>NC_139710.1:41742047-42342047 GCF_964188405.1 Protomyctophum parallelum
TCAAGTTGCCTCAAACATTTTTTCTTTAACCCATTCTGACCTGAGATCAGATTCTAAAAATGTCTATTAGGCCTACATCCTGACAGTTTAATTATTAACCCATTCTGACCTGAGATCAGATTCTAAAAATGTCTTCAATCTTTCAAAAATAGCAGACCTACAAGCTCGTAGCGCGCCACTCGGTGGCGCGCTATGAGCTTGTAGATCTGCTATTTTTCAATAGCTAAAGCACGACATGATGCTAACACCAAAATGGGTTCCCGTTCAGAATGGGAGATGTAAACACACTGCATGTATCTAAACCACCACACGATGGCGCTGTAGCAGCAACAACAGCCCATCGTTTTTTTAAATTTTGATTTTTTTTTTAACCTCGTTTTTCATCATTTTTGAACATGGGCTATAGCCCCTACCGTACGGCATACTATAGCACGCCGTTTTTCATCATTTTTGAGGATTTGAAAAAAATTCAAAATTTCAAAAACATGGGTTATAGCCCATCGTTTTTTGAAAATTTGATTTTTTTTTAACCTCGTTTTTCATCATTTTTGAACATGGGCTATAGCCCCTACCGTATGGCATACTATAGCACGCCGTTTTTCATCATTTTTGAGGATTTGAAAAAAATCAAAAAAATCAAAAAACATGGGTTATAGCCCATCGTTTTTTGAATTTTTGAAAAAAAGATGTAACCTTGTTTTTCATCATTTTTGAACATGGGCTATAGCCCCTACCGTACGGCATACTATAGCACGCAGTTTTTCATCATTTTTGAGGATTTGAAAAAAAATCAAAATTTCAAAAAACATAGGTTATAGCCCATCGTTTTTGGAAATTTTGAAAAAAAAGTTTAACCTCGTTTTTCATCATTTTTGAACATGGGCTATAGCCCCTACCGTACGGCATACTATAGCACGCCGTTTTTCATCATTTTTGAGGATTTGAAAAAAATTCAAATTTTCAAAAAACATGGGTTATAGCCCATCGTTTTTTTAAATTTTGAAAAAAAAATTTAACCTCGTTTTTCATCATTTTTGAACATGGGCTATAGCCCCTACCGTACGGCATACTATAGCACGCCGTTTTTCATCATTTTTGAGGATTTGAAAAAAAATCAAAATTTCAAAAACATGGGTTATAGCCCATCGTTTTTTTAAATTTGGATTTTAATTTTTTTCCTTGTTTTTCATCATTTTTGAACATGGGCTATAGCCCTTACCGTACGGCATACTATTGCACGCCGTTTTTCATCATGTTTGAGGATTTGAAAAAAATTCAAATTTTCAAAAAACATGGGTTATAGCCCATCGTTTTTTGAAATTTAGATTTTTTTTTTAACCTCGTTTTTCATCATTTTTGAACATGGGCTATAGCCCCTACCGTACGGCATACTATAGCACGCCGTTTTTCATCATTTTTGAGGATTTGAAAAAAATTCAAAATTTCAAAAACATGGGTTATAGCCCATCGTTTTTTGAAAATTTGATTTTTTTTTAACCTCGTTTTTCATCATTTTTGAACATGGGCTATAGCCCCTACCGTATGGCATACTATAGCACGCCGTTTTTCATCATTTTTGAGGATTTGAAAAAAATCAAAAAAATCAAAAAACATGGGTTATAGCCCATCGTTTTTTGAATTTTTGAAAAAAAGATGTAACCTTGTTTTTCATCATTTTTGAACATGGGCTATAGCCCCTACCGTACGGCATACTATAGCACGCAGTTTTTCATCATTTTTGAGGATTTGAAAAAAAATCAAAATTTCAAAAAACATAGGTTATAGCCCATCGTTTTTGGAAATTTTGAAAAAAAAGTTTAACCTCGTTTTTCATCATTTTTGAACATGGGCTATAGCCCCTACCGTACGGCATACTATAGCACGCCGTTTTTCATCATTTTTGAGGATTTGAAAAAAATTCAAATTTTCAAAAAACATGGGTTATAGCCCATCGTTTTTTGAAATTTTGAAAAAAAAATTTAACCTCGTTTTTCATCATTTTTGAACATGGGCTATAGCCCCTACCGTACGGCATACTATAGCACGCCGTTTTTCATCATTTTTGAGGATTTGAAAAAAAATCAAAATTTCAAAAACATGGGTTATAGCCCATCGTTTTTTTAAATTTGGATTTTAATTTTTTTCCTTGTTTTTCATCATTTTTGAACATGGGCTATAGCCCTTACCGTACGGCATACTATTGCACGCCGTTTTTCATCATTTTTGAGGATTTGAAAAAAATTCAAAATTTCAAAAACATGGGTTATAGCCCATCGTTTTTTGAAATTTTGATTATTTTTTTAACCTAGTTTTTCATCATTTTTGAACATGGGCTATAGCCCCTACCGTACGGCATACTATAGCACGCCGTTTTTCATCATTTTTGAGGATTTGAAAAAAATCAAAAAAATCAAAAAACATGGGTTATAGCCCATCGTTTTTTGAATTTTTGAAAAAAAAATGTAACCTTGTTTTTCATCATTTTTGAACATGGGCTATAGCCCCTACCGTACGGCATACTATAGCACGCCGTTTTTCATCATTTTTGAGGATTTGAAAAAAAATCTAAATTTCAAAAAACATGGGTTATAGCCCATCGTTTTTTTAAATTTTGAAAAAAAAAAATTAACCTTGTTTATCATCATTTTTGAACATGGGCTATAGCCCCTACCGTACGGCATACTATAGCACGCCGTTTTTCATCATGTTTGAGGATTTGAAAAAAATTCAAATTTTCAAAAAACATGGGTTATAGCCCATCGTTTTTTGAAATTTAGATTTTTTTTTTAACCTCGTTTTTCATCATTTTTGAACATGGGCTATAGCCCCTACCGTACGGCATACTATAGCACGCCGTTTTTCATCATTTTTGAGGATTTGAAAAAAATTCAAAATTTCAAAAACATGGGTTATAGCCCATCGTTTTTTGAAATTTTGATTTTTCTTTAACCTCGTTTTTCATCATTTTTGAACATGGGCTATAGCCCCTACCGTATGGCATACTATAGCACGCCGTTTTTCATCATTTTTGAGGATTTGAAAAAAATCAAAAAAATCAAAAAACATGGGTTATAGCCCATCGTTTTTTGAATTTTTGAAAAAAAGATGTAACCTTGTTTTTCATCATTTTTGAACATGGGCTATAGCCCCTACCGTACGGCATACTATAGCACGCAGTTTTTCATCATTTTTGAGGATTTGAAAAAAAATCAAAATTTCAAAAAACATAGGTTATAGCCCATCGTTTTTGGAAATTTTGAAAAAAAAGTTTAACCTCGTTTTTCATCATTTTTGAACATGGGCTATAGCCCCTACCGTACGGCATACTATAGCACGCCGTTTTTCATCATTTTTGAGGATTTGAAAAAAATTCAAAATTTCAAAAAACATGGGTTATAGCCCATCGTTTTTTGAAATTTTGAAAAAAAAAATTAACCTCGTTTTTCATCATTTTTGAACATGGGCTAAAGCCCCTACTGTACGGCATACTATAGCACGCCGTTTTTCATCATTTTTGAGGATTTGAAAAAAATCAAAAAACATGGGTTATAGCCCATCGTTTTTTGAATTTTTGAAAAAAAAATGTAACCTTGTTTTTCATCATTTTTGAACATGGGCTATAGCCCCTACCGTACGGCATACTATAGCACGCCGTTTTTCATCATTTTTGAGGATTTGAAAAAAAATCAAAATTTCAAAAAACATGGGTTATAGCCCATCGTTTTTTTAAATTTTGAAAAAAAAAATTAACCTCGTTTTTCATCATTTTTGAACATGGGCTATAGCCCCTACCGTACGGCATACTATAGCACGCCGTTTTTCATCATGTTAGAGGATTTGAAAAAAATTCAAATTTTCAAAAAACATGGGTTATAGCCCATCGTTTTTTGAAATTTAGATTTTTTTTTTAACCTCGTTTTTCATCATTTTTGAACATGGGCTATAGCCCCTACCGTACGGCATACTATAGCATGCCGTTTTTCATCATTTTTGAGGATTTGAAAAAAATTCAAAATTTCAAAAACATGGGTTATAGCCCATCGTTTTTTGAAATTTTGATTTTTTTTTAACCTCGTTTTTCATCATTTTTGAACATGGGCTATAGCCCCTACCGTATGGCATACTATAGCACGCCGTTTTTCATCATTTTTGAGGATTTGAAAAAAATCAAAAAAATCAAAAAACATGGGTTATAGCCCATCGTTTTTTGAATTTTTGAAAAAAAGATGTAACCTTGTTTTTCATCATTTTTGAACATGGGCTATAGCCCCTACCGTACGGCATACTATAGCACGCAGTTTTTCATCATTTTTGAGGATTTGAAAAAAAAATCAAAATTTCAAAAAACATAGGTTATAGCCCATCGTTTTTGGAAATTTTGAAAAAAAAGTTTAACCTCGTTTTTCATCATTTTTGAACATGGGCTATAGCCCCTACCGTACGGCATACTATAGCACGCCGTTTTTCATCATTTTTGAGGATTTGAAAAAAAATCAAAATTTCAAAAACATGGGTTATAGCCCATCGTTTTTTTTAATTTGGATTTTTATTTTTTTCCTTGTTTTTCATCATTTTTGAACATGGGCTATAGCCCTTACCGTACGGCATACTATTGCACGCCGTTTTTCATCATTTTTGAGGATTTGAAAAAAATTCAAAATTTCAAAAACATGGGTTATAGCCCATCGTTTTTTGAAATTTTGATTATTTTTTTTAACCTAGTTTTTCATCATTTTTGAACATGGGCTATAGCCCCTACCGTACGGCATACTATAGCACGCCGTTTTTCATCATTTTTGAGGATTTGAAAAAAATCAAAAAAATCTAAAAACATGGGTTATAGCCCATCGTTTTTTGAATTTTTGAAAAAAAAAATTAACCTTGTTTTTCATCATTTTTGAACATGGGCTATAGCCCCTACCGTACGGCATACTATAGCACGCCGTTTTTCATCATGTTTGAGGATTTGAAAAAAATTCAAATTTTCAAAAAACATGGGTTATAGCCCATCGTTTTTTGAAATTTAGATTTTTTTTTTAACCTCGTTTTTCATCATTTTTGAACATGGGCTATAGCCCCTACCGTACGGCATACTATAGCACGCCGTTTTTCATCATTTTTGAGGATTTGAAAAAAATTCAAAATTTCAAAAACATGGGTTATAGCCCATCGTTTTTTGAAAATTTGTTTTTTTTTTAACCTCGTTTTTCATCATTTTTGAACATGGGCTATAGCCCCTACCGTATGGCATACTATAGCACGCCGTTTTTCATCATTTTTGAGGATTTGAAAAAAATCAAAAAAATCAAAAAACATGGGTTATAGCCCATCGTTTTTTGAATTTTTGAAAAAAAGATGTAACCTTGTTTTTCATCATTTTTGAACATGGGCTATAGCCCCTACCGTACGGCATACTATAGCACGCAGTTTTTCATCATTTTTGAGGATTTGAAAAAAAATCAAAATTTCAAAAAACATAGGTTATAGCCCATCGTTTTTGGAAATTTTGAAAAAAAAGTTTAACCTCGTTTTTCATCATTTTTGAACATGGGCTATAGCCCCTACCGTACGGCATACTATAGCACGCCGTTTTTCATCATTTTTGAGGATTTGAAAAAAATTCAAATTTTCAAAAAACATGGGTTATAGCCCATCGTTTTTTGAAATTTTGAAAAAAAAATTTAACCTCGTTTTTCATCATTTTTGAACATGGGCTATAGCCCCTACCGTACGGCATACTATAGCACGCCGTTTTTCATCATTTTTGAGGATTTGAAAAAAAATCAAAATTTCAAAAACATGGGTTATAGCCCATCGTTTTTTTAAATTTGGATTTTAATTTTTTTCCTTGTTTTTCATCATTTTTGAACATGGGCTATAGCCCTTACCGTACGGCATACTATTGCACGCCGTTTTTCATCATTTTTGAGGATTTGAAAAAAATTCAAAATTTCAAAAACATGGGTTATAGCCCATCGTTTTTTGAAATTTTGATTATTTTTTTAACCTAGTTTTTCATCATTTTTGAACATGGGCTATAGCCCCTACCGTACGGCATACTATAGCACGCCGTTTTTCATCATTTTTGAGGATTTGAAAAAAATCAAAAAAATCAAAAAACATGGGTTATAGCCCATCGTTTTTTGAATTTTTGAAAAAAAAATGTAACCTTGTTTTTCATCATTTTTGAACATGGGCTATAGCCCCTACCGTACGGCATACTATAGCACGCCGTTTTTCATCATTTTTGAGGATTTGAAAAAAAATCTAAATTTCAAAAAACATGGGTTATAGCCCATCGTTTTTTTAAATTTTGAAAAAAAAAAATTAACCTTGTTTATCATCATTTTTGAACATGGGCTATAGCCCCTACCGTACGGCATACTATAGCACGCCGTTTTTCATCATGTTTGAGGATTTGAAAAAAATTCAAATTTTCAAAAAACATGGGTTATAGCCCATCGTTTTTTGAAATTTAGATTTTTTTTTTAACCTCGTTTTTCATCATTTTTGAACATGGGCTATAGCCCCTACCGTACGGCATACTATAGCACGCCGTTTTTCATCATTTTTGAGGATTTGAAAAAAATTCAAAATTTCAAAAACATGGGTTATAGCCCATCGTTTTTTGAAATTTTGATTTTTTTTTAACCTCGTTTTTCATCATTTTTGAACATGGGCTATAGCCCCTACCGTATGGCATACTATAGCACGCCGTTTTTCATCATTTTTGAGGATTTGAAAAAAATCAAAAAAATCAAAAAACATGGGTTATAGCCCATCGTTTTTTGAATTTTTGAAAAAAAGATGTAACCTTGTTTTTCATCATTTTTGAACATGGGCTATAGCCCCTACCGTACGGCATACTATAGCACGCAGTTTTTCATCATTTTTGAGGATTTGAAAAAAAATCAAAATTTCAAAAAACATAGGTTATAGCCCATCGTTTTTGGAAATTTTGAAAAAAAAGTTTAACCTCGTTTTTCATCATTTTTGAACATGGGCTATAGCCCCTACCGTACGGCATACTATAGCACGCCGTTTTTCATCATTTTTGAGGATTTGAAAAAAATTCAAAATTTCAAAAAACATGGGTTATAGCCCATCGTTTTTTGAAATTTTGAAAAAAAAAATTAACCTCGTTTTTCATCATTTTTGAACATGGGCTAAAGCCCCTACTGTACGGCATACTATAGCACGCCGTTTTTCATCATTTTTGAGGATTTGAAAAAAATCAAAAAACATGGGTTATAGCCCATCGTTTTTTGAATTTTTGAAAAAAAAATGTAACCTTGTTTTTCATCATTTTTGAACATGGGCTATAGCCCCTACCGTACGGCATACTATAGCACGCCGTTTTTCATCATTTTTGAGGATTTGAAAAAAAATCAAAATTTCAAAAAACATGGGTTATAGCCCATCGTTTTTTTAAATTTTGAAAAAAAAAATTAACCTCGTTTTTCATCATTTTTGAACATGGGCTATAGCCCCTACCGTACGGCATACTATAGCACGCCGTTTTTCATCATGTTAGAGGATTTGAAAAAAATTCAAATTTTCAAAAAACATGGGTTATAGCCCATCGTTTTTTGAAATTTAGATTTTTTTTTTAACCTCGTTTTTCATCATTTTTGAACATGGGCTATAGCCCCTACCGTACGGCATACTATAGCATGCCGTTTTTCATCATTTTTGAGGATTTGAAAAAAATTCAAAATTTCAAAAACATGGGTTATAGCCCATCGTTTTTTGAAATTTTGATTTTTTTTTTAACCTCGTTTTTCATCATTTTTGAACATGGGCTATAGCCCCTACCGTATGGCATACTATAGCACGCCGTTTTTCATCATTTTTGAGGATTTGAAAAAAATCAAAAAAATCAAAAAACATGGGTTATAGCCCATCGTTTTTTGAATTTTTGAAAAAAAGATGTAACCTTGTTTTTCATCATTTTTGAACATGGGCTATAGCCCCTACCGTACGGCATACTATAGCACGCAGTTTTTCATCATTTTTGAGGATTTGAAAAAAAAATCAAAATTTCAAAAAACATAGGTTATAGCCCATCGTTTTTGGAAATTTTGAAAAAAAAGTTTAACCTCGTTTTTCATCATTTTTGAACATGGGCTATAGCCCCTACCGTACGGCATACTATAGCACGCCGTTTTTCATCATTTTTGAGGATTTGAAAAAAAATCAAAATTTCAAAAACATGGGTTATAGCCCATCGTTTTTTTTAATTTGGATTTTTATTTTTTTCCTTGTTTTTCATCATTTTTGAACATGGGCTATAGCCCTTACCGTACGGCATACTATTGCACGCCGTTTTTCATCATTTTTGAGGATTTGAAAAAAATTCAAAATTTCAAAAACATGGGTTATAGCCCATCGTTTTTTGAAATTTTGATTATTTTTTTTAACCTAGTTTTTCATCATTTTTGAACATGGGCTATAGCCCCTACCGTACGGCATACTATAGCACGCCGTTTTTCATCATTTTTGAGGATTTGAAAAAAATCAAAAAAATCTAAAAACATGGGTTATAGCCCATCGTTTTTTGAATTTTTGAAAAAAAAATGTAACCTTGTTTTTCATCATTTTTGAACATGGGCTATAGCCCCTACCGTACGGCATACTATAGCACGCCGTTTTTCATCATTTTTGAGGATTTGAAAAAAAATCAAAATTTCAAAAAACATGGGTTATAGCCCATCGTTTTTTTAAATTTTGAAAAAAAAAATTAACCTCGTTTTTCATCATTTTTGAACATGGGCTATAGCCCCTACCGTACGGCATACTATAGCACGCCGTTTTTCATCATGTTTGAGGATTTGAAAAAAATTCAAATTTTCAAAAAACATGGGTTATAGCCCATCGTTTTTTGAAATTTAGATTTTTTTTTAACCTCGTTTTTCATCATTTTTGAACATGGGCTATAGCCCCTACCGTACGGCATACTATAGCACGCCGTTTTTCATCATTTTTGAGGATTTGAAAAAAATTCAAAATTTCAAAAACATGGGTTATAGCCCATCGTTTTTTGAAATTTTGATTTTTTTTTATCCTCGTTTTTCATCATTTTTGAACATGGGCTATAGCCCCTACCGTATGGCATACTATAGCACGCCGTTTTTCATCATTTTTGAGGATTTGAAAAAAATCAAAAAAATCAAAAAACATGGGTTATAGCCCATCGTTTTTTGAATTTTTGAAAAAAAGATGTAACCTTGTTTTTCATCATTTTTGAACATGGGCTATAGCCCCTACCGTACGGCATACTATAGCACGCAGTTTTTCATCATTTTTGAGGATTTGAAAAAAAATCAAAATTTCAAAAAACATAGGTTATAGCCCATCGTTTTTGGAAATTTTGAAAAAAAAGATTAACCTCGTTTTTCATCATTTTTGAACATGGGCTATAGCCCCTACCGTACGGCATACTATAGCACGCCGTTTTTCATCATTTTTGAGGATTTGAAAAAAATTCAAAATTTCAAAAAACATGGGTTATAGCCCATCGTTTTTTGAAATTTTGAAAAAAAAAATTAACCTCGTTTTTCATCATTTTTGAACATGGGCTAAAGCCCCTACTGTACGGCATACTATAGCACGCCGTTTTTCATCATTTTTGAGGATTTGAAAAAAATCAAAAAACATGGGTTATAGCCCATCGTTTTTTGAATTTTTGAAAAAAAAATGTAACCTTGTTTTTCATCATTTTTGAACATGGGCTATAGCCCCTACCGTACGGCATACTATAGCACGCCGTTTTTCATCATTTTTGAGGATTTGAAAAAAAATCAAAATTTCAAAAAACATGGGTTATAGCCCATCGTTTTTTTAAATTTTGAAAAAAAAAATTAACCTCGTTTTTCATCATTTTTGAACATGGGCTATAGCCCCTACCGTACGGCATACTATAGCACGCCGTTTTTCATCATGTTTGAGGATTTGAAAAAAATTCAAATTTTCAAAAAACATGGGTTATAGCCCATCGTTTTTTGAAATTTTGATTATTTTTTTTAACCTAGTTTTTCATCATTTTTGAACATGGGCTATAGCCCCTACCGTACGGCATACTATAGCACGCCGTTTTTCATCATTTTTGAGGATTTGAAAAAAATCAAAAAAATCAAAAAACATGGGTTATAGCCCATCGTTTTTTGAATTTTTGAAAAAAAAATGTAACCTTGTTTTTCATCATTTTTGAACATGGGCTATAGCCCCTACCGTACGGCATACTATAGCACGCCGTTTTTCATCATTTTTGAGGATTTGAAAAAAAAATCAAAATTTCAAAAAACATGGGTTATAGCCCATCGTTTTTTAAAATTTTGAAAAAAAAAATTAACCTAGTTTTTCATCATTTTTGAACATGGGCTATAGCCCCTACCGTACGGCATACTATAGCACGCCGTTTTTCATCATGTTTGAGGATTTGAAAAAAATTCAAATTTTCAAAAAACATGGGTTATAGCCCATCGTTTTTTGAAATTTAGATTTTTTTTTTAACCTCGTTTTTCATCATTTTTGAACATGGGCTATAGCCCCTACCGTACGGCATACTATAGCACGCCGTTTTTCATCATTTTTGAGGATTTGAAAAAAATTCAAAATTTCAAAAACATGGGTTATAGCCCATCGTTTTTTGAAATTTTGATTTTTTTTAACCTCGTTTTTCATCATTTTTGAACATGGGCTATAGCCCCTACCGTATGGCATACTATAGCACGCCGTTTTTCATCATTTTTGAGGATTTGAAAAAAATCAAAAAAATCTAAAAACATGGGTTATAGCCCATCGTTTTTTGAATTTTTGAAAAAAAGATGTAACCTTGTTTTTCATCATTTTTGAACATGGGCTATAGCCCCTACCGTACGGCATACTATAGCACGCAGTTTTTCATCATTTTTGAGGATTTGAAAAAAAATCTAAATTTCAAAAAACATAGGTTATAGCCCATCGTTTTTGGAAATTTTGAAAAAAAAGTTTAACCTCGTTTTTCATCATTTTTGAACATGGGCTATAGCCCCTACCGTACGGCATACTATAGCACGCCGTTTTTCATCATTTTTGAGGATTTGAAAAAAAATCAAAATTTCAAAAAACATGGGTTATAGCCCATCGTTTTTTGAAATTTTGAAAAAAAAAATTTACCTCGTTTTTCATCATTTTTGAACATGGGCTAAAGCCCCTACTGTACGGCATACTATAGCACGCCGTTTTTCATCATTTTTGAGGATTTGAAAAAAATCAAAAAACATGGGTTATAGCCCATCGTTTTTTGAATTTTTGAAAAAAAAATGTAACCTTGTTTTTCATCATTTTTGAACATGGGCTATAGCCCCTACCGTACGGCATACTATAGCACGCCGTTTTTCATCATTTTTGAGGATTTGAAAAAAAATCAAAATTTCAAAAAACATGGGTTATAGCCCATCGTTTTTTTTAATTTTGAAAAAAAAAATTAACCTCGTTTTTCATCATTTTTGAACATGGGCTATAGCCCCTACCGTACGGCATACTATAGCACGCCGTTTTTCATCATGTTTGAGGATTTGAAAAAAATTCAAATTTTCAAAAAACATGGGTTATAGCCCATCGTTTTTTGAAATTTAGATTTTTTTTTTAACCTCGTTTTTCATCATTTTTGAACATGGGCTATAGCCCCTACCGTACGGCATACTATAGCATGCCGTTTTTCATCATTTTTGAGGATTTGAAAAAAATTCAAAATTTCAAAAACATGGGTTATAGCCCATCGTTTTTTGAAATTTTGATTTTTTTTTAACCTCGTTTTTCATCATTTTTGAACATGGGCTATAGCCCCTACCGTATGGCATACTATAGCACGCCGTTTTTCATCATTTTTGAGGATTTGAAAAAAATCAAAAAAAGCAAAAAACATGGGTTATAGCCCATCGTTTTTTGAATTTTTGAAAAAAAGATGTAACCTTGTTTTTCATCATTTTTGAACATGGGCTATAGCCCCTACCGTACGGCATACTATAGCACGCAGTTTTTCATCATTTTTGAGGATTTGAAAAAAAATCAAAAATTCAAAAAACATAGGTTATAGCCCATCGTTTTTGGAAATTTTGAAAAAAAAGTTTAACCTCGTTTTTCATCATTTTTGAACATGGGCTATAGCCCCTACCGTACGGCATACTATAGCACGCCGTTTTTCATCATTTTTGAGGATTTGAAAAAAATTCAAAATTTCAAAAAACATGGGTTATAGCCCATCGTTTTTTGAAATTTTGAAAAAAAAATGTAACCTTGTTTTTCATCATTTTTGAACATGGGCTATAGCCCCTACCGTACGGCATACTATAGCACGCCGTTTTTCATCATTTTTGAGGATTTGAAAAAAAATCTAAATTTACAAAAACATGGGTTATAGCCCATCGTTTTTTGAATTTTTGAAAAAAAGATGTAACCTTGTTTTTCATCATTTTTGAACATGGGCTATAGCCCCTACCGTACGGCATACTATAGCACGCAGTTTTTCATCATTTTTGAGGATTTGAAAAAAAATCAAAATTTCAAAAAACATAGGTTATAGCCCATCGTTTTTGGAAATTTTGAAAAAAAAGTTTAACCTCGTTTTTCATCATTTTTGAACATGGGCTATAGCCCCTACCGTACGGCATACTATAGCACGCCGTTTTTCATCATTTTTGAGGATTTGAAAAAAATTCAAAATTTCAAAAAACATGGGTTATAGCCCATCGTTTTTTGAAATTTTGAAAAAAAAATTAACCTCGTTTTTCATCATTTTTGAACATGGGCTAAAGCCCCTACTGTACGGCATACTATAGCACGCCGTTTTTCATCATTTTTGAGGATTTGAAAAAAATCAAAAAACATGGGTTATAGCCCATCGTTTTTTGAATTTTTGAAAAAAAAATGTAACCTTGTTTTTCATCATTTTTGAACATGGGCTATAGCCCCTACCGTACGGCATACTATAGCACGCCGTTTTTCAACATTTTTGAGGATTTGAAAAAAAATCAAAATTTCAAAAAACATGGGTTAGAGCCCATCGTTTTTTGAAATTTTGAAAAAAAAATGTAACCTTGTTTTTCATCATTTTTGAACATGGGCTATAGCCCCTACCGTACGGCATACTATAGCACGCCGTTTTTCATCATTTTTGAGGATTTGAAAAAAAATCTAAATTTCAAAAAACATGGGTTATAGCCCATCGTTTTTTGAAAATTTGAAAAAAAAATGTAACCTTGTTTTTCATCATTTTTGAACATGGGCTATAGCCCCTACCGTACGGCATACTATAGCACGCCGTTTTTCATCATTTTTGAGGATTTGAAAAAAATTCAAAATTTCAAAAAACTTGGGTTATAGCCCATCGTTTTTTGAAATTTTGATTTTTTTTTAACCTTGTTTTTCATCATTTTTGAACATGGGCTATAGCCCCTACCGTACGGCATACTATTTCACGCCGTTTTTCATCATTTTTGAGGATTTGAAAAAAATTCAAAATTTCAAAAAACATGGGTTATAGCCCATTGTTTTTTTTTTTCTTTTTTTTTTTTTAACCTTGTTTTTCATCATTTTTGAACATGGGCTATAGCCCCTACCGTACGGCATACTATAGCACGCCGTTTTTCATCATTTTTGAGGATTTGAAAAAATTTCAAAATTTCAAAAAACATGGCTTATAGCCCATCGTTTTTTGAAATTTAGATTTTTTTTTTTTTACCTCGTTTTTCATCATTTTTGAACATGGGCTCTAGCCCCTACCGTACGGCATACTATAGCACGCTGTTTTTCATCATTTTTGAGGATTTGAAAAAAAATCAAAATTTCAAAAAACATGGGTTAGAGCCCATCGTTTTTTGAAATTTTGAAAAAAAAATGTAACCTTGTTTTTCATCATTTTTGAACATGGGCTATAGCCCCTACCGTACGGCATACTATAGCACGCCGTTTTTCATCATTTTTGAGGATTTGAAAAAAAATCTAAATTTCAAAAAACATGGGTTATAGCCCATCGTTTTTTGAAATTTTGAAAAAAAAATTGAACCTTGTTTTACATCATTTTTTAACATGGGCTATAGCCCCTACCGTACGGCACACTATAGCACGCCGTTTTTCATCATTTTTGAGGATTTGAAAAAAATTCAAAATTTCAAAAACATGGGTTATAGCCCATCGTTTTTTGAAATTTTGATTTTTTTTTAACCTTGTTTTTCATCATTTTTGAACATGGGCTATAGCCCCTACCGTACGGCATACTATAGCACGCAGTTTTTCATCATTTTTGAGGATTTGAAAAAAATCAAAAAAATCAAAAAACATGGGTTATAGCCCATCGTTTTTTGAATTTTTGAAAAAAAAATGTAACCTTGTTTTTCATCATTTTTGAACATGGGCTATAGCCCCTACCGTACGGCATACTATAGCACGCCGTTTTTTATCATTTTTGAGGATTTGAAAAAAAAATCAAAATTTCAAAAAACATGGGTTATAGCCCATCGTTTTTTTAAATTTTGAAAAAAAAAATTAACCTAGTTTTTCATCATTTTTGAACATGGGCTATAGCCCCTACCGTACGGCATACTATAGCACGCCGTTTTTCATCATGTTTGAGGATTTGAAAAAAATTCAAATTTTCAAAAAACATGGGTTATAGCCCATCGTTTTTTGAAATTTAGATTTTCTTTTTAACCTCGTTTTTCATCATTTTTGAACATGGGCTATAGCCCCTACCGTACGGCATACTATAGCACGCCGTTTTTCATCATTTTTGAGGATTTGAAAAAAATTCAAAATTTCAAAAACATGGGTTATAGCCCATCGTTTTTTGAAATTTTGATTTTTTTTTAACCTCGTTTTTCATCATTTTTGAACATGGGCTATAGCCCCTACCGTATGGCATACTATAGCACGCCGTTTTTCATCATTTTTGAGGATTTGAAAAAAATCAAAAAAAAAAATTTTGAAAAAAAGATGTAACCTTGTTTTTCATCATTTTTTAACATGGGCTATAGCCCCTACCGTACGGCATACTATAGCACGCAGTTTTTCATCATTTTTGAGGATTTGAAAAAAAATCTAAATTTCAAAAAACATAGGTTATAGCCCATCGTTTTTGGAAATTTTGAAAAAAAAGTTTAACCTCGTTTTTCATCATTTTTGAACATGGGCTATAGCCCCTACCGTACGGCATACTATAGCACGCCGTTTTTCATCATTTTTGAGGATTTGAAAAAAATTCAAAATTTCAAAAAACATGGGTTATAGCCCATCGTTTTTTGAAATTTTGAAAAAAAAAATTAACCTCGTTTTTCATCATTTTTGAACATGGGCTAAAGCCCCTACTGTACGGCATACTATAGCACGCCGTTTTTCATCATTTTTGAGGATTTGAAAAAAATCAAAAAACATGGGTTATAGCCCATCGTTTTTTGAATTTTTGAAAAAAAAATGTAACCTTGTTTTTCATCATTTTTGAACATGGGCTATAGCCCCTACCGTACGGCATACTATAGCACGCCGTTTTTCATCATTTTTGAGGATTTGAAAAAAAATCAAAATTTCAAAAAACATGGGTTATAGCCCATCGTTTTTTTAAATTTTGAAAAAAAGAATTAACCTCGTTTTTCATCATTTTTGAACATGGGCTATAGCCCCTACCGTACGGCATACTATAGCACGCCGTTTTTCATCATGTTTGAGGATTTGAAAAAAATTCAAATTTTCAAAAAACATGGGTTATAGCCCATCGTTTTTTGAAATTTAGATTTTTTTTTTAACCTCGTTTTTCATCATTTTTGAACATGGGCTATAGCCCCTACCGTACGGCATACTATAGCATGCCGTTTTTCATCATTTTTGAGGATTTGAAAAAAATTCAAAATTTCAAAAACATGGGTTATAGCCCATCGTTTTTTGAAATTTTGATTTTTTTTTAACCTCGTTTTTCATCATTTTTGAACATGGGCTATAGCCCCTACCGTATGGCATACTATAGCACGCCGTTTTTCATCATTTTTGAGGATTTGAAAAAAATCAAAAAAAGCAAAAAACATGGGTTATAGCCCATCGTTTTTTGAATTTTTGAAAAAAAGATGTAACCTTGTTTTTCATCATTTTTGAACATGGGCTATAGCCCCTACCGTACGGCATACTATAGCACGCAGTTTTTCATCATTTTTGAGGATTTGAAAAAAAATCAAAAATTCAAAAAACATAGGTTATAGCCCATCGTTTTTGGAAATTTTGAAAAAAAAGTTTAACCTCGTTTTTCATCATTTTTGAACATGGGCTATAGCCCCTACCGTACGGCATACTATAGCACGCCGTTTTTCATCATTTTTGAGGATTTGAAAAAAAATCAAAATTTCAAAAAACATGGGTTATAGCCCATCGTTTTTTGAAATTTTGAAAAAAAAATGTAACCTTGTTTTTCATCATTTTTGAACATGGGCTATAGCCCCTACCGTACGGCATACTATAGCACGCCGTTTTTCATCATTTTTGAGGATTTGAAAAAAAATCTAAATTTACAAAAACATGGGTTATAGCCCATCGTTTTTTGAATTTTTGAAAAAAAGATGTAACCTTGTTTTTCATCATTTTTGAACATGGGCTATAGCCCCTACCGTACGGCATACTATAGCACGCAGTTTTTCATCATTTTTGAGGATTTGAAAAAAAATCAAAATTTCAAAAAACATAGGTTATAGCCCATCGTTTTTGGAAATTTTGAAAAAAAAGTTTAACCTCGTTTTTCATCATTTTTGAACATGGGCTATAGCCCCTACCGTACGGCATACTATAGCACGCCGTTTTTCATCATTTTTGAGGATTTGAAAAAAAATCAAAATTTCAAAAAACATGGGTTATAGCCCATCGTTTTTTGAAATTTTGAAAAAAAAATGTAACCTTGTTTTTCATCATTTTTGAACATGGGCTATAGCCCCTACCGTACGGCATACTATAGCACGCCGTTTTTCAACATTTTTGAGGATTTGAAAAAAAATCAAAATTTCAAAAAACATGGGTTAGAGCCCATCGTTTTTTGAAATTTTGAAAAAAAAATGTAACCTTGTTTTTCATCATTTTTGAACATGGGCTATAGCCCCTACCGTACGGCATACTATAGCACGCCGTTTTTCATCATTTTTGAGGATTTGAAAAAAAATCTAAATTTACAAAAACATGGGTTATAGCCCATCGTTTTTTGAATTTTTGAAAAAAAGATGTAACCTTGTTTTTCATCATTTTTGAACATGGGCTATAGCCCCTACCGTACGGCATACTATAGCACGCAGTTTTTCATCATTTTTGAGGATTTGAAAAAAAATCAAAATTTCAAAAAACATAGGTTATAGCCCATCGTTTTTGGAAATTTTGAAAAAAAAGTTTAACCTCGTTTTTCATCATTTTTGAACATGGGCTATAGCCCCTACCGTACGGCATACTATAGCACGCCGTTTTTCATCATTTTTGAGGATTTGAAAAAAATTCAAAATTTCAAAAAACATGGGTTATAGCCCATCGTTTTTTGAAATTTTGAAAAAAAAATTAACCTCGTTTTTCATCATTTTTGAACATGGGCTAAAGCCCCTACTGTACGGCATACTATAGCACGCCGTTTTTCATCATTTTTGAGGATTTGAAAAAAATCAAAAAACATGGGTTATAGCCCATCGTTTTTTGAAATTTTGAAAAAAAAATGTAACCTTGTTTTTCATCATTTTTGAACATGGGCTATAGCCCCTACCGTACGGCATACTATAGCACGCCGTTTTTCAACATTTTTGAGGATTTGAAAAAAAATCTAAATTTCAAAAAACATGGGTTAGAGCCCATCGTTTTTTGAAATTTTGAAAAAAAAATGTAACCTTGTTTTTCATCATTTTTGAACATGGGCTATAGCCCCTACCGTACGGCATACTATAGCACGCCGTTTTTCATCATTTTTGAGGATTTGAAAAAAAATCTAAATTTCAAAAAACATGGGTTATAGCCCATCGTTTTTTGAAAATTTGAAAAATAAATGTAACCTTGTTTTTCATCATTTTTGAACATGGGCTATAGCCCCTACCGTACGGCATACTATAGCACGCCGTTTTTCATCATGTTTGAGGATTTGAAAAAAATTCAAATTTTCAAAAAACATGGGTTATAGCCCATCGTTTTTTGAAATATAGATTTTTTTTTTAACCTCGTTTTTCATCATTTTTGAACATGGGCTATAGCCCCTACCGTACGGCATACTATAGCACGCCGTTTTTCATCATTTTTGAGGATTTGAAAAAAAATCAAAATTTCAAAAACATGGGTTATAGCCCATCGTTTTTTGAAATTTTGATTTTTTTTTAACCTCGTTTTTCATCATTTTTGAACATGGGCTATAGCCCCTACCGTACGGCATACTATAGCACGCCGTTTTTCATCATTTTTGAGGATTTGAAAAAAATTCAAAATTTCAAAAAACATGGGTTATAGCCCATCGTTTTTTGAAATTTTGAAAAAAAAATTAACCTCGTTTTTCATCATTTTTGAACATGGGCTAAAGCCCCTACTGTACGGCATACTATAGCACGCCGTTTTTCATCATTTTTGAGGATTTGAAAAAAATCAAAAAACATGGGTTATAGCCCATCGTTTTTTGAATTTTTGAAAAAAAAATGTAACCTTGTTTTTCATCATTTTTGAACATGGGCTATAGCCCCTACCGTACGGCATACTATAGCACGCCGTTTTTCAACATTTTTGAGGATTTGAAAAAAAATCAAAATTTCAAAAAACATGGGTTAGAGCCCATCGTTTTTTGAAATTTTGAAAAAAAAATGTAACCTTGTTTTTCATCATTTTTGAACATGGGCTATAGCCCCTACCGTACGGCATACTATAGCACGCCGTTTTTCATCATTTTTGAGGATTTGAAAAAAAATCTAAATTTCAAAAAACATGGGTTATAGCCCATCGTTTTTTGAAAATTTGAAAAATAAATGTAACCTTGTTTTTCATCATTTTTGAACATGGGCTATAGCCCCTACCGTACGGCATACTATAGCACGCCGTTTTTCATCATGTTTGAGGATTTGAAAAAAATTCAAATTTTCAAAAAACATGGGTTATAGCCCATCGTTTTTTGAAATTTAGATTTTTTTTTTTACCTCGTTTTTCATCATTTTTGAACATGGGCTATAGCCCCTACCGTACGGCATACTATAGCACGCCGTTTTTCATCATTTTTGAGGATTTGAAAAAAATTCAAAATTTCAAAAACATGGGTTATAGCCCATCGTTTTTTGAAATTTTGATTTTTTTTTAACCTCGTTTTTCATCATTTTTGAACATGGGCTATAGCCCCTACCGTATGGCATACTATAGCACGCCGTTTTTCATCATTTTTGAGGATTTGAAAAAAATCAAAAAAATCAAAAAACATGGGTTATAGCCCATCGTTTTTTGAATTTTTGAAAAAAAGATGTAACCTTGTTTTTCATCATTTTTGAACATGGGCTATAGCCCCTACCGTACGGCATACTATAGCACGCAGTTTTTCATCATTTTTGAGGATTTGAAAAAAAATCTAAATTTCAAAAAACATAGGTTATAGCCCATCGTTTTTGGAAATTTTGAAAAAAAAGTTTAACCTCGTTTTTCATCATTTTTGAACATGGGCTATAGCCCCTACCGTACGGCATACTATAGCACGCCGTTTTTCATCATTTTTGAGGATTTGAAAAAATTTCAAAATTTCAAAAAACATGGGTTATAGCCCATCGTTTTTTGAATTTTTGAAAAAAAAATGTAACCTTGTTTTTCATCATTTTTGAACATGGGCTAAAGCCCCTACTGTACGGCATACTATAGCACGCCGTTTTTCATCATTTTTGAGGATTTGAAAAAAATCAAAAAACATGGGTTATAGCCCATCGTTTTTTGAATTTTTGAAAAAAAAATGTAACCTTGTTTTTCATCATTTTTGAACATGGGCTATAGCCCCTACCGTACGGCATACTATAGCACGCCGTTTTTCAACATTTTTGAGGATTTGAAAAAAAATCAAAATTTCAAAAAACATGGGTTAGAGCCCATCGTTTTTTGAAATTTTGAAAAAAAAATGTAACCTTGTTTTTCATCATTTTTGAACATGGGCTATAGCCCCTACCGTACGGCATACTATAGCACGCCGTTTTTCATCATTTTTGAGGATTTGAAAAAAAATCTAAATTTCAAAAAACATGGGTTATAGCCCATCGTTTTTTGAAAATTTGAAAAATAAATGTAACCTTGTTTTTCATCATTTTTGAACATGGGCTATAGCCCCTACCGTACGGCATACTATAGCACGCCGTTTTTCATCATGTTTGAGGATTTGAAAAAAATTCAAATTTTCAAAAAACATGGGTTATAGCCCATCGTTTTTTGAAATTTAGATTTTTTTTTTTACCTCGTTTTTCATCATTTTTGAACATGGGCTATAGCCCCTACCGTACGGCATACTATAGCACGCCGTTTTTCATCATTTTTGAGGATTTGAAAAAAATTCAAAATTTCAAAAACATGGGTTATAGCCCATCGTTTTTTGAAATTTTGATTTTTTTTTAACCTCGTTTTTCATCATTTTTGAACATGGGCTATAGCCCCTACCGTATGGCATACTATAGCACGCCGTTTTTCATCATTTTTGAGGATTTGAAAAAAATCAAAAAAATCAAAAAACATGGGTTATAGCCCATCGTTTTTTGAATTTTTGAAAAAAAGATGTAACCTTGTTTTTCATCATTTTTGAACATGGGCTATAGCCCCTACCGTACGGCATACTATAGCACGCAGTTTTTCATCATTTTTGAGGATTTGAAAAAAAATCAAAATTTCAAAAAACATAGGTTATAGCCCATCGTTTTTGGAAATTTTGAAAAAAAAGTTTAACCTCGTTTTTCATCATTTTTGAACATGGGCTATAGCCCCTACCGTACGGCATACTATAGCACGCCGTTTTTCATCATTTTTGAGGATTTGAAAAAATTTCAAAATTTCAAAAAACATGGGTTATAGCCCATCGTTTTTTGAATTTTTGAAAAAAAAATGTAACCTTGTTTTTCATCATTTTTGAACATGGGCTATAGCCCCTACCGTACGGCATACTATAGCACGCCGTTTTTCATCATTTTTGAGGATTTGAAAAAAAATCAAAATTTCAAAAAACATGGGTTATAGCCCATCGTTTTTTTAAATTTTGAAAAAAAAAATTAACCTCGTTTTTCATCATTTTTGAACATGGGCTATAGCCCCTACCGTACGGCATACTATAGCACGCCGTTTTTCATCATGTTAGAGGATTTGAAAAAAATTCAAATTTTCAAAAAACATGGGTTATAGCCCATCGTTTTTTGAAATTTAGATTTTTTTTTTAACCTCGTTTTTCATCATTTTTGAACATGGGCTATAGCCCCTACCGTACGGCATACTATAGCATGCCGTTTTTCATCATTTTTGAGGATTTGAAAAAAATTCAAAATTTCAAAAACATGGGTTATAGCCCATCGTTTTTTGAAATTTTGATTTTTTTTTTAACCTCGTTTTTCATCATTTTTGAACATGGGCTATAGCCCCTACCGTATGGCATACTATAGCACGCCGTTTTTCATCATTTTTGAGGATTTGAAAAAAATCAAAAAAATCAAAAAACATGGGTTATAGCCCATCGTTTTTTGAATTTTTGAAAAAAAGATGTAACCTTGTTTTTCATCATTTTTGAACATGGGCTATAGCCCCTACCGTACGGCATACTATAGCACGCAGTTTTTCATCATTTTTGAGGATTTGAAAAAAAAATCAAAATTTCAAAAACATAGGTTATAGCCCATCGTTTTTGGAAATTTTGAAAAAAAAGTTTAACCTCGTTTTTCATCATTTTTGAACATGGGCTATAGCCCCTACCGTACGGCATACTATAGCACGCCGTTTTTCATCATTTTTGAGGATTTGAAAAAAAATCAAAATTTCAAAAACATGGGTTATAGCCCATCGTTTTTTTAAATTTGGATTTTTATTTTTTTCCTTGTTTTTCATCATTTTTGAACATGGGCTATAGCCCTTACCGTATGGCATACTATAGCACGCCGTTTTTCATCATGTTTGAGGATTTGAAAAAAATTCAAATTTTCAAAAAACATGGGTTATAGCCCATCGTTTTTTGAAATTTAGATTTTTTTTTAACCTCGTTTTTCATAATTTTTGAACATGGGCTATAGCCCCTACCGTACGGCATACTATAGCACGCCGTTTTTCATCATTTTTGAGGATTTGAAAAAAATTCAAAATTTCAAAAACATGTGTTATAGCCCATCGTTTTTTGAAATTTTGATTTTTTTTTAACCTCGTTTTTCATCATTTTTGAACATGGGCTATAGCCCCTACCGTATGGCATACTATAGCACGCCGTTTTTCATCATTTTTGAGGATTTGAAAAAAATCAAAAAAATCAAAAAACATGGGTTATAGCCCATCGTTTTTTGAATTTTTGAAAAAAAGATGTAACCTTGTTTTTCATCATTTTTGAACATGGGCTATAGCCCCTACCGTACGGCATACTATAGCACGCAGTTTTTCATCATTTTTGAGGATTTGAAAAAAAATCAAAATTTCAAAAAACATAGGTTATAGCCCATCGTTTTTGGAAATTTTGAAAAAAAAGATTAACCTCGTTTTTCATCATTTTTGAACATGGGCTATAGCCCCTACCGTACGGCATACTATAGCACGCCGTTTTTCATCATTTTTGAGGATTTGAAAAAAATTCAAAATTTCAAAAAACATGGGTTATAGCCCATCGTTTTTTGAAATTTTGAAAAAAAAAATTAACCTCGTTTTTCATCATTTTTGAACATGGGCTAAAGCCCCTACTGTACGGCATACTATAGCACGCCGTTTTTCATCATTTTTGAGGATTTGAAAAAAATCAAAAAACATGGGTTATAGCCCATCGTTTTTTGAATTTTTGAAAAAAAAATGTAACCTTGTTTTTCATCATTTTTGAACATGGGCTATAGCCCCTACCGTACGGCATACTATAGCACGCCGTTTTTCATCATTTTTGAGGATTTGAAAAAAAATCAAAATTTCAAAAAACATGGGTTATAGCCCATCGTTTTTTTAAATTTTGAAAAAAAAAATTAACCTCGTTTTTCATCATTTTTGAACATGGGCTATAGCCCCTACCGTACGGCATACTATAGCACGCCGTTTTTCATCATGTTTGAGGATTTGAAAAAAATTCAAATTTTCAAAAAACATGGGTTATAGCCCATCGTTTTTTGAAATTTTGATTATTTTTTTTAACCTAGTTTTTCATCATTTTTGAACATGGGCTATAGCCCCTACCGTACGGCATACTATAGCACGCCGTTTTTCATCATTTTTGAGGATTTGAAAAAAATCAAAAAAATCAAAAAACATGGGTTATAGCCCATCGTTTTTTGAATTTTTGAAAAAAAAATGTAACCTTGTTTTTCATCATTTTTGAACATGGGCTATAGCCCCTACCGTACGGCATACTATAGCACGCCGTTTTTCATCATTTTTGAGGATTTGAAAAAAAAATCAAAATTTCAAAAAACATGGGTTATAGCCCATCGTTTTTTTAAATTTTGAAAAAAAAAATTAACCTAGTTTTTCATCATTTTTGAACATGGGCTATAGCCCCTACCGTACGGCATACTATAGCACGCCGTTTTTCATCATGTTTGAGGATTTGAAAAAAATTCAAATTTTCAAAAAACATGGGTTATAGCCCATCGTTTTTTGAAATTTAGATTTTTTTTTTAACCTCGTTTTTCATCATTTTTGAACATGGGCTATAGCCCCTACCGTACGGCATACTATAGCACGCCGTTTTTCATCATTTTTGAGGATTTGAAAAAAATTCAAAATTTCAAAAACATGGGTTATAGCCCATCGTTTTTTGAAATTTTGATTTTTTTTAACCTCGTTTTTCATCATTTTTGAACATGGGCTATAGCCCCTACCGTATGGCATACTATAGCACGCCGTTTTTCATCATTTTTGAGGATTTGAAAAAAATCAAAAAAATCAAAAAACATGGGTTATAGCCCATCGTTTTTTGAATTTTTGAAAAAAAGATGTAACCTTGTTTTTCATCATTTTTGAACATGGGCTATAGCCCCTACCGTACGGCATACTATAGCACGCAGTTTTTCATCATTTTTGAGGATTTGAAAAAAAATCTAAATTTCAAAAAACATAGGTTATAGCCCATCGTTTTTGGAAATTTTGAAAAAAAAGTTTAACCTCGTTTTTCATCATTTTTGAACATGGGCTATAGCCCCTACCGTACGGCATACTATAGCACGCCGTTTTTCATCATTTTTGAGGATTTGAAAAAAATTCAAAATTTCAAAAAACATGGGTTATAGCCCATCGTTTTTTGAAATTTTGAAAAAAAAAATTAACCTCGTTTTTCATCATTTTTGAACATGGGCTAAAGCCCCTACTGTACGGCATACTATAGCACGCCGTTTTTCATCATTTTTGAGGATTTGAAAAAAATCAAAAAACATGGGTTATAGCCCATCGTTTTTTTAAATTTTGAAAAAAAAAATTAACCTAGTTTTTCATCATTTTTGAACATGGGCTATAGCCCCTACCGTACGGCATACTATAGCACGCCGTTTTTCATCATGTTTGAGGATTTGAAAAAAATTCAAATTTTCAAAAAACATGGGTTATAGCCCATCGTTTTTTGAAATTTAGATTTTTTTTTTAACCTCGTTTTTCATCATTTTTGAACATGGGCTATAGCCCCTACCGTACGGCATACTATAGCACGCCGTTTTTCATCATTTTTGAGGATTTGAAAAAAATTCAAAATTTCAAAAACATGGGTTATAGCCCATCGTTTTTTGAAATTTTGATTTTTTTTAACCTCGTTTTTCATCATTTTTGAACATGGGCTATAGCCCCTACCGTATGGCATACTATAGCACGCCGTTTTTCATCATTTTTGAGGATTTGAAAAAAATCAAAAAAATCAAAAAACATGGGTTATAGCCCATCGTTTTTTGAATTTTTGAAAAAAAGATGTAACCTTGTTTTTCATCATTTTTGAACATGGGCTATAGCCCCTACCGTACGGCATACTATAGCACGCAGTTTTTCATCATTTTTGAGGATTTGAAAAAAAATCTAAATTTCAAAAAACATAGGTTATAGCCCATCGTTTTTGGAAATTTTGAAAAAAAAGTTTAACCTCGTTTTTCATCATTTTTGAACATGGGCTATAGCCCCTACCGTACGGCATACTATAGCACGCCGTTTTTCATCATTTTTGAGGATTTGAAAAAAATTCAAAATTTCAAAAAACATGGGTTATAGCCCATCGTTTTTTGAAATTTTGAAAAAAAAAATTAACCTCGTTTTTCATCATTTTTGAACATGGGCTAAAGCCCCTACTGTACGGCATACTATAGCACGCCGTTTTTCATCATTTTTGAGGATTTGAAAAAAATCAAAAAACATGGGTTATAGCCCATCGTTTTTTGAATTTTTGAAAAAAAAATGTAACCTTGTTTTTCATCATTTTTGAACATGGGCTATAGCCCCTACCGTACGGCATACTATAGCACGCCGTTTTTCATCATTTTTGAGGATTTGAAAAAAAATCAAAATTTCAAAAAACATGGGTTATAGCCCATCGTTTTTTTAAATTTTGAAAAAAAAAATTAACCTCGTTTTTCATCATTTTTGAACATGGGCTATAGCCCCTACCGTACGGCATACTATAGCACGCCGTTTTTCATCATGTTTGAGGATTTGAAAAAAATTCAAATTTTCAAAAAACATGGGTTATAGCCCATCGTTTTTGGAAATTTTGAAAAAAAAGTTTAACCTCGTTTTTCATCATTTTTGAACATGGGCTATAGCCCCTACCGTACGGCATACTATAGCACGCCGTTTTTCATCATTTTTGAGGATTTGAAAAAAATTCAAAATTTCAAAAAACATGGGTTATAGCCCATCGTTTTTTGAAATTTTGAAAAAAAAATGTAACCTTGTTTTTCATCATTTTTGAACATGGGCTATAGCCCCTACCGTACGGCATACTATAGCACGCCGTTTTTCAACATTTTTGAGGATTTGAAAAAAAATCTAAATTTAAAAAAACATGGGTTAGAGCCCATCGTTTTTTGAAATTTTGAAAAAAAAATGTAACCTTGTTTTTCATCATTTTTGAACATGGGCTATAGCCCCTACCGTACGGCATACTATAGCACGCCGTTTTTCATCATTTTTGAGGATTTGAAAAAAAATCTAAATTTACAAAAACATGGGTTATAGCCCATCGTTTTTTGAATTTTTGAAAAAAAGATGTAACCTTGTTTTTCATCATTTTTGAACATGGGCTATAGCCCCTACCGTACGGCATACTATAGCACGCAGTTTTTCATCATTTTTGAGGATTTGAAAAAAAATCAAAATTTCAAAAAACATAGGTTATAGCCCATCGTTTTTGGAAATTTTGAAAAAAAAGTTTAACCTCGTTTTTCATCATTTTTGAACATGGGCTATAGCCCCTACCGTACGGCATACTATAGCACGCCGTTTTTCATCATTTTTGAGGATTTGAAAAAAATTCAAAATTTCAAAAAACATGGGTTATAGCCCATCGTTTTTTGAAATTTTGAAAAAAAAATTAACCTCGTTTTTCATCATTTTTGAACATGGGCTAAAGCCCCTACTGTACGGCATACTATAGCACGCCGTTTTTCATCATTTTTGAGGATTTGAAAAAAATCAAAAAACATGGGTTATAGCCCATCGTTTTTTGAATTTTTGAAAAAAAAATTTAACCTTGTTTTTCATCATTTTTGAACATGGGCTATAGCCCCTACCGTACGGCATACTATAGCACGCCGTTTTTCAACATTTTTGAGGATTTGAAAAAAAATCAAAATTTCAAAAAACATGGGTTAGAGCCCATCGTTTTTTGAAATTTTGAAAAAAAAATGTAACCTTGTTTTTCATCATTTTTGAACATGGGCTATAGCCCCTACCGTACGGCATACTATAGCACGCCGTTTTTCATCATTTTTGAGGATTTGAAAAAAAATCTAAATTTAAAAAAACATGGGTTATAGCCCATCGTTTTTTGAAAATTTGAAAAAAAAATGTAACCTTGTTTTTCATCATTTTTGAACATGGGCTATAGCCCCTACCGTACGGCATACTATAGCACGCCGTTTTTCATCATTTTTGAGGATTTGAAAAAAATTCAAAATTTCAAAAAACTTGGGTTATAGCCCATCGTTTTTTGAAATTTTGATTTTTTTTTAACCTTGTTTTTCATCATTTTTGAACATGGGCTATAGCCCCTACCGTACGGCATACTATTTCACGCCGTTTTTCATCATTTTTGAGGATTTGAAAAAAAATCAAAATTTCAAAAAACATGGGTTATAGCCCATTGTTTTTTTTTTTGTTTTTTTTTTTTTAACCTTGTTTTTCATCATTTTTGAACATGGGCTATAGCCCCTACCGTACGGCATACTATAGCACGCCGTTTTTCATCATTTTTGAGGATTTGAAAAAATTTCAAAATTTCAAAAAACATGGCTTATAGCCCATCGTTTTTTGAAATTTAGATTTTTTTTTTTTTACCTCGTTTTTCATCATTTTTGAACATGGGCTCTAGCCCCTACCGTACGGCATACTATAGCACGCTGTTTTTCATCATTTTTGAGGATTTGAAAAAAAATCAAAATTTCAAAAAACATGGGTTAGAGCCCATCGTTTTTTGAAATTTTGAAAAAAAAATGTAACCTTGTTTTTCATCATTTTTGAACATGGGCTATAGCCCCTACCGTACGGCATACTATAGCACGCCGTTTTTCATCATTTTTGAGGATTTGAAAAAAAATCTAAATTTCAAAAAACATGGGTTATAGCCCATCGTTTTTTGAAATTTTGAAAAAAAAATTGAACCTTGTTTTACATCATTTTTTAACATGGGCTATAGCCCCTACCGTACGGCACACTATAGCACGCCGTTTTTCATCATTTTTGAGGATTTGAAAAAAATTCAAAATTTCAAAAACATGGGTTATAGCCCATCGTTTTTTGAAATTTTGATTTTTTTTTAACCTTGTTTTTCATCATTTTTGAACATGGGCTATAGCCCCTACCGTACGGCATACTATAGCACGCCGTTTTTCATCATTTTTGAGGATTTGAAAAAAATCAAAAAAATCAAAAAACATGGGTTATAGCCCATCGTTTTTTGAATTTTTGAAAAAAAAATGTAACCTTGTTTTTCATCATTTTTGAACATGGGCTATAGCCCCTACCGTACGGCATACTATAGCACGCCGTTTTTCATCATTTTTGAGGATTTGAAAAAAAAATCAAAATTTCAAAAAACATGGGTTATAGCCCATCGTTTTTTTTAATTTTGAAAAAAAAAATTAACCTAGTTTTTCATCATTTTTGAACATGGGCTATAGCCCCTACCGTACGGCATACTATAGCACGCCGTTTTTCATCATGTTTGAGGATTTGAAAAAAAATCAAATTTTCAAAAAACATGGGTTATAGCCCATCGTTTTTTGAAATTTAGATTTTTTTTTTAACCTCGTTTTTCATCATTTTTGAACATGGGCTATAGCCCCTACCGTACGGCATACTATAGCACGCCGTTTTTCATCATTTTTGAGGATTTGAAAAAAATTCAAAATTTCAAAAACATGGGTTATAGCCCATCGTTTTTTGAAATTTTGATTTTTTTTTAACCTCGTTTTTCATCATTTTTGAACATGGGCTATAGCCCCTACCGTATGGCATACTATAGCACGCCGTTTTTCATCATTTTTGAGGATTTGAAAAAAATCAAAAAAATCAAAAAACATGGGTTATAGCCCATCGTTTTTTGAATTTTTGAAAAAAAGATGTAACCTTGTTTTTCATCATTTTTGAACATGGGCTATAGCCCCTACCGTACGGCATACTATAGCACGCAGTTTTTCATCATTTTTGAGGATTTGAAAAAAAATCTAAATTTCAAAAAACATAGGTTATAGCCCATCGTTTTTGGAAATTTTGAAAAAAAAGTTTAACCTCGTTTTTCATCATTTTTGAACATGGGCTATAGCCCCTACCGTACGGCATACTATAGCACGCCGTTTTTCATCATTTTTGAGGATTTGAAAAAAATTCAAAATTTCAAAAAACATGGGTTATAGCCCATCGTTTTTTGAAATTTTGAAAAAAAAAAATAACCTCGTTTTTCATCATTTTTGAACATGGGCTAAAGCCCCTACTGTACGGCATACTATAGCACGCCGTTTTTCATCATTTTTGAGGATTTGAAAAAAATCTAAAAACATGGGTTATAGCCCATCGTTTTTTGAATTTTTGAAAAAAAAATGTAACCTTGTTTTTCATCATTTTTGAACATGGGCTATAGCCCCTACCGTACGGCATACTATAGCACCCCGTTTTTCATCATTTTTGAGGATTTGAAAAAAAATCAAAATTTCAAAAAACATGGGTTATAGCCCATCGTTTTTTTAAATTTTGAAAAAAAAAATTAACCTCGTTTTTCATCATTTTTGAACATGGGCTATAGCCCCTACCGTACGGCATACTATAGCACGCCGTTTTTCATCATTTTTGAGGATTTGAAAAAAAATCTAAATTTAAAAAAACATGGGTTATAGCCCATCGTTTTTTGAAAATTTGAAAAAAAAATGTAACCTTGTTTTTCATCATTTTTGAACATGGGCTATAGCCCCTACCGTACGGCATACTATAGCACGCCGTTTTTCATCATTTTTGAGGATTTGAAAAAAATTCAAAATTTCAAAAAACTTGGGTTATAGCCCATCGTTTTTTGAAATTTTGATTTTTTTTTAACCTTGTTTTTCATCATTTTTGAACATGGGCTATAGCCCCTACCGTACGGCATACTATTTCACGCCGTTTTTCATCATTTTTGAGGATTTGAAAAAAAATCAAAATTTCAAAAAACATGGGTTATAGCCCATTGTTTTTTTTTTTGTTTTTTTTTTTTTAACCTTGTTTTTCATCATTTTTGAACATGGGCTATAGCCCCTACCGTACGGCATACTATAGCACGCCGTTTTTCATCATTTTTGAGGATTTGAAAAAATTTCAAAATTTCAAAAAACATGGCTTATAGCCCATCGTTTTTTGAAATTTAGATTTTTTTTTTTTTACCTCGTTTTTCATCATTTTTGAACATGGGCTCTAGCCCCTACCGTACGGCATACTATAGCACGCTGTTTTTCATCATTTTTGAGGATTTGAAAAAAAATCAAAATTTCAAAAAACATGGGTTAGAGCCCATCGTTTTTTGAAATTTTGAAAAAAAAATGTAACCTTGTTTTTCATCATTTTTGAACATGGGCTATAGCCCCTACCGTACGGCATACTATAGCACGCCGTTTTTCATCATTTTTGAGGATTTGAAAAAAAATCTAAATTTCAAAAAACATGGGTTATAGCCCATCGTTTTTTGAAATTTTGAAAAAAAAATTGAACCTTGTTTTACATCATTTTTTAACATGGGCTATAGCCCCTACCGTACGGCACACTATAGCACGCCGTTTTTCATCATTTTTGAGGATTTGAAAAAAATTCAAAATTTCAAAAACATGGGTTATAGCCCATCGTTTTTTGAAATTTTGATTTTTTTTTAACCTTGTTTTTCATCATTTTTGAACATGGGCTATAGCCCCTACCGTACGGCATACTATAGCACGCCGTTTTTCATAATTTTTGAGGATTTGAAAAAAATCAAAAAAATCAAAAAACATGGGTTATAGCCCATCGTTTTTTGAATTTTTGAAAAAAAAATGTAACCTTGTTTTTCATCATTTTTGAACATGGGCTATAGCCCCTACCGTACGGCATACTATAGCACGCCGTTTTTCATCATTTTTGAGGATTTGAAAAAAAAATCAAAATTTCAAAAAACATGGGTTATAGCCCATCGTTTTTTTTAATTTTGAAAAAAAAAATTAACCTAGTTTTTCATCATTTTTGAACATGGGCTATAGCCCCTACCGTACGGCATACTATAGCACGCCGTTTTTCATCATGTTTGAGGATTTGAAAAAAAATCAAATTTTCAAAAAACATGGGTTATAGCCCATCGTTTTTTGAAATTTAGATTTTTTTTTTAACCTCGTTTTTCATCATTTTTGAACATGGGCTATAGCCCCTACCGTACGGCATACTATAGCACGCCGTTTTTCATCATTTTTGAGGATTTGAAAAAAATTCAAAATTTCAAAAACATGGGTTATAGCCCATCGTTTTTTGAAATTTTGATTTTTTTTTAACCTCGTTTTTCATCATTTTTGAACATGGGCTATAGCCCCTACCGTATGGCATACTATAGCACGCCGTTTTTCATCATTTTTGAGGATTTGAAAAAAATCAAAAAAATCAAAAAACATGGGTTATAGCCCATCGTTTTTTGAATTTTTGAAAAAAAGATGTAACCTTGTTTTTCATCATTTTTGAACATGGGCTATAGCCCCTACCGTACGGCATACTATAGCACGCAGTTTTTCATCATTTTTGAGGATTTGAAAAAAAATCTAAATTTCAAAAAACATAGGTTATAGCCCATCGTTTTTGGAAATTTTGAAAAAAAAGTTTAACCTCGTTTTTCATCATTTTTGAACATGGGCTATAGCCCCTACCGTACGGCATACTATAGCACGCCGTTTTTCATCATTTTTGAGGATTTGAAAAAAATTCAAAATTTCAAAAAACATGGGTTATAGCCCATCGTTTTTTGAAATTTTGAAAAAAAAAAATAACCTCGTTTTTCATCATTTTTGAACATGGGCTAAAGCCCCTACTGTACGGCATACTATAGCACGCCGTTTTTCATCATTTTTGAGGATTTGAAAAAAATCTAAAAACATGGGTTATAGCCCATCGTTTTTTGAATTTTTGAAAAAAAAATGTAACCTTGTTTTTCATCATTTTTGAACATGGGCTATAGCCCCTACCGTACGGCATACTATAGCACCCCGTTTTTCATCATTTTTGAGGATTTGAAAAAAAATCAAAATTTCAAAAAACATGGGTTATAGCCCATCGTTTTTTTAAATTTTGAAAAAAAAAATTAACCTCGTTTTTCATCATTTTTGAACATGGGCTATAGCCCCTACCGTACGGCATACTATAGCACGCCGTTTTTCATCATGTTTGAGGATTTGAAAAAAATTCAAATTTTCAAAAAACATGGGTTATAGCCCATCGTTTTTTGAAATTTAGATTTTTTTTTTAACCTCGTTTTTCATCATTTTTGAACATGGGCTATAGCCCCTACCGTACGGCATACTATAGCATGCCGTTTTTCATCATTTTTGAGGATTTGAAAAAAATTCAAAATTTCAAAAACATGGGTTATAGCCCATCGTTTTTTGAAATTTTGATTTTTTTTTAACCTCGTTTTTCATCATTTTTGAACATGGGCTATAGCCCCTACCGTATGGCATACTATAGCACGCCGTTTTTCATCATTTTTGAGGATTTGAAAAAAATCAAAAAAAGCAAAAAACATGGGTTATAGCCCATCGTTTTTTGAATTTTTGAAAAAAAGATGTAACCTTGTTTTTCATCATTTTTGAACATGGGCTATAGCCCCTACCGTACGGCATACTATAGCACGCAGTTTTTCATCATTTTTGAGGATTTGAAAAAAAATCAAAAATTCAAAAAACATAGGTTATAGCCCATCGTTTTTGGAAATTTTGAAAAAAAAGTTTAACCTCGTTTTTCATCATTTTTGAACATGGGCTATAGCCCCTACCGTACGGCATACTATAGCACGCCGTTTTTCATCATTTTTGAGGATTTGAAAAAAATTCAAAATTTCAAAAAACATGGGTTATAGCCCATCGTTTTTTGAAATTTTGAAAAAAAAATGTAACCTTGTTTTTCATCATTTTTGAACATGGGCTATAGCCCCTACCGTACGGCATACTATAGCACGCCGTTTTTCAACATTTTTGAGGATTTGAAAAAAAATCAAAATTTCAAAAAACATGGGTTAGAGCCCATCGTTTTTTGAAATTTTGAAAAAAAAATGTAACCTTGTTTTTCATCATTTTTGAACATGGGCTATAGCCCCTACCGTACGGCATACTATAGCACGCCGTTTTTCATCATTTTTGAGGATTTGAAAAAAAATCTAAATTTACAAAAACATGGGTTATAGCCCATCGTTTTTTTAATTTTTGAAAAAAAGATGTAACCTTGTTTTTCATCATTTTTGAACATGGGCTATAGCCCCTACCGTACGGCATACTATAGCACGCAGTTTTTCATCATTTTTGAGGATTTGAAAAAAAATCAAAATTTCAAAAAACATAGGTTATAGCCCATCGTTTTTGGAAATTTTGAAAAAAAAGTTTAACCTCGTTTTTCATCATTTTTGAACATGGGCTATAGCCCCTACCGTACGGCATACTATAGCACGCCGTTTTTCATCATTTTTGAGGATTTGAAAAAAATTCAAAATTTCAAAAAACATGGGTTATAGCCCATCGTTTTTTGAAATTTTGAAAAAAAAATTAACCTCGTTTTTCATCATTTTTGAACATGGGCTAAAGCCCCTACTGTACGGCATACTATAGCACGCCGTTTTTCATCATTTTTGAGGATTTGAAAAAAATCAAAAAACATGGGTTATAGCCCATCGTTTTTTGAATTTTTGAAAAAAAAATGTAACCTTGTTTTTCATCATTTTTGAACATGGGCTATAGCCCCTACCGTACGGCATACTATAGCACGCCGTTTTTCAACATTTTTGAGGATTTGAAAAAAAATCAAAATTTCAAAAAACATGGGTTAGAGCCCATCGTTTTTTGAAATTTTGAAAAAAAAATGTAACCTTGTTTTTCATCATTTTTGAACATGGGCTATAGCCCCTACCGTACGGCATACTATAGCACGCCGTTTTTCATCATTTTTGAGGATTTGAAAAAAAATCTAAATTTCAAAAAACATGGGTTATAGCCCATCGTTTTTTGAAAATTTGAAAAATAAATGTAACCTTGTTTTTCATCATTTTTGAACATGGGCTATAGCCCCTACCGTACGGCATACTATAGCACGCCGTTTTTCATCATTTTTGAGGATTTGAAAAAAATTCAAAATTTCAAAAAACTTGGGTTATAGCCCATCGTTTTTTGAAATTTTGATTTTTTTTTAACCTTGTTTTTCATCATTTTTGAACATGGGCTATAGCCCCTACCGTACGGCATACTATTTCACGCCGTTTTTCATCATTTTTGAGGATTTGAAAAAAATTCAAAATTTCAAAAACATGGGTTATAGCCCATTGTTTTTTTTTTTTCTTTTTTTTTTTTTAACCTTGTTTTTCATCATTTTTTAACATGGGCTATAGCCCCTACCGTACGGCATACTATAGCACGCCGTTTTTCATCATTTTTGAGGATTTGAAAAAATTTCAAAATTTCAAAAAACATGGCTTATAGCCCATCGTTTTTTGAAATTTAGATTTATTTTTTTTTACCTCGTTTTTCATCATTTTTGAACATGGGCTCTAGCCCCTACCGTACGGCATACTATAGCACGCTGTTTTTCATCATTTTTGAGGATTTGAAAAAAAATCAAAATTTCAAAAAACATGGGTTAGAGCCCATCGTTTTTTGAAATTTTGAAAAAAAAATGTAACCTTGTTTTTCATCATTTTTGAACATGGGCTATAGCCCCTACCGTACGGCATACTATAGCACGCCGTTTTTCATCATTTTTGAGGATTTGAAAAAAAATCTAAATTTCAAAAAACATGGGTTATAGCCCATCGTTTTTTGAAATTTTGAAAAAAAAATTTAACCTTGTTTTACATCATTTTTGAACATGGGCTATAGCCCCTACCGTACGGCACACTATAGCACGCCGTTTTTCATCATTTTTGAGGATTTGAAAAAAATTCAAAATTTCAAAAACATGGGTTATAGCCCATCGTTTTTTGAAATTTTGATTTTTTTTTAACCTTGTTTTTCATCATTTTTGAACATGGGCTATAGCCCCTACCGTACGGCATACTATTTCACGCCGTTTTTCATCATTTTTGAGGATTTGAAAAAAATTCAAATTTTCAAAAACATGGGTTATTATAGCCCATTGTTTTTTTTGTTTTTTTTTTTTTTTTAACCTTGTTTTTCATCATTTTTGAACATGGGCTATAGCCCCTACCGTACGGCATACTATAGCACGCCGTTTTTCATCATTTTTGAGGATTTGAAAACATTTCAAAATTTCAAAAAACATGGCTTATAGCCCATCGTTTTTTGAAATTTTGATTTTTTTTTTTAACCTCGTTTTTCATCATTTTTGAACATGGGCTCTAGCCCCTACCGTACGGCATAGTATAGCACGCTGTTTTTCATCATTTTTGAGGATTTGAAAAAAAATCAAAATTTCAAAAAACATGGGTTAGAGCCCATCGTTTTTTGAAATTTTGAAAAAAAAATGTAACCTTGTTTTTCATCATTTTTGAACATGGGCTATAGCCCCTACCGTACGGCATACTATAGCACGCCGTTTTTCATCATTTTTGAGGATTTGAAAAAAAAATCTAAATTTCAACAAACATGGGTTATAGCCCATCGTTTTTTGAAATTTTTAAAAAAAAATTGAACCTTGTTTTTCATCATTTTTGAACATGGGCTATAGCCCCTACCGTACGGCACACTATAGCACGCCGTTTTTCATAATTTTTGAGGATTTGAAAAAAATTCAAATTTTCAAAAAACATGGGTTATAGCCCATCGTTTTTTGAAATTTTGATTTTTTTTTTAACCTCGTTTTTCATCATTTTTGAACATGGGATCTAGCCCCTACCGTACGGCATACTATAGCACGCTGTTTTTCATCATTTTTGAGGATTTGAAAAAAAATCTAAATTTCAAAAAACATGGGTTAGAGCCCATCGTTTTTTGAAATTTTGAAAAAAAAATGTAACCTTGTTTTTCATCATTTTTGAACATGGGCTATAGCCCCTACCGTACGGCATACTATAGCACGCCGTTTTTCATCATTTTTGAGGATTTGAAAAAAAATCTAAATTTCAAAAAACATGGGTTATAGCCCATCGTTTTTTGAAATTTTGAAAAAAAAATTGAACCTTGTTTTTCATCATTTTTGAACATGGGCTATAGCCCCTACCGTACGGCACACTATAGCACGCCGTTTTTCATAATTTTTGAGGATTTGAAAAAAATTCAAATTTTCAAAAAACATGGGTTATAGCCCATCGTTTTTTGAAATTTTGAAAAAAAAATTTAACCTTGTTTTTCATCATTTTTGAACATGGGCTATAGCCCCTACCGTACGGCATACTATAGCACGCCGTTTTTCATCATTTTTGAGGATTTGAAAAAAAATCTAAATTTCAAAAAACATGGCTTATAGCCCATCGTTTTTTGAAATTTTGATTTTTTTTTTAACCTCGTTTTTCATCATTTTTGAACATGGGCTCTAGCCCCTACCGTACGGCATACTATAGCACGCCGTTTTTCATCATTTTTGAGGATTTGAAAAAAAATCTAAATTTCAAAAAACATGGGTTATAGCCCATCGTTTTTTGAAATTTTGAAAAAAAAATTGAACCTTGTTTTTCATCATTTTTGAACATGGGCTATAGCCCCTACCGTACGGCACACTATAGCACGCCGTTTTTCATCATTTTTGAGGATTTGAAAAAAATTCAAAATTTCAAAAACATGGGTTATACCCATCGTTTTTTGAAATTTTGATTTTTTTTTAACCTTGTTTTTCATCATTTTTGAACATGGGCTATAGCCCCTACCGTACGGCATACTATTTCACGCCGTTTTTGATTTGAAAAAAAAATCAAAATTTCAAAAAACATGGGTTAGAGCCCATCGTTTTTTGAAATTTTGAAAAAAAAATGTAACCTTGTTTTTCATCATTTTTGAACATGGGCTATAGCCCCTACCGTACGGCATACTATAGCACGCCGTTTTTCATCATTTTTGAGGATTTGAAAAAAAAATCTAAATTTCAACAAACATGGGTTATAGCCCATCGTTTTTTGAAATTTTGAAAAAAAAATTGAACCTTGTTTTTCATCATTTTTGAACATGGGCTATAGCCCCTACCGTACGGCACACTATAGCACGCCGTTTTTCATAATTTTTGAGGATTTGAAAAAAATTCAAATTTTCAAAAAACATGGGTTATAGCCCATCGTTTTTTGAAATTTTGAAAAAAAAATGTAACCTTGTTTTTCATCATTTTTGAACATGGGCTATAGCCCCTACCGTACGGCATACTATAGCACGCCGTTTTTCATCATTTTTGAGGATTTGAAAAAAAATCTAAATTTCAAAAAACATGGCTTATAGCCCATCGTTTTTTGAAATTTTGATTTTTTTTTTTTAACCTCGTTTTTCATCATTTTTGAACATGGGCTCTAGCCCCTACCGTACGGCATACTATAGCACGCAGTTTTTCATCATTTTTGAGGATTTGAAAAAAATTCTAAATTTCAAAAACATGGGTTATAGCCCATCGTTTTTTGAAATTTTGATTTTTTTTTTAACCTCGTTTTTCATCATTTTTGAACATGGGCTATAGCCCCTACCGTACGGCATACTATAGCATGCCGTTTTTCATCATTTTTGAGGATTTGAAAAAAATTCAAAATTTCAAAAAACATGGGTTATAGCCCATCGTTTTTTGAAATTTTGATTTTTTTTTTACCTCGTTTTTCATCATTTTTGAACATGGGCTATAGCCCCTACCGTACGGCATACTATAGCACGCCGTTTTTCATCATTTTTGAGGATTTGAAAAAAAATCTAAATTTCAAAAAACATGGGTTATAGCCCATCGTTTTTTGAAATTTTGAAAAAAAAATGTAACCTTGTTTTTCATCATTTTTGAACATGGGCTATAGCCCCTACCGTACGGCATACTATAGCACGCCGTTTTTCATCATTTTTGAGGATTTGAAAAAAAATCTAAATTTCAAAAAACATGGCTTATAGCCCATCGTTTTTTGAAATTTTGATTATTTTTTTTTAACCTCGTTTTTCATCATTTTTGAACATGGGCTCTAGCCCCTACCGTACGGCATACTATAGCACGCAGTTTTTCATCATTTTTGAGGATTTGAAAAAAATTCTAAATTTCAAAAAACATGGGTTATAGCCCATCGTTTTTTGAAATTTTGATTTTTTTTTTAACCTCGTTTTTCATCATTTTTGAACATGGGCTATAGCCCCTACCGTACGGCATACTATAGCATGCCGTTTTTCATCATTTTTGAGGATTTGAAAAAAATTCAAAATTTCAAAAAACATGGGTTATAGCCCATCGTTTTTTGAAATTTTGATTTTTTTTTTACCTCGTTTTTCATCATTTTTGAACATGGGCTATAGCCCCTACCGTACGGCATACTATAGCACGCCGTTTTTCATCATTTTTGAGGATTTGAAAAAAAAAAAAAAAAAAAAAAAAACATGGGTTATAGCCCATCGTTTTTTGAAATTTTGAAGAAAAAAATAACCTCGTTTTTCATCATTTTTGAGCATGGGCTATAGCCCATACCGTACGGCATACTATAACACGCTTTCATCATTTTTGAGGATTTGAAAAAAAAAAAAAAAAAAAAAAAAAAACATGGGTTATAGCCCATCGTTTTTTGAAATTTTGAAAAAAAAAATAACCTTGTTTTTCATCATTTTTGAGCATGGGCTATAGCCCATACCGTACGGCATACTATAACACGCTGTTTTTCATCATTTTTGAGGATTTGAAAAAAAAAAAAAAAAAAAAAAAAACATGGGTTATAGCCCATCGTTTTTTGAAATTTTGGAGAAAAAAAAATAACCTCGTTTTTCATCATTTTTGAACATGGGCTATAGCCCATACCGTACGGCATACTATAACACGCTGTTTTTCATCATTTTTGAGGATTTGAAAAAAATGAAAAAAAAAAAAAAACATGGGTTATAGCCCATCGTTTTTTGAAATTTTGAAAAAAAAATAACCTCGTTTTTCATCATTTTTGAGCATGGGCTATAGCCCATACCGTACGGCATACTATAACACGCTTTCATCATTTTTGAGGATTTGAAAAAAATAAAAAAAATAAAAAAAACATGGGTTATAGCCCATCGTTTTTTGAAATTTTGAAAAAAAAAATAACCTCGTTTTTCATCATTTTTGAACATGGGCTATAGCCCATACCGTACGGCATACTATAACACGCTGTTTTTCATCATTTTTGAGGATTTGAAAAAAAAAAAAAAAAAAAAAAAAACATGGGTTATAGCCCATCGTTTTTTGAAATTTTGAAAAAAAAAATAACCTCGTTTTTCATCATTTTTGAACATGGGCTATAGCCCATACCGTACGGCATACTATAACACGCTGTTTTTCATCATTTTTGAGGATTTGAAAAAAATGAAAAAAAAAAAAACATGGGTTATAGCCCATCGTTTTTTTAAATTTAAAAAAAAAAAAATAACCTCGTTTTTCATCATTTTTTAGCATGGGCTATAGCCCATACCGTACGGCATACTATAACACGCTGTTTTTCATCATTTTTGAGGATTTGAAAAAAAAAAAAAAAAAAAAAAAACATGGGTTATAGCCCATCGTTTTTTGAAATTTAGAAAAAAAAATAACCTCGTTTTTCATCATTTTTGAACATGGGCTATAGCCCATACAGTACGGCATACTATAGCACGCTGTTTTTCATCATTTTTGAGGATTTGAAAAAAATGAAAAAAAAAAAAAAACATGGGTTATAGCCCATCGTTTTTTGAAATTTTGAAAAAAAAATAACCTCGTTTTACATCATTTTTGAGCATGGGCTATAGCCCATACCGTACGGCATACTATAACACGCTGTTTTTCATCATTTTTGAGGATTTGAAAAAAATGAAAAAAAAAAAAAAACATGGGTTATAGCCCATCGTTTTTTGAAATTTTGAAAAAAAGAATAACCTCGTTTTTCATCATTTTTGAACATGGGCTATAGCCCATACCGTACGGCATACTATAACACGCTGTTTTTCATCATTTTTGAGGATTTGAAAAAAATGAAAAAAAAAAAAAACAAGGGTTATAGCCCATCGTTTTTTGAAATTTTGAAAAAAAAAAATAACCTTGTTTTTCATCATTTTTGAGCATGGGCTATAGCCCATACCGTACGGCATACTATAACACGCTGTTTTTCATCATTTTTGAGGATTTGAAAAAAATGAAAAAAAAAAAAAACATGGGTTATAGCCCATCGTTTTTTGAAATTTTGAAAAAAGAATAACCTCATTTTTCATCATTTTTGAACATGGGCTATAGCCCATACAGTACGGCATACTATAGCACGCTGTTTTTCATCATTTTTGAGGATTTGAAAAAAAACAAAAAAAAAAAAACATGGGTTATAGCCCATCGTTTTTTTTAATTTTGAAAAAAAAAAATAACCTCGTTTTTCATCATTTTTGAGCATGGGCTATAGCCCATACCGTACGGCATACTATAACACGCTGTTTCTCATCATTTTTGAGGATTTGAAAAAAATGGAAAAAAATAAAAAACATGGGTTATAGCCCATCGTTTTTTGAAATTTTGAAGAAAAAAAAAACCTCGTTTTTCATAATTTTTGAACATGGGCTATAGCCCATACCGTACGGCATACTATAACACGCTTTCATCATTTTTGAGGATTTGAAAAAAAAAAAAAAAAAAAAAAAAAACATGGGTTATAGCCCATCGTTTTTTGAAATTTTGAAAAAAAAATAACCTCGTTTTTCATCATTTTTGAACATGGGCTATAGCCCATACAGTACGGCATACTATAGCACGCTGTTTTTCATCATTTTTGAGGATTTAAAAAAAAAGAAAAAAAAAAAAAACATGGGTTATAGCCCATCGTTTTTTGAAATTTTGAAAAAAAAATAACCTTGTTTTTCATCATTTTTGAACATGGGCTATAGCCCATACCGTACGGCATACTATAACACGCTGTTTTTCATCATTTTTGAGGATTTGAAAAAAATGGGAAAAAAAAAAAACATGGGTTATAGCCCATCGTTTTTTGAAATTTTGAAAAAAAAAAATAACCTCGTTTTTCATCATTTTTGAGCATGGGCTATAGCCCATACCGTACGGCATACTATAACACGCTGTTTTTCATCATTTCTGAGGATTTGAAAAAAAAAAAAAAAAAAAAAAACATGGGTTATAGCCCATCGTTTTTTGAAATTTTGAAAAAAAAATAACCTCGTTTTTCATCATTTTTGAACATGGGCTATAGCCCATACAGTACGGCATACTATAGCACGCTGTTTTTCATCATTTTTGAGGATTTGAAAAAAATGAAAAAAAAAAAAAAACATGGGTTATAGCCCATCGTTTTTTGAAATTTTGAAAAAAAAAATAACCTCGTTTTACATCATTTTTGAGCATGGGCTATAGCCCATACCGTACGGCATACTATAACACGCTGTTTTTCATCATTTTTGAGGATTTGAAAAAAATGAAAAAAAAACAAAAACATGGGTTATAGCCCATCGTTTTTTGAAATTTTGAAAAAAAAATAACCTTGTTTTTCATCATTTTTGAACATGGGCTATAGCCCATACCGTACGGCATACTATAACACGCTGTTTTTCATCATTTTTGAGGATTTGAAAAAAATGGAAAAAAAAAAAAACATGGGTTATAGCCCATCGTTTTTTGAAATTTTGAAAAAAAAAAATAACCTCGTTTTTCATCATTTTTGAGCATGGGCTATAGCCCATACCGTACGGCATACTATAACACGCTGTTTTTCATCATTTCTGAGGATTTGAAAAAAATGAAAAAAAAAAAAAAACATGGGTTATAGCCCATCGTTTTTTGAAATTTTGAAAAAAAAAAATTACCTCGTTTGTCATCATTTTTGAACATGGGCTATAGCCCATACAGTACGGCATACTATAGCACGCTGTTTTTCATCATTTTTGAGGATTTGAAAAAAATTCTAAATTTCAAAAAACATGGGTTATAGCCCATCGTTTTTTGAAATTTTGATTTTTTTTTTAACCTCGTTTTTCATCATTTTTGAACATGGGCTATAGCCCCTACCGTACGGCATACTATAGCATGCCGTTTTTCATCATTTTTGAGGATTTGAAAAAAATTCAAAATTTCAAAAAACATGGGTTATAGCCCATCGTTTTTTGAAATTTTGATTTTTTTTTTACCTCGTTTTTCATCATTTTTGAACATGGGCTATAGCCCCTACCGTACGGCATACTATAGCACGCCGTTTTTCATCATTTTTGAGGATTTGAAAAAAAAAAAAAAAAAAAAAAAAACATGGGTTATAGCCCATCGTTTTTTGAAATTTTGAAGAAAAAAATAACCTCGTTTTTCATCATTTTTGAGCATGGGCTATAGCCCATACCGTACGGCATACTATAACACGCTTTCATCATTTTTGAGGATTTGAAAAAAAAAAAAAAAAAAAAAAAAAAACATGGGTTATAGCCCATCGTTTTTTGAAATTTTGAAAAAAAAAATAACCTTGTTTTTCATCATTTTTGAGCATGGGCTATAGCCCATACCGTACGGCATACTATAACACGCTGTTTTTCATCATTTTTGAGGATTTGAAAAAAAAAAAAAAAAAAAAAAAAACATGGGTTATAGCCCATCGTTTTTTGAAATTTTGGAGAAAAAAAAATAACCTCGTTTTTCATCATTTTTGAACATGGGCTATAGCCCATACCGTACGGCATACTATAACACGCTGTTTTTCATCATTTTTGAGGATTTGAAAAAAATGAAAAAAAAAAAAAAACATGGGTTATAGCCCATCGTTTTTTGAAATTTTGAAAAAAAAATAACCTCGTTTTTCATCATTTTTGAGCATGGGCTATAGCCCATACCGTACGGCATACTATAACACGCTTTCATCATTTTTGAGGATTTGAAAAAAATAAAAAAAATAAAAAAAACATGGGTTATAGCCCATCGTTTTTTGAAATTTTGAAAAAAAAAATAACCTCGTTTTTCATCATTTTTGAACATGGGCTATAGCCCATACCGTACGGCATACTATAACACGCTGTTTTTCATCATTTTTGAGGATTTGAAAAAAAAAAAAAAAAAAAAAAAAACATGGGTTATAGCCCATCGTTTTTTGAAATTTTGAAAAAAAAAATAACCTCGTTTTTCATCATTTTTGAACATGGGCTATAGCCCATACCGTACGGCATACTATAACACGCTGTTTTTCATCATTTTTGAGGATTTGAAAAAAATGAAAAAAAAAAAAACATGGGTTATAGCCCATCGTTTTTTTAAATTTAAAAAAAAAAAAATAACCTCGTTTTTCATCATTTTTTAGCATGGGCTATAGCCCATACCGTACGGCATACTATAACACGCTGTTTTTCATCATTTTTGAGGATTTGAAAAAAAAAAAAAAAAAAAAAAAACATGGGTTATAGCCCATCGTTTTTTGAAATTTAGAAAAAAAAATAACCTCGTTTTTCATCATTTTTGAACATGGGCTATAGCCCATACAGTACGGCATACTATAGCACGCTGTTTTTCATCATTTTTGAGGATTTGAAAAAAATGAAAAAAAAAAAAAAACATGGGTTATAGCCCATCGTTTTTTGAAATTTTGAAAAAAAAATAACCTCGTTTTACATCATTTTTGAGCATGGGCTATAGCCCATACCGTACGGCATACTATAACACGCTGTTTTTCATCATTTTTGAGGATTTGAAAAAAATGGAAAAAAAAAAAAACATGGGTTATAGCCCATCGTTTTTTGAAATTTTGAAAAAAAAAAATAACCTCGTTTTTCATCATTTTTGAGCATGGGCTATAGCCCATACCGTACGGCATACTATAACACGCTGTTTTTCATCATTTCTGAGGATTTGAAAAAAATGAAAAAAAAAAAAAAACATGGGTTATAGCCCATCGTTTTTTGAAATTTTGAAAAAAAAAAATTACCTCGTTTGTCATCATTTTTGAACATGGGCTATAGCCCATACAGTACGGCATACTATAGCACGCTGTTTTTCATCATTTTTGAGGATTTGAAAAAAATGAAAAAAAAACAAAAAAACATGGGTTATAGCCCATCGTTTTTTGAAATTTTGAAAAAAAAAATAACCTCGTTTTTCATCATTTTTGAGCATGGGCTATAGCCCATACCGTACGGCATACTATAACACGCTGTTTTTCATCATTTTTGAGGATTTGAAAAAAATGGAAAAAAAAAAAAACATGGGTTATAGCCCATCGTTTTTTGAAATTTTGAAAAAAAAAAATAACCTCGTTTTTCATCATTTTTGAGCATGGGCTATAGCCCATACCGTACGGCATACTATAACACGCTGTTTTTCATCATTTCTGAGGATTTGAAAAAAATGAAAAAAAAAAAAAAACATGGGTTATAGCCCATCGTTTTTTGAAATTTTGAAAAAAAAAAATTACCTCGTTTGTCATCATTTTTGAACATGGGCTATAGCCCATACAGTACGGCATACTATAGCACGCTGTTTTTCATCATTTTTGAGGATTTGAAAAAAATGAAAAAAAAACAAAAAAACATGGGTTATAGCCCATCGTTTTTTGAAATTTTGAAAAAAAAAATAACCTCGTTTTTCATCATTTTTGAGCATGGGCTATAGCCCATACAGTACGGCATACTATAGCACGCTGTTTTTCATCATTTTTGAGGATTTGAAAAAAATGAAAAAAAAAAAAAAACATGGGTTATAGCCCATCGTTTTTTGAAATTTTGAAAAAAAAAATAACCTCGTTTTACATCATTTTTGAGCATGGGCTATAGCCCATACCGTACGGCATACTATAACACGCTGTTTTTCATCATTTTTGAGGATTTGAAAAAAATGAAAAAAAAACAAAAACATGGGTTATAGCCCATCGTTTTTTGAAATTTTGAAAAAAAAAAATTACCTCGTTTGTCATCATTTTTGAACATGGGCTATAGCCCATACAGTACGGCATACTATAGCACGCTGTTTTTCATCATTTTTGAGGATTTGAAAAAAATGAAAAAAAAAAAAAAAACATGGGTTATAGCCCATCGTTTTTTGAAATTTTGAAAAAAAAAGAATAACCTCGTTTTTCATCATTTTTGAGCATGGGCTATAGCCCATACCGTACGGCATACTATAACACGCTGTTTTTCATCATTTTTGAGGATTTGAAAAAAATGAAAAAAAAAAAAAAACATGGGTTTATAGCCCATCGTTTTTTGAAATTTTGAAAAAAAAAATAACCTCGTTTTACATCATTTTTGAGCATGGGCTATAGCCCATACCGTACGGCATACTATAACACGCTGTTTTTCATCATTTTTGAGGATTTAAAAAAAATGAAAAAAAAAAAAAAAAACATGGGTTATAGCCCATCGTTTTTTGAAATTTTGAAAAAAAAAATAACCTCGTTTTACATCATTTTTGAGCATGGGCTATAGCCCATACCGTACGGCATACTATAACACGCTGTTTTTCATCATTTTTGAGGATTTGGAAAAAATGAAAAAAAAAAAAAACATGGGTTATAGCCCATCGTTTTTTGAAATTTTGAAAAAAAATAACCTCGTTTTTCATCATTTTTGAACATGGGCTATAGCCCATACAGTACGGCATACTATAGCACGCTGTTTTTCATCATTTTTGAGGATTTGAAAAAAATGAAAAAAAAAAAAAAAACATGGGTTATAGCCCATCGTTTTTTGAAATTTTGAAAAAAAAAAATAACCTCGTTTTTCATCATTTTTGAGCATGGGCTATAGCCCATACCGTACGGCATACTATAACACGCTGTTTTTCATCATTTTTGAGGATTTGAAAAAAATGAAAAAAAAAAAAAAAACATGGGTTATAGCCCATCGTTTTTTGAAATTTTGAAAAAAAAAAAAACCTCGTTTTACATCATTTTTGAGCATGGGCTATAGCCCATACCGTACGGCATACTATAACACGCTGTTTTTCATCATTTTTGAGGATTTGAAAAAAATGAAAAAAAAAAAAAACCTGGGTTATAGCCCATCGTTTTTTGAAATTCTGAAAAAAAAAATAACCTCGTTTTTCATCATTTTTGAACATGGGCTATAGCCCATACCGTACGGCATACTATAACACGCTGTTTTTCATCATTTTTGAGGATTTGAAAAAAAAAAAAAAAAAAAAAAACATGGGTTATAGCCCATCGTTTTTTGAAATTTTGGAAAAAAAAATAACCTCGTTTTTCATCATTTTTGAGCATGGGCTATAGCCCATACCGTACGGCATACTATAACACGCTGTTTTTCATCATTTTTGAGGATTTGAAAAAAATGAAAAAAAAAAAAAACATGGGTTATAGCCCATCGTTTTTTGAAATTTTGAAAAAAAAATAACCTCGTTTTTCATCATTTTTGAACATGGGCTATAGCCCATACAGTACGGCATACTATAGCACGCTGTTTTTCATCATTTTTGAGGATTTGAAAAAAATGAAAAAAAAAAAAAAACATGGGTTATAGCCCATCGTTTTTTGAAATTTTGAAAAGAAAAATAACCTCGTTTTACATCATTTTTGAGCATGGGCTATAGCCCATACCGTACGGCATACTATAACACGCTGTTTTTCATCATTTTTGAGGATTTGAAAAAAATGAAAAAAAAAAAAAACATGGGTTATAGCCCATCGTTTTTTGAAATTCTGAAAAAAAAATAACCTCGTTTTTCATCATTTTTGAACATGGGCTATAGCCCATACCGTACGGCATACTATAACACGCTGTTTTTCATCATTTTTGAGGATTTGAAAAAAATGAAAAAAAAAAAAAAACATGGGTTATAGCCCATCGTTTTTTGAAATTTTGGAAAAAAAAAATAACCTCGTTTTTCATCATTTTTGAGCATGGGCTATAGCCCATACCGTACGGCATACTATAACACGCTGTTTTTCATCATTTTTGAGGATTTGAAAAAAATGAAAAAAAAAAAAACATGGGTTATAGCCCATCGTTTTTTGAAATTTTGAAAAAAAAATAACCTCGTTTTTCATCATTTTTGAACATGGGCTATAGCCCATACAGTACGGCATACTATAGCACGCTGTTTTTCATCATTTTTGAGGATTTGAAAAAAATGAAAAAAAAAAAAAAACATGGGTTATAGCCCATCGTTTTTTGAAATTTTGAAAAAAAAAATAACCTCGTTTTACATCATTTTTGAGCATGGGCTATAGCCCATACCGTACGGCATACTATAACACGCTGTTTTTCATCATTTTTGAGGATTTGAAAAAAATGAAAAAAAAAAAAAAACATGGGTTATAGCCCATCGTTTTTTGAAATTTTGAAAAAAAAAATAACCTCGTTTGTCATCATTTTTGAACATGGGCTATAGCCCATACCGTACGGCATACAATAACACGCTGTTTTTCATCATTTTTGAGGATTTGAAAAAAATGAAAAAAAAACAAACATGGGTTATAGCCCATCGTTTTTTGAAATTTTGGAAAAAAAAAAAACCTCGTTTTACATCATTTTTGAGCATGGGCTATAGCCCATACCGTACGGCATACTATAACACGCTGTTTTTCATCATTTTTGAGGATTTGAAAAAAATGAAAAAAAAAAAAAAAACATGGGTTATAGCCCATCGTTTTTTGAAATTTTGAAAAAAAAAATAACCTCGTTTTACGGGTTACGGGTTATATAAAAAAAAATAACCTCGTTTTTCATCATTTTTGAGCATGGGCTATAGCCCATACCGTACGGCATACTATAACACGCTGTTTTTCATCATTTTTGAGGATTTGAAAAAAATGAAAAAAAAAAAAAACATGGGTTATAGCCCATCGTTTTTTGAAATTTTGAAAAAAAAATAACCTCGTTTTTCATCATTTTTGAACATGGGCTTTAGCCCATACAGTACGGCATACTATAGCACGCTGTTTTTCATCATTTTTGAGGATTTGAAAAAAATGAAAAAAAAAAAAAAACATGGGTTATAGCCCATCGTTTTTTGAAATTTTGAAAAGAAAAATAACCTCGTTTTACATCATTTTTGAGCATGGGCTATAGCCCATACCGTACGGCATACTATAACACGCTGTTTTTCATCATTTTTGAGGATTTGAAAAAAATGAAAAAAAAAAAAAACATGGGTTATAGCCCATCGTTTTTTGAAATTCTGAAAAAAAAAATAACCTCGTTTTTCATCATTTTTGAACATGGGCTATAGCCCATACCGTACGGCATACTATAACACGCTGTTTTTCATCATTTTTGAGGATTTGAAAAAAATTAAAAAAAAAAAAAAACATGGGTTATAGCCCATCGTTTTTTGAAATTTTGGAAAAAAAAAATAACTTCGTTTTTCATCATTTTTGAGCATGGGCTATAGCCCATACCGTACGGCATACTATAACACGCTGTTTTTCATCATTTTTGAGGATTTGAAAAAAATGAAAAAAAAAAAAACATGGGTTATAGCCCATCGTTTTTTGAAATTTTGAAAAAAAAATAACCTCGTTTTTCATCATTTTTGAACATGGGCTATAGCCCATACAGTACGGCATACTATAGCACGCTGTTTTTCATCATTTTTGAGGATTTGAAAAAAATGAAAAAAAAAAAAAAACATGGGTTATAGCCCATCGTTTTTTGAAATTTTGAAAAAAAAAATAACCTCGTTTTACATCATTTTTGAGCATGGGCTATAGCCCATACCGTACGGCATACTATAACACGCTGTTTTTCATCATTTTTGAGGATTTGAAAAAAATGAAAAAAAAAAAAAAACATGGGTTATAGCCCATCGTTTTTTGAAAATTTGAAAAAAAAAATAACCTCGTTTGTCATCATTTTTGAACATGGGCTATAGCCCATACCGTACGGCATACTATAACACGCTGTTTTTCATCATTTTTGAGGATTTGAAAAAAATGAAAAAAAAACAAACATGGGTTATAGCCCATCGTTTTTTGAAATTTTGGAAAAAAAAAAAACCTCGTTTTACATCATTTTTGAGCATGGGCTATAGCCCATACCGTACGGCATACTATAACACGCTGTTTTTCATCATTTTTGAGGATTTGAAAAAAATGAAAAAAAAAAAAAAAACATGGGTTATAGCCCATCGTTTTTTGAAATTTTGAAAAAAAAAATAACCTCGTTTTACATCATTTTTGAGCATGGGCTATAGCCCATACCGTACGGCATACTATAACACGCTGTTTTTCATCATTTTTGAGGATTTGAAAAAAATGAAAAAAAAAAAAAAACATGGGTTATAGCCCATCGTTTTTTGAAATTTTGAAAAAAAAAATAACCTCGTTTGTCATCATTTTTGAACATGGGCTATAGCCCATACAGTACGGCATACTATAGCACGCTGTTTTTCATCATTTTTGAGGATTTGAAAAAAAAAAAAAAAAAAACATGGGTTATAGCCCATCGTTTTTTGAAATTTTGAAAAAAAAATAACCTCGTTTTTCATCATTTTTGAGCATGGGCTATAGCCCATACCGTACGGCATACTATAACACGCTGTTTTTCATCATTTTTGAGGATTTGAAAAAAATGAAAAAAAAAAAAAAAATGGGTTATAGCCCATCGTTTTTTGAAATTTTGAAAAAAAAAATAACCTCGTTTGTCATCATTTTTGAACATGGGCTATAGCCCATACCGTACGGCATACTATAGCACGCTGTTTTTCATCATTTTTGAGGATTTGAAAAAAATGAAAAAAAAACAAACATGGGTTATAGCCCATCGTTTTTTGAAATTTTGGAAAAAAAAAAAACCTCGTTTTACATCATTTTTGAGCATGGGCTATAGCCCATACCGTACGGCATACTATAACACGCTGTTTTTCATCATTTTTGAGGATTTGAAAAAAATGAAAAAAAAAAAAAAAACATGGGTTATAGCCCATCGTTTTTTGAAATTTTGAAAAAAAAAATAACCTCGTTTTACGGGTTACGGGTTATATAAAAAAAAATAACCTCGTTTTTCATCATTTTTGAGCATGGGCTATAGCCCATACCGTACGGCATACTATAACACGCTGTTTTTCATCATTTTTGAGGATTTGAAAAAAATGAAAAAAAAAAAAAACATGGGTTATAGCCCATCGTTTTTTGAAATTTTGAAAAAAAAATTACCTCGTTTTTCATCATTTTTGAACATGGGCTATAGCCCATACAGTACGGCATACTATAGCACGCTGTTTTTCATCATTTTTGAGGATTTGAAAAAAATGAAAAAAAAAAAAAAACATGGGTTATAGCCCATCGTTTTTTGAAATTTTGAAAAGAAAAATAACCTCGTTTTACATCATTTTTGAGCATGGGCTATAGCCCATACCGTACGGCATACTATAACACGCTGTTTTTCATCATTTTTGAGGATTTGAAAAAAATGAAAAAAAAAAAAAACATGGGTTATAGCCCATCGTTTTTTGAAATTCTGAAAAAAAAAATAACCTCGTTTTTCATCATTTTTGAACATGGGCTATAGCCCATACCGTACGGCATACTATAACACGCTGTTTTTCATCATTTTTGAGGATTTGAAAAAAATTAAAAAAAAAAAAAAACATGGGTTATAGCCCATCGTTTTTTGAAATTTTGGAAAAAAAAATAACCTCGTTTTTCATCATTTTTGAGCATGGGCTATAGCCCATACCGTACGGCATACTATAACACGCTGTTTTTCATCATTTTTGAGGATTTGAAAAAAATGAAAAAAAAAAAAACATGGGTTATAGCCCATCGTTTTTTGAAATTTTGAAAAAAAAATAACCTCGTTTTTCATCATTTTTGAACATGGGCTATAGCCCATACAGTACGGCATACTATAGCACGCTGTTTTTCATCATTTTTGAGGATTTGAAAAAAATGAAAAAAAAAAAAAAACATGGGTTATAGCCCATCGTTTTTTGAAATTTTGAAAAAAAAAATAACCTCGTTTTACATCATTTTTGAGCATGGGCTATAGCCCATACCGTACGGCATACTATAACACGCTGTTTTTCATCATTTTTGAGGATTTGAAAAAAATGAAAAAAAAAAAAAAACATGGGTTATAGCCCATCGTTTTTTGAAAATTTGAAAAAAAAAATAACCTCGTTTGTCATCATTTTTGAACATGGGCTATAGCCCATACCGTACGGCATACTATAACACGCTGTTTTTCATCATTTTTGAGGATTTGAAAAAAATGAAAAAAAAACAAACATGGGTTATAGCCCATCGTTTTTTGAAATTTTGGAAAAAAAAAAAACCTCGTTTTACATCATTTTTGAGCATGGGCTATAGCCCATACCGTACGGCATACTATAACACGCTGTTTTTCATCATTTTTGAGGATTTGAAAAAAAAAAAAAAAAAAAAAAAAAACATGGGTTATAGCCCATCGTTTTTTGAAATTTTGAAAAAAAAAATAACCTCGTTTTTCATCATTTTTGAGCATGGGCTATAGCCCATACCGTACGGCATACTATAACACGCTGTTTTTCATCATTTTTGAGGATTTGAAAAAAATGAAAAAAAAAAAAAAACATGGGTTATAGCCCATCGTTTTTTGAAATTTAAAAAAAAAAAATAACCTCGTTTGTCATCATTTTTGAACATGGGCTATAGCCCATACCGTACGGCATACTATAGCACGCTGTTTTTCATCATTTTTGAGGATTTGAAAAAAAAAAAAAAAAAAAAAAAAACATGGGTTATAGCCCATCGTTTTTTGAAATTTTGAAAAAAAAAAATAACCTCGTTTTTCATCATTTTTGAGCATGGGCTATAGCCCATACCGTACGGCATACTATAACACGCTGTTTTTCATCATTTTTGAGGATTTGAAAAAAATGAAAAAAAAAAAAAAAACATGGGTTATAGCCCATCGTTTTTTGAAATTTTGAAAAAAAAAATAACCTCGTTTTACATCATTTTTGAGCATGGGCTATAGCCCATACCGTACGGCATACTATAACACGCTGTTTTTCATCATTTTTGAGGATTTGAAAAAAATGGAAAAAAAAACAAACATGGGTTATAGCCCATCGTTTTTTGAAATTCTGAAAAAAAAATAACCTCGTTTTTCATCATTTTTGAACATGGGCTATAGCCCATACCGTACGGCATACTATAACACGCTGTTTTTCATCATTTTTGAGGATTTAAAAAAAATGAAAAAAAAAAAAAAACATGGGTTATAGCCCATCGTTTTTTGAAATTTTGGAAAAAAAAATAACCTCGTTTTTCATCATTTTTGAGCATGGGCTATAGCCCATACCGTACGGCATACTATAACACGCTGTTTTTCATCATTTTTGAGGATTTGAAAAAAATGAAAAAAAAAAAAACATGGGTTATAGCCCATCGTTTTTTGAAATTTTGAAAAAAAAATAACCTCGTTTTTCATCATTTTTGAACATGGGCTATAGCCCATACAGTACGGCATACTATAGCACGCTGTTTTTCATCATTTTTGAGGATTTGAAAAAAATGAAAAAAAAAAAAAAACATGGGTTATAGCCCATCGTTTTTTGAAATTTTGAAAAAAAAAATAACCTCGTTTTACATCATTTTTGAGCATGGGCTATAGCCCATACCGTACGGCATACTATAACACGCTGTTTTTCATCATTTTTGAGGATTTGAAAAAAATGAAAAAAAAAAAAAACATGGGTTATAGCCCATCGTTTTTTGAAATTCTGAAAAAAAAAATAACCTCGTTTTTCATCATTTTTGAACATGGGCTATAGCCCATACCGTACGGCATACTATAACACGCTGTTTTTCATCATTTTTGAGGATTTGAAAAAAATGAAAAAAAAAAAAAAACATGGGTTATAGCCCATCGTTTTTTGAAATTTTGGAAAAAAAAATAACCTCGTTTTTCATCATTTTTGAGCATGGGCTATAGCCCATACCGTACGGCATACTATAACACGCTGTTTTTCATCATTTTTGAGGATTTGAAAAAAATGAAAAAAAAAAAAACATGGGTTATAGCCCATCGTTTTTTGAAATTTTGAAAAAAAAATAACCTCGTTTTTCATCATTTTTGAACATGGGCTATAGCCCATACAGTACGGCATACTATAGCACGCTGTTTTTCATCATTTTTGAGGATTTGAAAAAAATGAAAAAAAAAAAAAAACATGGGTTATAGCCCATCGTTTTTTGAAATTTTGAAAAATAAAATAACCTCGTTTGTCATCATTTTTGAACATGGGCTATAGCCCATACCGTACGGCATACTATAACACGCTGTTTTTCATCATTTTTGAGGATTTGAAAAAAATGAAAAAAAAACAAACATGGGTTATAGCCCATCGTTTTTTGAAATTTTGGAGAAAAAAAAAACCTCGATTTACATCATTTTTGAGCATGGGCTATAGCCCATACCGTACGGCATACTATAGCACGCTGTTTTTCATCATTTTTGAGAATTTGGAAAAAAAAAAAAAAAAAAAAAAAAAACATGGGTTATAGCCCATCGTTTTTTGAAATTTTGAAAAAAAAAATAACCTCGTTTTTCATCATTTTTGAGCATGGGCTATAGCCCATACCGTACGGCATACTATAACACGCTGTTTTTCATCATTTTTGAGGATTTGAAAGAAAAGAAAAAAAAAAAAAACATGGGTTATAGCCCATCGTTTTTTGAAATTCTGAAAAAAAAAATAACCTCGTTTTTCATCATTTTTGAACATGGGCTATAGCCCATACCGTACGGCATACTATAACACGCTGTTTTTCATCATTTTTGAGGATTTGAAAAAAATGAAAAAAAAAAAAAAACATGGGTTATAGCCCATCGTTTTTTGAAATTTTGGAAAAAAAAATAACCTCGTTTTTCATCATTTTTGAGCATGGGCTATAGCCCATACCGTACGGCATACTATAACACGCTGTTTTTCATCATTTTTGAGGATTTGAAAAAAATGAAAAAAAAAAAAACATGGGTTATAGCCCATCGTTTTTTGAAATTTTGAAAAAAAAATAACCTCGTTTTTCATCATTTTTGAACATGGGCTATAGCCCATACAGTACGGCATACTATAGCACGCTGTTTTTCATCATTTTTGAGGATTTGAAAAAAATGAAAAAAAAAAAAAAACATGGGTTATAGCCCATCGTTTTTTGAAATTTTGAAAAATAAAATAACCTCGTTTGTCATCATTTTTGAACATGGGCTATAGCCCATACCGTACGGCATACTATAACACGCTGTTTTTCATCATTTTTGAGGATTTGAAAAAAATGAAAAAAAAACAAACATGGGTTATAGCCCATCGTTTTTTGAAATTTTGGAAAAAAAAAAAACCTCGATTTACATCATTTTTGAGCATGGGCTATAGCCCATACCGTACGGCATACTATAGCACGCTGTTTTTCATCATTTTTGAGAATTTGGAAAAAAAAAAAAAAAAAAAAAAAAACATGGGTTATAGCCCATCGTTTTTTGAAATTTTGAAAAAAAAAATAACCTCGTTTTTCATCATTTTTGAGCATGGGCTATAGCCCATACCGTACGGCATACTATAACACGCTGTTTTTCATCATTTTTGAGGATTTGAAAGAAAAGAAAAAAAAAAAAAACATGGGTTATAGCCCATCGTTTTTTGAAATTTTGAAAAAAAAATAACCTCGTTTTTCATCATTTTTGAACATGGGCTATAGCCCATACAGTACGGCATACTATAACACGCTGTTTTTCATCATTTTTGAGGATTTGAAAAAAAATGAAAAAAAAAAAAAAACATGGGTTATAGCCCATCGTTTTTTGAAATTTTGAAAAAAAAAATAACCTCGTTTGTCATCATTTTTGAACATGGGCTATAGCCCATACAGTACGGCATACTATAGCACGCTGTTTTTCATCATTTTTGAGGATTTGAAAAAAATGAAAAAAAAACAAACATGGGTTATAGCCCATCGTTTTTTGAAATTTTGGAAAAAAAAAAAACCTCGTTTTACATCATTTTTGAGCATGGGCTATAGCCCATACCGTACGGCATACTATAACACGCTGTTTTTCATCATTTTTGAGGATTTGAAAAAAATGAAAAAAAAAAAAAAAACATGGGTTATAGCCCATCGTTTTTTGAAATTTTGGAAAAAAAATAACCTCGTTTTACATCATTTTTGAGCATGGGCTATAGCCCATACCGTACGGCATACTATAACACGCTGTTTTTCATCATTTTTGAGGATTTGAAAAAAATGAAAAAAAAAAAAAAACATGGGTTATAGCCCATCGTTTTTTGAAATTTTGAAAAAAAAAATAACCTCGTTTGTCATCATTTTTGAACATGGGCTATAGCCCATACCGTACGGCATACTATAACACGCTGTTTTTCATCATTTTTGAGGATTTGAAAAAAATGAAAAAAAAACAAACATGGGTTATAGCCCATCGTTTTTAGAAATTTTGGAAAAAAAAAAAACCTCGTTTTACATCATTTTTGAGCATGGGCTATAGCCCATACCGTACGGCATACTATAACACGCTGTTTTTCATCATTTTTGAGGATTTGAAAAAAATGAAAAAAAAAAAAAAAACATGGGTTATAGCCCATCGTTTTTTGAAATTTTGGAAAAAAAAATAACCTCGTTTTACATCATTTTTGAGCATGGGCTATAGCCCATACCGTACGGCATACTATAACACGCTGTTTTTCATCATTTTTGAGGATTTGAAAAAAATGAAAAAAAAAAAAAAACATGGGTTATAGCCCATCGTTTTTTGAAATTTTGAAAAAAAAAATAACCTCGTTTGTCATCATTTTTTAACATGGGCTATAGCCCATACAGTACGGCATACTATAGCACGCTGTTTTTCATCATTTTTGAGGATTTGAAAAAAAAAAAAAAAAAAAAAAAAACATGGGTTATAGCCCATCGTTTTTTGAAATTTTGGAAAAAAAAATAACCTCGTTTTACATCATTTTTGAGCATGGGCTATAGCCCATACCGTACGGCATACTATAACACGCTGTTTTTCATCATTTTTGAGGATTTGAAAAAAATGAAAAAAAAAAAAAAACATGGGTTATAGCCCATCGTTTTTTGAAATTTTGAAAAAAAAAATAACCTCGTTTGTCATCATTTTTGAGCATGGGCTATAGCCCATACCGTACGGCATACTATAACACGCTGTTTTTCATCATTTTTGAGGATTTAAAAAAAATGAAAAAAAAAAAAAAACATGGGTTATAGCCCATCGTTTTTTGAAATTTTGGAAAAAAAAATAACCTCGTTTTTCATCATTTTTGAGCATGGGCTATAGCCCATACCGTACGGCATACTATAACACGCTGTTTTTCATCATTTTTGAGGATTTAAAAAAAATGAAAAAAAAAAAAACATGGGTTATAGCCCATCGTTTTTTGAAATTTTGAAAAAAAAATAACCTCGTTTTTCATCATTTTTGAACATGGGCTATAGCCCATACAGTACGGCATACTATAGCACGCTGTTTTTCATCATTTTTGAGGATTTGAAAAAAATGAAAAAAAAAAAAAAACATGGGTTATAGCCCATCGTTTTTTGAAATTTTGAAAAAAAAAATAACCTCGTTTTACATCATTTTTGAGCATGGGCTATAGCCCATACCGTACGGCATACTATAACACGCTGTTTTTCATCATTTTTGAGGATTTGAAAAAAATGAAAAAAAAAAAAAACATGGGTTATAGCCCATCGTTTTTTGAAATTTTGAAAAAAAAAGTTATCCTCGTTTCTCATCATTTTGGACCATGGGCTATAGCCCATATCGTACGGCATACTATAGCACGCCGTTTTTCATCATTTTTGAGGATTTGAAAAAAATGAAAAAAAAAAAAAAAAACATGGGTTATAGCCCATCGTTTTTTGAAATTTTGAAAAAAAAAATAACCTCGTTTTACATCATTTTTGAGCATGGGCTATAGCCCATACCGTACGGCATACTATAACACGCTGTTTTTCATCATTTTTGAGGATTTGAAAAAAATGAAAAAAAAAAAAAAACATGGGTTATAGCCCATCGTTTTTTGAAATTTTGAAAAAAAAAATAACCTCGTTTGTCATCATTTTTGAACATGGGCTATAGCCCATACAGTACGGCATACTATAGCACGCTGTTTTTCATCATTTTTGAGGATTTGAAAAAAAAAAAAAAAAAAAAAAAAACATGGGTTATAGCCCATCGTTTTTTGAAATTTTGGAAAAAAAAAATAACCTCGTTTTTCATCATTTTTGAGCATGGGCTATAGCCCATACCGTACGGCATACTATAACACGCTGTTTTTCATCATTTTTGAGGATTTAAAAAAAAAAAAAAAAAAAAAAAAACATGGGTTATAGCCCATCGTTTTTTGAAATTTTGGAAAAAAAAATAACCTCGTTTTTCATCATTTTTGAGCATGGGCTATAGCCCATACCGTACGGCATACTATAACACGCTGTTTTTCATCATTTTTGAGGATTTAAAAAAAATGAAAAAAAAAAAAACATGGGTTATAGCCCATCGTTTTTTGAAATTTTGAAAAAAAAATAACCTCGTTTTTCATCATTTTTGAACATGGGCTATAGCCCATACAGTACGGCATACTATAGCACGCTGTTTTTCATCATTTTTGAGGATTTGAAAAAAATGAAAAAAAAAAAAAAACATGGGTTATAGCCCATCGTTTTTTGAAATTTTGAAAAAAAAAATAACCTCGTTTTACATCATTTTTGAGCATGGGCTATAGCCCATACCGTACGGCATACTATAACACGCTGTTTTTCATCATTTTTGAGGATTTGAAAAAAATGAAAAAAAAAAAAAACATGGGTTATAGCCCATCGTTTTTTGAAATTTTGAAAAAAAAAGTTATCCTCGTTTCTCATCATTTTGGACCATGGGCTATAGCCCATATCGTACGGCATACTATAGCACGCCGTTTTTCATCATTTTTGAGGATTTGAAAAAAATGAAAAAAAAAAAAAAAAACATGGGTTATAGCCCATCGTTTTTTGAAATTTTGAAAAAAAAAATAACCTCGTTTTACATCATTTTTGAGCATGGGCTATAGCCCATACCGTACGGCATACTATAACACGCTGTTTTTCATCATTTTTGAGGATTTGAAAAAAAAAAAAAAAAAAAAAAAAAACATGGGTTATAGCCCATCGTTTTTTGAAATTTTGAAAAAAAAAATAACCTTGTTTGTCATCATTTTTGAACATGGGCTATAGCCCATACAGTACGGCATACTATAGCACGCTGTTTTTCATCATTTTTGAGGATTTGAAAAAAAAAAAAAAAAAAAAAAAACATGGGTTATAGCCCATCGTTTTTTGAAAAATTGAAAAAAATAAATAACCTAGTTTTTCATCATTTTTGAACATGGGCTATAGCCCATACCGTACGGCATACTATAACACGCTGTTTTTCATCATTTTTGAGGATTTGAAAAAAAAAACAAACATGGGTTATAGCCCATCGTTTTTTGAAATTTTGAAAAAAAAAATAACCTCGTTTTTCATAATTTTTTAGCATGGGCTATAGCCCATACCGTACGGCATACTATAACACGCTGTTTTTCATCATTTTTGAGGATTTGAAAAAAATGAAAAAAAAAAAAAACATGGGTTATAGCCCATCGTTTTTTGAAATTTTGAAAAAAAAAGTTATCCTCGTTTCTCATCATTTTGGACCATGGGCTATAGCCCATATCGTACGGCATACTATAGCACGCCGTTTTTCATCATTTTTGAGGATTTGAAAAAAATGAAAAAAAAAAAAAAAAACATGGGTTATAGCCCATCGTTTTTTGAAATTTTGAAAAAAAAAATAACCTCGTTTTACATCATTTTTGAGCATGGGCTATAGCCCATACCGTACGGCATACTATAACACGCTGTTTTTCATCATTTTTGAGGATTTGAAAAAAAAAAAAAAAAAAAAAAAAAACATGGGTTATAGCCCATCGTTTTTTGAAATTTTGAAAAAAAAAATAACCTTGTTTGTCATCATTTTTGAACATGGGCTATAGCCCATACAGTACGGCATACTATAGCACGCTGTTTTTCATCATTTTTGAGGATTTGAAAAAAAAAAAAAAAAAAAAAAAACATGGGTTATAGCCCATCGTTTTTTGAAAAATTGAAAAAAATAAATAACCTAGTTTTTCATCATTTTTGAACATGGGCTATAGCCCATACCGTACGGCATACTATAACACGCTGTTTTTCATCATTTTTGAGGATTTGAAAAAAAAAACAAACATGGGTTATAGCCCATCGTTTTTTGAAATTTTGAAAAAAAAAATAACCTCGTTTTTCATAATTTTTTAGCATGGGCTATAGCCCATACCGTACGGCATACTATAACACGCTGTTTTTCATCATTTTTGAGGATTTGAAAAAAATGAAAAAAAAAAAAAACATGGGTTATAGCCCATCGTTTTTTGAAATTTTGAAAAAAAAAATAACCTCGTTTGTCATCATTTTTGAACATGGGCTATAGCCCATACCGTACGGCATACTATAACACGCTGTTTTTCATCATTTTTGAGGATTTGAAAAAAATGAAAAAATAAAATAAACATGGGTTATAGCCCATCGTTTTTTGAAATTTTGAAAAAAAAAGTTATCCTCGTTTCTCATCATTTTGGACCATGGGCTATAGCCCATATCGTACGGCATACTATAGCACGCCGTTTTTCATCATTTTTGAGGATTTGAAAAAAATGAAAAAATGAAAAAAATGATGGGTTATAGCCCATGTTCTTTGTCATTTTGAAAAAAAAAGTTATCCTCGTTTCTCATCATTTTGGACCATGGGCTATAGCCTATATCGTACGGCATACTATAGCACGCCGTTTTTCATCATTTTTGAGGATTTGAAAAAATGAAAAAATGAAAAAAACGATGGGTTATAGCCCATGTTTTTTGTAATTTTGAAAAAAAAAGTTATCCTCGTTTCTCATCATTTTGGACCATGGGCTATAGCCCATAGCGTACGGCATACTAGAGCACGCCGTTTTTCATCATTTTTGAAGTTTATTTTTTATTTTTTATTTTTTTTAAAACGATGGGTTATAGCCCATGTTTTTTGAAATTTTGAAAAAAAAAGTTATCCTCGTTTCTCATCATTTTGGACCATGGGCTATAGCCCATATCGTACGGCATACTATAGCACGCCGTTTTTCATCATTTTTGAGGATTTGAAAAAAAAGAAAAAATGAAAAAAAACGATGGGTTATAGCCCATGTTTTTTGAAATTTTGAAAAAAAAGTTATCCTCGTTTCTCATCATTTTGGATCATGGGCTATAGCCCATATCGTACGGCATACTATAGCACGCCGTTTTTCATCATTTTTGAGGATTTGAAAAAAATGAAAAAAACTATGGGTTATAGCTCGTTTCTCACAAGTTATCCTCGTTTCTCATCATTTTGGACCATGGGCTATAGCCCATATCGTACGGCATACTATTGCATGCCGTTTTTCATCATTTTTGAGGATTTGAAAAAAATGAAAAAATGAAAAAAACGATGGGTTATAGCCCATCGTTTTTTGAATTTTTGATTTTTTTGAATCCTCGTTTTTCATAATTTTTGACAATCCCACTGAGCAATAGTATAACCCATCGTTTATTTTTTTCATTCTTTTCAAATCCTCAAAAATGATGAAAAATGGCGTGCTATAGTATGCCGTATGGTATGGGCTATTAGACGAGCGTCTAAAAATGGGATAAAAAACGTCTAAAAATAGACGTCTAAAACACGTCTAAAATAGACGTGTTTTAGACGTCTATTCTTAGACATTCTTAGACAGTTGAACCATGTAAATACAACACATTGAGCAGGGCACTGCAGGGAGTTGAACCCCGTTCTGGTAAATCAGAAGTACGACACCAGTGCCTTCGTTTATGTGTTGTCCTTTACAGGTCCTATCGTTGAAATGTAAATTTTACATTTCAAACAGTAAAGTAATGTATAAAGAAGAGAAACACAAAAGCACAAAAATAACATTTTCGAATTACCTTTGCTTTGATTTTTTTTAAACTTTCTCTTGCCGACCTCCCACATTTCATTAGATGATTAACAAAAAACAGTGTTGGATCTGTAAGGATCCATTTGGTTACATGTGTGTGTGAGTGTGTGTGTGTGTGTGTGTGTGTGTGTGTGTGTGTGTGTGTGTGTGTGTGTGTGTGTGTGTGTGTGTGTGTGTGTGTGTGCGTGTGCGTGTGTGCGTGTGCACGCTTCGATAACCAGTGTTGGACCTGTAAGGGTCCATTTGGTTACACTAGACCTCTACGTGCCCATCGGCCACCATATATACTCTCAGAGTTACAGACCTGTAAGAGTCCATTTGGTTACATGTGTGTTACACTCTCAGAGTTACAGACCTGTAAGTGTCTGTCTTTCTGTCTTTCTTTCTTAGGACGGAGATCAAGGTAGACGCCGTTGGAAGGCTCAACACAAGCCGATGCCCCTAGAGATCCATCCCAAAGCTTCCCTCAGGGAGCACAGCAAGCCAGCTAGCTAGCAAACCCGCCCAGTCAGCCAACGCAGCCAGCCAGCTCCGCCAGTCAGCCAGTGTAGAAAGTCAGGCTGCCAAGCCAGAGCATATCAGCCCTTGCAGTCAGCCATTGCAGCCATACCAGCCTTGCTCAGTCAGCTCAGCCAGGCCTCTCTCGAGGCCTGGCTCTCTGTCTGCCTGGCCCGGTCTGCCCCGCCCTGCCTTGCAGCAACAGAACCAGCCGGCCTAGCAAGCCAGCCAGCTCAGAATACGAGCTCAGCAAGCCAGCACAGCTGGCAAGCACGCAGTTAGTCAAAACCAGTTTCGGACAGGCAGGCCAGGGCAGACAGACAGGAAGACAGAGGCGCCGAGGCAGGCAGACAGGCCAGGAAGGCAACAAAGTGCAGGCAGGGGGACTATCCGGCCTAAGGCTGCGCTGCAAGGGTTGGAGCCTGGCTTGCTCCTGCTGGTCTGAGCCTGCTGGCTGTGGCTGCACAGTAAGTCTGGAATTCCTGGGCCTGGGCTCGCTGCTCAGCTCGCATTCTGAGCTGGCTGGCTTGCCAGCCCGGCTGGTTCTGTTGCTGCAAGGCCGGGGCGGGGCAGACCGGGCCAGGCAGACAGAGAGCCAGGCCTCGAGAGGCCTGGCTGAGCTGACTGAGCAAGGCTGGTTTGGCTGCAATGGCTGACTGCAAGGGCTGATTTGTGCTGGCTTGGCAGCCTGACCTTCTACACTGTCTGACTGGCGGAGCTGGCTGGCTGCGTTTGCTGACTGGACGGGCTTGCTGGCTAGCTGGCATGCTGGGCTCCCTGAGGGAAGCTTTGGGATGGATCTCTAGGGGCATCGGCTTGTGTTGAGCCTTCCAACGGCAAAGACCACACCACCCATAATTCACAACGGTCACAGCGAACTCTGTTGCATCACAACTGGTGGCCAACAGTCGTAACCAACACAGCCGCCGACCCACAGGAGAATGCCATCGCACAGTGGTATCAGACCAACCACAATCAGCCAGCCCTCAAACCAAACCCTTCGACCTAGAAGAACTCAAAACTGCAATGGGAAAGTTGAAACCCGGAAAAGCAGCAGGGATTTATGACATACTGGCAGAAATGATACAGCACCTGGGACCTAATGCAAAGACCTGGCTCGTGGGGATGCTGAACAAATGCATGGGACAGAAAACCATCCCTTCTGTCTGGAGAAAGGCCAAAGTGGTTGCAATCCCCAAACCTGGCAAAGACCCATCATTCCCAAAGAGCTACCGACCCATTTCACTCCTCTGCATCACCTACAAGCTCTATGAGAGGCTGCTACTCCAACGCCTCGTTGCCACTCATAGACACCAAGCTGACTAAAGACCAAGCTGGTTTCCGTCCTGGCCGCTCCTGTGCTGGACAGAGCTCAACCTCACCCAACACATTAGCCGCAATTTGCAACTCTAGATTTTTTTAATAATGGGATGAATCTAGAGTTGCAATATAACCCTCCATTGACTCCCCACTCATCTTTTTTGGTTTGCGATCTGCTCGTCTTACACAACGTTAAACTCACCGACATTGCAGCTGAAGTGCAAGCTTGAATTATCCTCTTTCAATCTGCCGAGCTTGTTTTTCATAAATATCCACCGTAGGGATGTTATGAGCTACTTTCTGTCAAGACATCCTCTGCAAGTGATTCTTTTTCTAAGTGTTGCAGTTTGGAAGCACTAATTTTTATTAACGGGTCGCGCTGCTGCCTCCTGCATTATGTGCAAATGCGAAACAGGTGGAACGCAGGGCCGTTCAGTGACGTACGTCGAGTGCTTCCAAACTCCAGCACTTAGAAAAATAATCACTTGCAGAGGATGTCTTGACAGAAAGTAGCTCATAACATGTCTACGGTGGATTTCTATGAAAAACAAGCTCGGCAGATTGAAAGAGGATAATTCAAGCTTGTAAAATTGTAAAATTATCAAAAGGGCTCGAACCCGCAAAGTTACATAGCTAGGATTGGAAGGCGGAAGTCTAATCCACTGGACCACTGAAGACACTGACAGAGTTAGGGATCCAGTTCTATATTATGTATTGAAGCCATGACGTCAGCGTCAGCCGCTCTTCCAGAGTCACTTCCGGGCTCAAGGAAACTTCCACGTCATATATTTTCGTTGACGTGGACACTTGTACAGTTACAATAGTGCCTTAGTTTTTGTTTTATAATTTACAGGTCCAAATCACAGTTGCCTGTGTGTCTTGCCGACGTCTCACGGCAAGATCATTTGATAAATAAATTAAAAAAGAAAAGTCCTTAATAGCCTACACACTCAATTTGAATCATGACTATAAATGATAGGCATGATGATGTCTTTATTCAATTGAAAACCGGAAGATTCACTCCACAAATACCTTAAGGAAAACTCCTCAGACATAAACTAAGAAAATTGCTTTTATTTTTTTTCGTGCTCATAAAGTGCTGCAAAGTGCAAGTGAACTGGGAAGCGATACAGTTGCGGGAGATGTTCCTTTCTTTCTGTGTATAAAAATGAACACAAAAATAACCTATATATATATATATAAATATCCTATATGTATAGGATATTTTTGTGTTCATTTTTATATCTGCCTGTCAATGTCTGTGACCTTAGAATATGCATATAGGGCTGGAATACACATGGACCTATAGCTGTAATTTGCAACTCTAGATTTTTTTATAATGGGATGAATCTAGAGTTGCAATACTCTCCATTGACTCCCCAGTCCCCACTTATCCAATAAATATTGTTTTGCTATAAGTTATTCATGCATCCCTCTTTTATCCATACGGCGAGACAGGTCGCCGCATTTTAGGAGCACCAAGTAACTCCTCCAGGTGCTCCTCTGAGTACTAGACCAAAAAAAGTTGTGTGCAGCCCTGACTGTATTATATTTCCACACTCACTCCAGAGGGCCACTATATTATATTTCCACACTCACTCCAGAGGGCCACTATATTATATTTCCACACTCACTCCAGAGGGCCAATATATTATATTTCCACACTCACACCAGAGGGCCACTATATTATATTTCCACACTCACACCAGAGGGCCACTATATTATATTTCCACACTCACTCCAGAGGGCCACTATATTTCCACACTCACTCCAGAGGACCACTATATTATATTTCCACACTCACTCCAGAGGGCCATATTGCATGTATTACTGTCATAGCAAAAAAAAAAAAGCTGATCTTGTAGATCAGCTATTTCTGCTATATTTTAATTGAAATCCTGAAAAAAATCATCTATGAAAAGGCAACACAATGAGCAGAAAATTAACCATGTAACAACAAATTGAGCAGGGCACCGCAGGGAGTTGAACCCCGTTCTGGTAAACCAGAAGTACCACAACCAGTGCCTTAGTTTTTGTTTTATAATTTACAGGTCCAAATCACTGTGATTCATTTTGCCTACAATTTCCAGATTGAAAATACTTGAGACAAAATATTCTATTGTCCATGAACCCATTTTAGGCGGGAACCCTTTTGGTGATTTAAGCATTATGTTATGAAAAATAGCAGATCTACAAGCTCATAGTGCGGCACCGAGTGCCGTGCTACGAGCTTGTGGGTCTGCTATTTTTGAAAAATAGTGAAAATGTGGCGCAAATCTTTGAATATAATTTTTGAACTCAAATCTTCCCTGAAACAACATCTTTTCAGATGGGGGTCGGCGGGCAATTACATATATTTTTGGGGGTCCTTGACATGAAAATGTTTGCGAATGACTGACATAGAAACATGGGGTTTTTCAGACAAACTGTCAGGATTTAGAAGACGTTTATAGAATCGTCCTCAGGTCTAAATGGGTTAAAAAACTATTTTATGTTTAATACTCCCAGTGGTGAAGAGAGAAGCTTTTCTATAAATGCTTGTCTTCAGTTATGTTCCTCTATTTTCAACGGACCCCAACTAGCCTAATTAGACCCGACCGATGCTAAAAAACAAAAAAGTCAGTTTTCTGAAAAAACTCTGTTTCTATGTCAGTGGTTCTCAAACTATTTTATGTCAAAGACCCCCAGAATTATATGAATTTGGCCGCCGACCCCCATCTGAAAATATGTTGTTCCAGGGACACCCCACCAGAAGCAAAGATTTGAGTTAAAAACGTTCTGAAAGAATATATACCCGTATATTACCAAAATACCAAAAGTACCACTTTAAATTAAAACAAATGGTTGTGCATAGGCTGAGTATATATGGCACTTATGAATCTATAGCCTATTTATTTTGGGGATGTGGAGGAGGACTTTGTTGTTGCGCTATTGTGAGGCCACGAGGAGATCTGCAAACTCAGCACGCTGTATACATTTACATATATATATATATATATATATATATATAATATATATATATATGTAAATGAGAGGCTGACTAAGTTTGCAAATAAGGGCCCACGGGCGGTTATATGGACAAGGGCAGTTATTTGGACGAGGCGGTTATTGTGCAAAATGGTGTCAGAACCTGGGCTGTTATCTGGAAATATACGGTATTCAAAGATTTGCGCCACACAAAATTAATAAAAATCGAATCCCTCAGTAACATTTGGCCATATTTATTCATTCAGTAAATGAGTTAATGGGTAAAAATGGCCTGTCTTGGTTTAAAGCCCACTCACCACGACAAGGTGCAGGCCGAGAGTGGGGACGACACCCCCCCCCCCCCCCCCCCCCCCCCCCCCCCCAAACAGGGGGAGGGGAGGGGTTGGGGGGGATTGGGGGGGGGTAGCAGAACACAGCACAGAACAGCAATGATCGACAGTAACAGTAAAAGGAGACAGGTGGTGATTATGTGATCGACAGTAAGAGTAAAAGGAGAAAGGTGGTGATTATGTGATGGACAGTAAAAGGAGACAGGTGGTGATTATGTGATAGACAGTAAAAGGAGACAGGTGGTGATTATGTGATCGACAGTAACAGTAAAAGGAGACAGGTGGTGATTATGTGATCGACAGTAAACGGAGACAGGTGGTGATTATGTGATAGACAGTAAAAGGAGACAGGTGGTGATTATGTGATCGACAGTAACAGTAAAAGGAGACAGGTGGTGATTATGTGATCGACAGTAACAGTAAAAGGAGACAGGTGGTGATTATGTGATCGACAGTAACAGTAAAAGGAGACAGGTGGTGATCATGTGATCGACAGTAACATCAAAAGGAGACAGGTGGTGATCATGTGATCGACAGTAACAGTAAAAGGAGACAGGTGGTGATCATGTGATCGACAGTAACAGTAAAAGGAGACAGGTGGTGATCATGTGATCGACAGTAACAGTAAAAGGAGACAGGTGGTGATTATGTGATACAGTAAAAGGAGACAGGTGGTGATTATGTGATCGACAGTAAAAGGAGACAGGTGGTGATTATGTGATCGACAGTAAAAGGAGACAGGTGGTGATTATGTGATCGACAGTAAAAGGAGACAGGTGGTGATTATGTGATCGACAGTAAAAGGAGACAGGTGGTGATTATGTGATCGACAGTAAAAGGAGACAGGTGGTGATTATGTGATCGACAGTAAAAGGAGACAGGTGGTGATTATGTGATCGACAGTAAAAGGAGACAGGTGGTGATTATGTGATCGACATTGACAGTAAAAGGAGACAGGTGGTGATTATGTGATCGACAGTAAAAGGAGACAGGTGGTGATTATGTGATCGACAGTAAAAGGAGACAGGTGGTGATTATGTGATCGACAGTAAAAGGAGACAGGTGGTGATTATGTGATCGACAGTAAAAGGAGACAGGTGGTGATTATGTGATCGACAGTAACTGTAGAAAACCCCACCACTCTCCGGCTGAGAGTGGGGTGGAACCCGAGCTGATCACCTCATTCCTCCTCTAGTGGTGGGTGGGGCTATACTGAATACTAGTTGGGCACACCTGTGGCTGGCCTATAAAGGCCCAGGTGTAACCCTCAGAGAAAACATTTGGTCTCATTTGGTATAGAAATGTTGAATGGGAGAAGAGGTAGAAACCTGATTCTGTCCACCTTGATGCGTTAATATAATTCAACCATAATCACTCCATGTCACCCTCAATAAATATATGTGAAACCACAAGCCGACTATGATCCTGCATGGTGCTCTAATAGGCACACTGGTGTAAGGGTGATATAGCCTACAACCAGCAAACCCCTTCGTACAGTATACAATTCTTTCATGGTCCTTCGAGCACGGATCACCCTGCCATCAGAGATGGACCCGAGTCCCCCTCCCCAGCTCGCGCCACCATCGGCGCAGCAGCGACCATGGGCCCCAGCCCCCCAGCAGACATGGCCCCCAGCTCCCCAACAGCAGCCATGGCCCCCAGCACCCCAGCCGTACTGTACTGTACTGTACATTATGTGTCGCATGTCGTTATAGGTGAGCCGTACTGTACTGTACATTATGTGTCGCATGTCGTTATAGGTGAGCCGTACGGTACTGTACATTATGTGTCGCATGTCGTTATAGGTGAGCCGTAATGTACTGTACATTATGTGTCGCATGTCGTTATAGGTGAACCGTACTGTACTGTACATTATGTGTCGCATGTCGTTATAGGTGAACCGTACTGTACATTATGTGTCGCATGTCGTTATAGGTGAGCCTTACTGTACTGTACATTATGTGTCGCATGTCGTTATAGGTGAGCCGTACTGTACTGTACATTATGTGTCGCATGTCGTTATAGGTGTACTGTACTGTACATTATGTGTCGCATGTCGTTATAGGTGAACCGTACTGTACATTATGTGTCGCATGTCGTTATAGGTGAGCCTTACTGTACTGTACATTATGTGTCGCATGTCGTTATAGGTGAGCCGTACTGTACTGTACATTATGTGTCGCATGTCGTTATAGGTGAGCCGTACTGTACTGTACATTATGTGTCGCATGTCGTTATAGGTGAGCCGTACTGTACATTATGTGTCGCATGTCGTTATAGGTGAGCCGTACTGTACATTATGTGTCGCATGTCGTTATAGGTGAGCTGTACTGTACATTATGTGTCGCATGTCGTTATAGGTGAGCCATACTGTACTGTACATTATGTGTCGCATGTCGTTATAGGTGAACCGTACTGTACTGTACATTATGTGTCGCATGTCGTTATAGGTGAGCCGTACTGTACTGTACTGTACATTATGTGTCACATGTCGTTATAGGCAGGGCTGCACATAAGTGGTGCGCCACGGCGCATGCGTCGTCAAAATTAAAAATGCGCTGTCAATCAAGCGTCGGGAAGCGCTTCTGCGTACCAACAGCTGGGGCCGCCCAGAATGATTATGGCCAGAATACTAGTACATTCTGTGGCGAGAGCGTTTCCCACCGACTGCCACTCAAAGTGGCTACTGGCCAATCACAGCACGTCTTGCGAGAGTGCACTGGCCAATTGTGGCCAATCACAGCGCATTCTTACTCCAACGAGGGAGGTTCCAAACCATGAATGCTGCTGGATTTTTCTACGGAGAAAGTTACCTGACACATTATTCTTACAGTATTACAGCCAAACTCTCGTCAAAATGTCCAAGAAGCAAGCGCCATTAAGTAACTATTTTGGTGTTCCAGCACCACCACCTCCAAAGAGACGCCAAACGGAACCACCACCTGAACCGCACAGAAAACGTGTGTTTGCGGAAAAGTGGTTGGATGATGTCGGCTGGCTCCAAACTAATGCTGAGCGCAGCGAGTTGTGGTGCAAACTATGCCGTGAGCATCGATAAGAACTGCACCTTTTATACAGGGATAAATAATTTCAGTCACCCAGCTTTTCATAAGCACGAGAAAAGCAAAGAGCACGTAGTTGAAAAAATGAATAACTATCATAACAATAGTGGAGTGGGAGGAGTGCAAAGCATTGCGGACTGGCACTGCTGCTGCACAACATGAAGCTTATCAACATGACAACAGCGTGTCCCGACATACTGTCCCTTATTATCGTAAAGTCGGGTTAGTGTACATTATTTATTTTGCACGGAGGAGCCATGTGTGTCTGACTGACTCTGTGTTGACTGTGTACTGTGTCGCCTCGGCTAAAAACAAAAGGGAAGCCTGACGTATGCTTCGCCGTACGACGTGTCGTATGTTAAATAAATATCTGATCTGCAAGCTCACAACGTGTCACCTCCGCAACACGTTGTGAGCTAGTAGATCGGCTATTTAAATAAAAAAATTAAAAAGTATCTAAATATTGCTTTGATGCTCATATTATCCGTAGGAAGTATTAAGAAGTTTGTATTAGAATATGCATATAGCCTAGGGCTGGAATACACATGGACCTATAGCTGCAACTATTTTTTTAATAATGGGATGAATCTAGAGTTGCAATACCCTCCATTGACTCCCCACTCATCCAATAAATATTGTTTTGCTATAAGGTATTCATCCCTCTTTTATCCATCCGGCGAGACGGGTCGCCGCATTTTAGGAGCACCAAGTAACTCCTCCAGGTGCTCTTCTGAGTACTAGACCAAAAAAGTTGTGTGCAGCCCTGGTTATAGGTGAGCTGTACTGTACTGTACATTATGTGTCGCATGTCGTTAAAACTGGTGGGTCAAACTGAACAACCAACATGTCACGAAAATTTGGCCACATTTATGCATTCACTGTGGCAGTAAATGAGGTAATGGGTATGAATGGCCTGTCTTGGTTTAAAGCCTTTATAGGCCAGCCACAGGTGTGCCCAACTAGTATTCAGTATAGCCCCACCCACCACTAGAGGAGGAATGAGGTGATCAGCTCCGGTTCCACCCCACTCTCAGCCGGAGAGTGGTGGGGTTTTCTACAGTAACAGTAAAAAGGAGACAGGTGGTGATTATGTGATCTACAGTACTGTACTGTACATTATGTGTCGCATGTCGTTATAGGTGAGCCGTACTGTACTGTACATTATGTGTCGCATGTCGTTATAGGTGAGCCGTACTGTACTGTACATTATGTGTCGCATGTCGTTATAGGTGAGCCATACTGTACTGTACATTATGTGTCGCATGTCGTTATAGGTGAGCCGTACGGTACTGTACATAATGTGTCGCAGGTCGTTATAGGCGAGCTGTACTGTACTGTACATTATGTGTTGCATGTCGTTATAGGTGAGCCGTACTGTACTGTACATTATGTGTCGCATGTCGTTATAGGTGTACTGTACTGTACATTATGTGTCGCATGTCGTTATAGGTGAGCCGTACTGTACTGTACATTATGTGTCGCATGTCGTTATAGGTGAGCCGTACTGTACTGTACATTATGTGTTGCATGTCGTTATAGGTGAGCCGTACTGTACTGTACAGTACATGTGTCGCATGTCGTTATAGGTGAGCCGTACTGTACTATACATTATGTGTCGCATGTCGTTATAGGTGAGCCGTACTGTACTGTACATTATGTGTCGCATGTCGTTATAGGTGAGCCGTACTGTACTGTACATTATGAGTCACATGTTGTTATAGGTGAGCGGTACTGTACTGTACATTATGAGTCACATGTTGTTATAGGTGAGCGGTACTGTACTGTACATTATGTGTCACATGTTGTTATAGGTGAGCCGTACTGTACTGTACATTATGTGTCGCATGTCGTTAAAGGTGAACCGTACTGTACTGTACATTATGTGTCGCATGTCGTTATAGGTGAGCCGTACTGTACTGTACATTATGTGTCGCATGTCGTTATGTTGTCCAGCATTCACAGCATATCGCGGAACAGAGTAAACCTCTGTGTTTATCTAAACGGTCGTAATTGAGACAAACATTCTGTGACTACTAGCAAAGAAAGGAAAAACAAAACATCACAGGCAAGGGGTAGATTATTTGTGACCAGATTTGACTGAGAGCCTGCCATCGCACAACCTCCAGCTTTTCACCAGAGGAGAAAAAGCCCTTCACAAACTGGAGCATGTATGAAAAAAGTGTCAGAGCTGAAATCTACATGTAAATAAATACAAAATAAATGCTTAAACATGTAGCTAGGTATAAAGTTTGAGAAACACAGAAGTGAACCTTTCAAGCCTGCTTTCTCAACTCTGCAAGACATTACTCTATAAGCCATATCTCTAAAACTGGTGGGTCAAACTGAACAACCAATATGTCACGAAATTTGGCCACATTTATTCATTCACTGTGGCAGTAAATGAGGTAATGGGTATGAATGGCCTGTCTTGGTTTAAAGCCTTTATAGGTCAGCCACAGGTGTGCCCAACTAGTATTCAGTATAGCCCCACCCACCACTAGAGGAGGAATGAGGTGATCAGCTCCGGTTCCACCCCACTCTCAGCCGGAGAGTGGTGGGGTTTTCTACAGTAACAGTAAAAAGGGACAGGTGGTGATTATGTGATCGACAGTAAAAGGAGACAGGTGGTGATTATGTGATCTACAGTACTGTACTGTACATTATGTGTCGCATGTCGTTATAGGTGAGCTGTACTGTACATTATGTGTCGCATGTCATTATAGGTGAGCCGTACTGTACTGTACATTATGTGTCGCATGTCGTTATAGGTGAGCCGTACTGTACTGTACATTATGTGTCGCATGTCGTTATAGGTGAGCCGTACTGTACTGTACATTATGAGTCACATGTTGTTATAGGTGAGCGGTACTGTACTGTACATTATGAGTCACATGTTATAGGTGAGCGGTACTGTACTGTACATTATGTGTCACATGTTGTTATAGGTGAGCCGTACTGTACTGTACATTATGTGTCGCATGTCGTTAAAGGTGAACCGTACTGTACTGTACATTATGTGTCGCATGTCGTTATAGGTGAGCCGTACTGTACTGTACATTATGTGTCGCATGTCGTTATGTTGTCCAGCATTCACAGCATATCGCGGAACAGAGTAAACCTCTGTGTTTATCTAAACGGTCGTAATTGAGACAAACATTCTGTGACTACTAGCAAAGAAAGGAAAAACAAAACATCACAGGCAAGGGGTAGATTATTTGTGACCAGATTTGACTGAGAGCCTGCCATCGCACAACCTCCAGCTTTTCACCAGAGGAGAAAAAGCCCTTCACAAACTGGAGCATGTATGAAAAAAGTGTCAGAGCTGAAATCTACATGTAAATAAATACAAAATAAATGCTTAAACATGTAGCTAGGTATAAAGTTTGAGAAACACAGAAGTGAACCTTTCAAGCCTGCTTTCTCAACTCTGCAAGACATTACTCTATAAGCCATATCTCTAAAACTGGTGGGTCAAACTGAACAACCAATATGTCACGAAATTTGGCCACATTTATTCATTCACTGTGGCAGTAAATGAGGTAATGGGTATGAATGGCCTGTCTTGGTTTAAAGCCTTTATAGGTCAGCCACAGGTGTGCCCAACTAGTATTCAGTATAGCCCCACCCACCACTAGAGGAGGAATGAGGTGATCAGCTCCGGTTCCACCCCACTCTCAGCCGGAGAGTGGTGGGGTTTTCTACAGTAACAGTAAAAAGGGACAGGTGGTGATTATGTGATCGACAGTAAAAGGAGACAGGTGGTGATTATGTGATCTACAGTACTGTACTGTACATTATGTGTCGCATGTCGTTATAGGTGAGCTGTACTGTACATTATGTGTCGCATGTCATTATAGGTGAGCCGTACTGTACTGTACATTATGTGTCGCATGTCGTTATAGGTGAGCCGTACTGTACTGTACATTATGTGTCGCATGTCGTTATAGGTGAGCCGTACTGTACATTATGTGTCGCATGTCGTTATAGGTGAGCTGTACTGTATTGTACATTATGTGTCGCATGTCGTTATAGGTGAACCATACTGTACTGTACATTATGTGTCGCATGTCGTTATAGGTGTACTGTACTGTACAGTATGTGTCGCATGTCTCGCATGTCGTTATAGGTGAACCGTACTGTACTGTACATTATGTGTCGCATGTCGTTATAGGTGAGCCGTACTGTACTGTACATTATGTGTCGCATGTCGTTATAGGTGAGCCGTACTGTACTGTATATTATGTATTAAGGTTGGGCGATATGCCAAATTTTTTCAATCGCCAATCGTCTGTCTAAAAATCGGCGATTGACGATGTATTCGTGTCATTAAAGTAAAGTGAGAACAGCTCACTGCATGTCGCAAAAAAGGCAGATCTACAAGCTCTCAAGGCGCCGCGTCCTGCCTGTTTTTGCAGCTCTGTTCGCTACGCGTTGAGAGCTTGTAGATCCGTCTGTTTTTGCAGCACAACTGCGCAGCCAGGGTAACAAAATAAGAAATAAGTTTAGATGAAGTGGTTGGAAGTTGGAAGTTGGAACGGACAAGCAGCTGCAAGCTAAGCTAACATCACAACCACTGGCTGGTGACAGTGTTAAACATGTAGCCTGCCTGCCCTAGTAACTTCTCCTGGAGAAGTCTTGCCTCCCCGCACCGGCGTCGGAGGCTCAGAGGGGCGCCCACATGCTGCTGCTGATTCACAGGCTCTGAAGGCGCCGCGTCCTGCCTGTTTCTGCAGCACCGTTCGCTACGCGTTGAGAGCTTGTAGATCTGTCTATTTTTGCAGCGCTGGCTAACGATCCCCGAGCGGCGCCTATACAGTATAGGCTCGGGGATCGTTAGCTTAGCTTAGCGTTGGCTTAGCGTGTAGCTACTGATTCAACACACTGAACTTCATCTATACTAACACTACCAGCCTGTTTTTTATTTTTCCCCCCCCGACTTCACGGGTGGCGCATTGGGATTGTGATGAGACACGAGACAGCAGTGTGCATTCTGTTGTGACTGTATATTATTAAACTGCATGGGTCTGGACTCCGGACCGTAAACAACATGTAGGCTACAGTACAGTAACAGTAGCCTTCCTCGGCTCGGCTCCCTCGGCTCACAGTGAGCAACTGAGCATCACGGCTGCGGGGACTGGGAGTCGGGACCATACCATTATAACGGGAGGAGGGGATTTCCACCCGGCCGCTGTTACTACTTTGCTGGCCCAAATTGATTCTGATGTTGCGCACACTTTACAGGTTAAAAATCGTCCCGAAAAATCGCCTAATAAAAATATTCGGCGATTGGATTCGTATATTCGCGATTGACGATGTATTCGTATCGTCACCCAACCCTATTATGTATCGCATGTCGTTATAGGTGAGCCGTACTGTACTGTACATTATGTGTCGCATGTCGTTATAGGTGAGCCGTACTGTACTGTACAGTACATGTGTCGCATGTCGTTATAGGTGAGCCGTACTGTACTATACATTATGTGTCGCATGTCGTTATAGGTGAGCCGTACTGTACTGTACATTATGTGTCGCATGTCGTTATGTTGTCCAGCATTCACAGCATATCGCGGAACAGAGTAAACCTCTGTGTTTATCTAAATGGTCGTAATTGAGACAAACATTCTGTGACTACTAGAAAAGAAAGGAAAAACAAATCATCACGGGCAAGGGGTGGATTATTTGTGACCAGATTTGACTGAGAGCCTGCCATCGCACAACCTCCAGCTTTTCACCAGAGGAGAAAAGATCCTTTTTTATCCAAAATGAGTTAATAGCACAGACACTCTTCACAAACTGGAGCATGTATGAAATAAGTGTCAGAGCTGAAATCTACATGTAAATAAATACAAAATAAATGCTTAAACATGTAGCTAGGTATAAAGTTTGAGAAACACAGAAGTGAACCTTTCAAGGCTGCTTTCTCAACTCTGCAAGACATTACTCTATAAGCCATATCTCTAAAACTGGTGGGTCAAACTGAACAACCAATATGTCAGGAAAATTTGGCCACATTTATGCATTCACTGTGGCAGTAAATGAGGTAATGGGTATGAATGGCCTGTCTTGGTTTAAAGCCCACTCACCACGACAAGGTGCAGGCCAAGAGTGGGGGGGAGGGGGTGGGGGGGAGGGGACAGAACACAAAACAAAACACATGGGGTTAACACAATATTAAAGTCAATATGAAGCATAATTAATCCAGCCAATTTACAGTAAGCAAGAACAACAACTTGCTAATAATGAGCATTTTTCTTTTGTTCTTTCTCTAGCCTATAGGTTGACGCTATATATTAAGTGACAGATCACATACTACTTCAACAGAAGATGATGCTACAGTTGTATTAAATAGAAATTTCACGAAATACCTTTCGTTTATGGGTAGGTTTCCTTCAAAACCTAGCTGCAGAACATTATTTTATGTGCTCCCAGGACAGAAAATTCTAGACTTTTGCTGTCCTGGGCTCTTAGGGGTGACGTAGGAAGCTACGCCCACGCCGTATAAAGCGGACGTGGCTACGTCAACCCTCATTCGGAACTTTTCTTCTGCTATAGAGAACAGAAGGGCGTTCCACGAAAGGTATTTCGTTCAATGTATTTATACAAACGTGGTTACTAAAGTAACCTTTAATGTTGTATTAAATAGAAATTTCACGAAATACCTTTCGTTTATGGGACTTTATGAACTCCCGTGACCTGAACTTCCAGTTCGTAAGTCTTTTGGGAGGGACCCTTTTGTTTCCAGAACCTAGTCCTTGTGGAGAACAGGAGGCAGCGCTATGCTGCCCTGATTTTCTACTGAGCCGCTGCCCCCAGCTAGCGAAGGCGCTGCCACATCTAGGTTATAGTATGTGGAGAAAGTCGAGGGTGTAGACCAGCTTGCTGCTGTGCAGACTTCCTGAATAGAGACACCCTTGTAGAGTGCCCAGGAAGCTGCCACGCCTCTCGTGGAGTGGGCCCTCAGGGCTTGAGGGGAATCCACGCCTTGGCTAGTGTAGGCCAGACGGATGGCTTCCACTATCCAGTTGGAGATAGTGACCTTCGTGACAGGCTTTCCTTTGGTCCTGGCACCCCAGGACACGAAGAGTTGGCTTCCTTGTCTGAAGGGAGCCAGTCTATCCACGTATATGCGTAAGGCTCTGACTGGGCAGAGGCGGTTAAGCCTCATGTCATGAGGCGAACGGCGGGGGGTGGAATGCCTGTAGGTTCACTGGCACACACAGAGCATTTTTGGGAATGAAGGCGGGTTTGCTTTTAGGGTGACCTTGGTCGAACCATCATTGAACCTCATGCAGTCTGGAGAGATTGAGAGCGCATGTTAGGTCGCTGACCCTTTTTGCCGTCGTGAGGGCGATCAGGAGAGCCACCTTCAAGGTTAGGAGCTTGAGGCTCACGGTTTGTAGTGGTCCAAAAGGTGCTGTAGCCAGAGCCTTTAGAACCAGGGACAAATCCCACGAGGGAACAAGGGATCTGCATGTCCTATGTTCCCTGTGTACACCCTTCATGAACTGTTTTACCAGCGGGTGCTTCCACACTGTCTGGTTAACAAGGCCCGGGTGGCAGGCGGAAATTGCTGCCAGGTGGACCTTGACTGAGGAGAGGCCTAGACCGTTGTCTAGGAGCTCCTGTAGAAATGTCAGGACGTCGATCACTGAGGCCTGGTAGGGGACAACTTGGTCTGGTCTTCGTGACACTCGAAAACGCGCCAGGCTGTGTCGTAACGGTCCCTTGTTGACTGGCTTTCTGAATCGTTTCGATGACGATCGGAGGTAGGCCCACGGAGGTCAACATCACCCTTTGACGGGCCAGACGTCTAGGTGCTGGGGGTGAGGGTGAAAGATCTCCCCTCTCGCTTGGGAGAGGAGATCCGCTCGAAGAGGAATTTTCCACGGCTGGTCGTAGAGGAGAGGGGTTATTTCCGACCTCCAGACCCCCAGGACGGGGCTATTAGGAGCACCGTCAGACCCTGAGTCCTCACTCTGTCCAGAGTGGGGCTGATGAGGGATAGCGGGGTAAAGACGTAGAGAAGGGTTTTGGGCCATCGGTGTGACAGAGCGTCTAGCCCCGATGTTGATAGTCCCTTGATTGCGAAGAAGAGGGGACACTTCGTGTTCTCCTCTGTGGCCAAGAGATCCACCCTGGGTTTCCCAAACCTGCTCCAGACCTGGGACGCTGCATGAGGATGTAGCGACCAGTCTGCGTAGCGGAGAGGTCCTCTGGACAGCAGGTCTGCCCCTGTGTTCAGAAGACCTGGGACATGACGCGCTACTATGGAGAGAAGGCGTGTGTTGCACCACAGGATTAGTTTCCGAGCCAGTTGATGAAGACGAGGGGACCTGAGTCCGCCTTGTCTGTTGATGTAGCACATGGCCGTGGTGTTGTCTGTCCTGACTAGGACGTGGCAACCCCGGATGCGCTGCTCGAAGTGTCTCAGGGAGGAAGACCGCCATAAGCTCCAAGTAATTTATGTGAAGGGCACGTAGTGGCCCCAACCATAAACCTCTGGCTGTGAATCCTTCCAGCGTGGCTCCCCAGCCTGTCATGCTGGCATCTGTGGTGACGACTTTCCTGATCAGAGGCTTTCCCATGGGGACGCCCTCTGAGAGGGTTTTTCTGTCTGACCACCATTGAAGGGCTAGTATGCATTGTGACGTCACTGTTACCTTCTGGTGGCGACGGTGCATTGGTACATGTAGAGAGCCTATCCATTGTTGGAAAGGTCTCATATGTAGTCTTGCTAGGCGGATTAGATAGGCCGCCAAGGCCATTAATCCTGCCATTCGGAGGCATGCATGAAAGGGAATCGAGCGTCCCCTTTTGAATGATGCCACGCACTGCAGTGTTGCGTCTATTCTCTCTTGGCTCAGGCGGGCCGTGTAAGAGAGTACACTTCGAGTCGCAGCTTTTTCAAGTGACGGTTCAGCATTGAACCGTCATTTGCGATTCAAAATGTTGACACCACCACTCCTCCTGCGCCTAATCCGCGAGGGGGATTGGTTTACGTCAATAGACCTGCAAGATGCATACTTCCACATTCCGATTTACCACCAGCACAGAAGATTTCTGCGCTTTGGGTTCAAAGGAAAAGTGTACGAATACACAGTCCTTCCCTTCGGAATGTCTCTGAGTCCGAGAGTTTTCATAAAATGCACCGCGGCAGCTATTGCTCCCCTGCGACAGCAAGGAATCCGTCTCGCAACATATGTGGACGACTGGATCCTACTTGCAAACTATCCGCGAGAAGCACTGTTGCACACACATCGCGTGCTCAGCCACTCTCGCCTCGCTCGGTTTTTAATAAACCACGAGAAGAGCATGCTCATGCCGACGTAGTCAATAGACTTCATAGGCATAACACTTAACTCAATCTCTCTATGCAGACTGGTCGCTACATCCTCATGCAGCGTCCCAGGTCTGGAGCAGGTTTGGGAAATCCAGGGTGGATCTCTTTGCCACAGAGGAGAACACGAAGTGTCCCCTCTTCTTCGCAATCACGGGATCTTCAACATCGGGGCTAGACGCTCTGTCACACCGATGGCCCAAAACCCTTCTCTACGCCTTTACCCCGCTATCCCTCATCAGCCCCACTCTGGACAGAGTGAGGACTCAGGGTCTGACGGTGCTCCTAATAGCCCCGTCCTGGGGGTCTGGAGGTCGGAAATAACCCCTCTCCTCTACGACCAGCCGTGGAAAATTCCTCTTCGAGCGGATCTCCTCTCCCAAGCGAGAGGGGAGATCTTTCACCCTCACCCCCAGGACCTAGACGTCTGGCCCGTCAAAGGGTGATGTTGACCTCCGTGGGCCTACCTCCGATCGTCATCGAAACTATTCAGAAAGCCAGTCAACAAGGGACCGTTACGACACAGCCTGGCGCGTTTTCGAGCGTCACGAAGACCAGACCAAGTTGTCCCCTACCAGGCCTCAGTGATGGACGTCCTGACATTTCTACAGGAGCTCCTAGACAACGGTCTAGGCCTCTCCTCAGTCAAGGTCCACCTGGCAGCAATTTCCGCCTGCCACCCGGGCCTTGTTAACCAGACAGTGTGGAAGCACCCGCTGGTAAAACAGTTCATGAAGGGTGTACACAGGGAACATAGGACATGCAGATCCCTTGTTCCCTCGTGGGATTTGTCCCTGGTTCTAAAGGCTCTGGCTACAGCACCTTTTGGACCACTACAAACCGTGAGCCTCAAGCTCCTAACCTTGAAGGTGGCTCTCCTGATCGCCCTCACGACGGCAAAAAGGGTCAGCGACCTAACATGCGCTCTCGATCTCTCCAGACTGTGCCAGGACCAAAGGAAAGCCTGTCACGAAGGTCACTATCTCCAACTGGATAGTGGAAGCCATCCGTCTGGCCTACACTAGCCAAGGCGTGGATTCCCCTCAAGCCCTGAGGGCCCACTCCACGAGAGGCGTGGCAGCTTCCTGGGCACTCTACAAGGGTGTCTCTATTCAGGAAGTCTGCACAGCAGCAAGCTGGTCTACACCCTCGACTTTCTCCACATACTATAACCTAGATGTGGCAGCGCCTTCGCTAGCTGGGGGCAGCGGCTCAGTAGAAAATCAGGGCAGCATAGCGCTGCCTCCTGTTCTCCACAAGGACTAGGTTCTGGAAACAAAAGGGTCCGAGTCCCTCCCAAAAGACTTACGAACTGGAAGTTCAGGTCACGGGAGTTCATAAAGTCCCATAAACGAAAGGTATTTCGTGAAATTTCTATTTAATACAACGTTAAAGGTTACTTTAGTAACCACGGTTGTATAAATACATTGAACGAAATACCTTTCGTGGAACGCCCTTCTGTTCTCTATAGCAGGAAGAAAAGTTCCGAATGAGGGATGACGTAGCCACGTCCGCTTTATACGGCGTGGGCGTAGCTTCCTACGTCACCCCTAAGAGCCCAGGACAGCAAAAGTCTAGAATTTTCTGTCCTGGGAGCACATAAAATAATGTTCTGCAGCTAGGTTTTGAAGGAAACCTACCCATAAACGAAAGGTATTTCGTGAAATTTCTATTTAATACAACTGTAGCATCATCTTCTGTTGAAGTAGTATGTGATCTGTCACTTAATATATAGCGTCAACCTATAGGCTAGAGAAAGAGAACAAAACAAAAGAAAAATGCTCATTATTAGCAAGTTGTTGTTCTTGCTTACTGTAAATTGTCTGGATTAAGGGCATCTGTTAAATGCCTAAATTGCAAATTGTTGATAAAATAATAAAAATACACACACCTTGCTGTGTATATATTTAATATTATTTCATCAACAATGTACAATTTAGGCATTTAGCAGATGCCCCTAATCAATATAGTATAGGTAATATAGTTACCTTGCCATGATGGGACTCCAATGAATGATGGGAAATGACCACCACTACAACGTCCTAATAGCTATGTAGGGTAATACGGTACAGAGCTGCACTAATTCATATGTTAATTTGGGTCACTAGAAGAGTGACACAAATTCAACGTTTGCCACCTGAAAAGTACTACGAAAAGAGGTTAACGTTTGCCACCTGTAAAGTACTACGAAAAGAGGTTAATCAAACAGAAACGACAACATTTGGCCAACCTGGCGGGAAGGAAAGTACAAGATAGGGAAAACATTTGGCCAACCTGGCGGGAAGGAAACAACCTTGGGAAGGAAACAAGATATTCAACAGTTGGTACTTTGAAGAGATGTGAAGAGATGAAACCTGAAAACCTGAAACCTGAAACTAGAGAAGAGAGAAACTAGACTAAAGACCTTGGTACGGGAGGCCGGGTATCAGAGCACAATGGACGGGGGTCGCACGAGGGACCGCTGGGTACGACCCGGTTCCTGCACAACCCGCCTGCCCTTTATGCCCGATATCCCAGATTCAACCCATACCCCGGGGAGAACTACACTATAACTGACGTAGATCCAGCGTCGTTCAGCGTCGTAAATCACATTGATTTAATGTTGTCAACGTCGGGCCCCAAATTCAACATGCTCGTAGATTACACGTCGCGTCGGGCCAATCAAAAACAGATTCAACACACACACGGCAAACACATGCGCGCACACACAGACAGACAAACCCCCCCCCCCGCACACACACACACAACCCCCCCCCCCCCCCCCCCCCCCAACAACTCACCGGTCTGCCGGGTCCACAGGCCCGGGGAGAGGCAGGGAGCCAAATCTGTACCTCTCCCCCACGCTGTTCTGAGGAGGGTCTGGGAGAGGCAGGGAGCCAAATCTGTACCTCTCCCCCACGCCGTTCTGAGGAGGGTCTGGGAGAGGCAGGGAGCCAAATCTGTACCTCTCCCCCACGCCGTTCTGAGGAGGGTCTGGGAGAGGCAGGGAGCCAAATCTGTACCTCTCCCCCACGCCGTTCTGAGGAGGGTCTGGGAGAGGCAGGGAGCCAAATCTGTACCTCTCCCCCATGCAGTTCTGAAGAGGGCCTGGGAGAGGCAGGGAGCCAAATCTGTACCTCTCCCCCACGCCGTTCTGAGGAGGGTCTGGGAGAGGCAGGGAGCCAAATCTGTACCTCTCCCCCACGCCGTTCTGAGGAGGGTCTGGGAGAGGCAGGGAGCCAAATCTGTACCTCTCCCCCACTCCGTTCTGAGGAGGGTCTGGGAGAGGCAGGGAGCCAAATCTGTACCTCTCCCCCACGCCGTTCTGAAGAGGGTCTGGGAGAGGCAGGGAGCCAAATCTGTACCTCTCCCCCACGCCGTTCTGAGGAGGGTCTGGGAGAGGCAGGGAGCCAAATCTGTACCTCTCCCCCACGCCGTTCTGAGGAGGGTCTGGGAGAGGCAGGGAGCCAAATCTGTACCTCTCCCCCACGCCGTTCTGAGGAGGGTCTGGGAGAGGCAGGGAGCCAAATCTGTACCTCTCCCCCACGCCGTTCTGAGGAGGGTCTGGGAGAGGCAGGGAGCCAAATCTGTACCTCTCCCCCACGCCGTTCTGAAGAGGGTCTGGGAGAGGCAGGGAGCCAAATCTGTACCTCTCCCCCACGCCGTTCTGAGGAGGGTCTGGGAGAGGCAGGGAGCCAAATCTGTACCTCTCCCCCACGCCGTTCTGAGGAGGGTCTGGGAGAGGAAGGGAGCCAAATCTGTACCTCTCCCCCACGCTGTTCTGAGGAGGGTTCCAGACAAGAGCATCATTCTCCTTTAAAAATAAACAAAAAAACATCAGAACCGTCTGAAGTGAGTGGTGCTGTACTGTACTGTACTGTACTGTACTGTACTGTACTGTACTGTACTGTACTGTACTGTACTGTACTGTACTGTACTGTACTGTACTGTACTGTACTGTACCTAAGTTCTCCTTTGATTGTCAATATATTGCAAATTGCAAATATTGAGACGTGTGGGGACAAAAGCTGTATGAATAAAAATCACACTCGTGTGAAGTGAGCGGTGCTCTTGTCCTGTCATCGTAAATAATCATGACGTAACGTATGTCGATTTGCTCAGACACACATGACGTAAATTCTCCATTCATAGTCAATTGGAACTGAAAAGAAAATCCAAATAAGAACTTTTTTTTTGTAATAAATATATTTTTTTAAAGTAGCTAGTAACTAATGTTTTCAAATAAATGTAGTGGAGGTAAAATTATAATATTTGGATCCGAGATGTAACGCAGGGAGGATGAACCCTTGACAGTCAAACGAGCCAATGAAATAAACTAATATAGTGACATCACACCATCACACATTTATCATACTACAGCTGTGGGTGCGGCTTCAGTTCAGGTGGATCACCACCCATCAGGCAAACCAGGCATACTTAATGAACTGATGGGCGTGCCGGCCGTGCCCACATAAAAACAACATTTTAACAAATACTGTACAAGTTATACCTCCTTATATAACAATAAGACCTGATGATCATGTTTTATGGTGGACAAAAGAATCACGGCACTCCATCTTTAAGGAATGACCGAAGTACTCAAACTTAAAAAATTACAGTGTTAAGCGTTCGCTTAACACTAATAAAATAACATTGTAATAACACACTCACCGGTCTGCCGGGTCCAAAGACCGGGGAGAGGCAGGGAGCCAAATCTGTACCTCTCCCCCACCGCCGTTCTGAGGAGGGTTCCAGACAAGGGCAGCAGGCATCATTTTCCTTTAAAAATAAACAAAAAAAAGGATTAGACCCGAGGACAATTCTACAAATGCCTTCTAAATCCTGACAGTTTACTGAAAATCCTCATGTTTTTTTGTGTGTGTTTCTATGTCAGTGGTTTTCAAACACATGTCAAGGACCCCCAAAAATATGAAATTGACGGCCGACCCCCATCTGAAAATATGCTGTTCCAGGGACCTCCCCAGAAGCAAAGATTTGAGTTAAAAACGTTCGCAATGAGAGGATATATTAAAAGATTTGTGCCACATTTTCACAAATTTTCAAATATAGCTATAGCTATAGCAACAATGTTTAATTTACATCATATTTGGCGGAGATTTGACCTAATTTCTCCTTTCATTATCAATGAAATGAGACAAAAGCTGTATAAAAAAAACACTTGTGTGAAGTGAGGGGTGTCATCATGACATAACGTATGTCGATTTGAAAAGACACACAACGTAAATTCAACATTCATTGTCAATTGGAGCCGAATATAGGAGGGACTAACGCCCCTTGAAAATAAACCAAACTTTTACTTTTGAAGCCTTTGAAATTACTTCGGACAAAAATTTAGCATATCTTCGGCGTCCAGATAAATGTGACATTACTCCTTTAAAGCAGGGGTATACCATTCTGGCATGATAGTTACACACGTTTGGACGGTTGTAATATAGGAAAAACATAATAAAAGAATATATATTTTACTTGGAGTATTTCAATTTCCAGTAATTTTACCACTACATATCAGAGGCAAATATTGTACTTTTACTCCACTACGTTAATTTGAAATATTTCGTTACTATATGTTAGTTTGTACATTAAGATCGGTGGTTTAACCCTTTTCATATCAAGGCCCATTATTTATTGGGCATTTGAGCCACGGAACCACCATTTGACGACATTTAGCCTCTCAGACCCATTTGAGCCACGGACCACCATTTGATGACATTTAGCCTCTCAGACCCATTTGAGCCACGGACCACCATTTGAAGACATTTAGCCTCTCAGACCCATTTGAGCCACGGACCACCATTTGATGACATTTAGCCTCTCAGACCCATTTGAGCCACGGACCACCATTTGAAGACATTTAGCCTCTCAGATTCATTTGAGCCACCATTTGATGACGTTTAGCCTCTCAGACCCATTTGAGCCACGGACCACCATTTGAAGACATTTAGCCTCTCAGACCCATTTGAGCCACCATTTGATGACATTTAGCCTCTCAGACCCAAAACTAAAGAATATGTTGGTGTCGTTGGATAAGATTTTTTCCACCATTCCATGCTGTATTGATGTTGGTACCATTATAGGAGAGATAGCAGGCAGATGTTGATCAAAATAACAATTCTTCTACATTCTCTAATTGTGTAGACTTCTTGTAAATTAAGTAATGCAGATTTTTAACAATAATTTAACTCTTAAGCGTAAAATGAAACCAAATATTTGGTTTCATTTAACGCTCTCAAGAGTTAAAGATCTATAGAGCGTCGCAGTCCCGCTCCATCGAGAGACCCGGAAAATAATTCTGCGTTCATTTCGTCATAGACTTTTCAAAAAGTATTTATTTAAAGACGTTTACACCGCAGACAAAGCCAACTGGAGTTGTGACAAATCATGACAATAAACACAATGTTTTGGGATGATCAAATAATTAGAAAAGAAATTACAAATTATTTGATCGGCCCAAAACATTGTGTTTGTCATGATTTGTGACAACTCAAGTTGGCTTTGTCCGCAGCGTAAACATCTTTAAATAAATACTTTTTGAAAAGTCTATGAGGAAAATTAACGGGGAATTATTTTATCAATTAACTTGTGTAACTTGTCACCCTTTTTGCAGGTGATTATTTTTCTAAGTGCTGGAGTTTGGAAGTGCTCGTTAGATATCACTCAACTGCCCTGTGTACCATCTGTTTTGAATTAGCACATAATGCAAGAGGCAGCAGGACATTGCTTTACTGAAAACGAGTGCTTCCAAACTCTGGAAAAAAAACATGTCCGTGGTCTGCAAAAGGTAAATAGGAGTGGTTGCACCACTCAAAAAGACAAAACACCATACAGATATGAACATGAACACCCCTCTACAGTGCTTTGGCACCTTCCCAATCAACAGGATTGCCAACAACACTGCATATCAGACAGGCAGGTGACCCACACATAATTTAGCTTCCCCACAGTGTCAATAAATTAACACATTATAAACCATTTTAGTTCTCTTGTGTGTCGTTACTTAAACATGGTCTATATGTTATACACAAGGAAACATGTGCAGCACAACATGACTTAACAGTCACTTCCAATCAAGCAGCTGGTGATGTCAATTAGTAATTTTGACTCGGGTGTGTGCGCAAACACACACACACACACACACGTGTAACTTGTCACCCTTTTTGCAAAACATATGTTAATGACGTTTAGAAGATTTAGAACACTTTCCTGGGGGTCTTTGTGTGTGTAATATGTGGTTTGTCATGGACACTGGGCTCACATCCTTCCTGGACTACATGTTGGCTCAGTAAGACAGCCCTCCCTCTATCCAAAAGGAGGAGCAGTGCGCCAAAGCATTACGGGAATTTTAGTCCAGGCAGGACTCAAATCTAAAACCACATATTACACACATAAAGACCCCCAGGAAAGTGTTCTAAATCTTCTAATCGTCATTAACATATATTGCAAAAAGTGTCCCTTTAATATTCACCAAAACCAGAGCAGAACTCCCACCACGGGACTCGGGCAATTAATCAATAAAGTTGCAACCACTATTAATGGCAAGTATTTCATACAGCTTAAGTTAAAACATTGTGAACTATCCGTTTAAGCTAAAGTATCAATGCTTCCATGTCGAAATATGTCTGCTGTACTGTACTGTACTGTACTGTACTGTACTGTACTGTACTGTACTGTACTGTACTGTACTGTACTGTACTGTACTGTACTGTACTGTACTGTACTGTACTGTACTGTACTGTACTGTACTGTACTGTACTGTACAAGCTCTCCTCCGTGGCCTGTGTGTTAGGCTGTGCAACAATGACACATGGTGAACAAATGCTATAACGACCCAGGGACCCAGGGGCACAGCCACACAGAGCTGTCTACAGGAGTGGTTGTGTCACTCAAACATATCCCAACACAGATTTTTTATTGACAGAAAGTAGCTCAAAAGATTTTTATGAAACAAAAGCATGGCAGATTGAAAGAGGATAATTCAAGCTTGCCCTACTACAGCTGCAATGAGTTTAACGTTGTTCAATACAGATCGTAAATGCAATTTGGATCAATGGGATGTCAATGGAGGGCATTGCAACTCTAGATTCATCGCATTGTTAAGTGTTGCAAATTGTGGCTAAATGACTCTTAATCAAAGGAATTTCCAAACTGATTCCACTATATTTCAAAGGCCCAATTAATTCCGAAATTAATTATAAAAATCAGACCCATCTGAAGTGAGTGATACTGTACAAGCCCTCCTCCCTGGCCTGTGTGTATCTGTCTGTTAGGCCACACACACACACACACACACACACACACACACACACAATGTCGAACATTGCAGCTGTATGGAAAGCTTGACTTATTCTCTTTCTATCCTCAAAGTGTTTGTTTCATAAAAATTCACTGTATACATGTTATGAGTTACTTTGTGTCCTTGCAGGTGATTATTTTTCTAAGTGCTGGAGTTTGGAAGTGCTCGTTAGATATCACTCAACTGCCCTGTGTACCACCTGTTTTGAATTAGCACATAATGCAAGAGGCAGCAGGACATTGCTTTACTGAAAACGAGTGCTTCCAAACTCTGGAAAAAAAACATGGCCGTGGTCTGCAAAAGGTAAATAGGAGTGGTTGCACCACTCAAAGACAAAACACCATACAGATATGGACATGAACACCCCTCTACAGTGCTTTGGCACCTTCCCAATCAACAGGATTGCCAACAACACTGCATATGAGACAGGCAGGTGACACACACATAATTTAGCTTCCCCACAGTGTCAACACATTATAAACCATTTTAGTTCTCTTGTGTGTTGTTACTTCAACATGGTCTATATGTTGTACACAAGGAAATATGTGCAACACAACATGACTTAACAGTCACTTCCAAATTTCCAATCAAGCAGCTGGTGATGTCAATTAGTAATTTTGACTCAGGTGTGTGTGCAATCCAAATCACAATGTTGCGCGCGCACGCGCACACACACACACACACACACACACACACACACAAACAAACAGTGTCAAAATTGTCAAATTGGAAAAACTTCAGCAAATAAAAGCTTCACATCACACAAAACAACAATGCTTCTAACTAACTAGTTGCTGCTTTATCAATTGGAAAATCAAAGTGAAATTACACACAGGCAATTCCATAAATTCCTTAATGATAATTAAGCAGTTAATTAGATAAGCCAGTGCACCATTGGTCCTTCCAGCAAGGTGGTCCCCAACTAAATGAATGATGAGTTTGTAACCAAATGGACACTTATTGAATCTTTAACTCTTGATAGAATGAAACCAAATGAACCAATCAGAGTAAATATCTGCATTCATTAATGTAATACCAGAACAGAAGTCTACACAATTAGATGAAAATAATTGTCATTTTGATCAACGTTTGCCTGTTATCTCTCCTAGTGGTACCAACGTCAATACAGAATGGAATTGTGGACAAACTTTTATAGAAAATATGTTTTAGTCTCTAAATGTTCTGATGAATTGAAAATGGTGGACCCTGTTGTAAACAATTAAGTGTAATGCTGTATCAGTGTGCCTCCACAGACCACAGTAACAGTCTTTGTATTGAGTTGTGCTTTCATGTGAAATGTACCTAGCCCAAACATTTAGATTCTCGTAGAGGGTTTTTTTCGATACTGACGAATCTCTCTACGAGTCTAAAACATAACCCCCCCTTTACCGTCGAAAGTTGAACGTTTGTGCCTCAAAATCACTCTTACCTTGTACAAATGCAAAATCTAAGCTACTTTTAATGTTGCCCCACTTGTTTGTGAGGTGTACGGATTCAGATTAAACACGGAACATGCTTATTTTTCAATAAAAAAGCTATTTTAATCCACTCTGTCTCGGAATCTGGCGGCCATCTTGCTTTTATCTCCATTGTAAATGCGCAAGAGAACCCTGGCCGCTAGAGGCGCGGGCAATATTCTGTTGCGCCGTTTACCGCATTTACAATGGAGGATTCAGAAACAGAGTGGATTAAAATAGCTTTTTTATTGAAAAATAAGCATGTTCCGTGTTTAATCTGAATCCGTACACCTCACAAACAAGTGGGGCAACATTAAAAGCAGCTTAGATTTTGCATTTGTACAAGGTAAGAGTGATTTTGAGACACAAACGTTCAACTTTCGACGGTAAAGGGGGGGGGGGGTTATGTTTTAGACTCTCGAGATTCGTCAGAATCGAAAAAAACCCTCTACGAGATTCTAAATGTTTGGGCTAAAATGTACCCATTCTGCAAACTGTTAATAAATACTGCAATCTTATTAAACGACAACAAAATATTCTAATAGTTTTGGGTCTGATTGAGTCGGCTATAATTCTCATCAAATGGTGGTGTGGCTCAAATGGGTCTGAGAGGCTAAATGTCAGAAACTTCAGTAGCATTTGGGTTCTGCTTGGAGGGCTAATGGAGAATAAATATAGGCTGATGAACCTTGATGTGAAAAGGGTTGAAAACCACTGAGCTAAAATAAGCGAACACCTGCAAAGTGCAAACACTGACTCACCTGAGGTCGATAGGCTGCAGAGTGAAGACTTCTGTTTCCACAGCTTCTCATTGTAGAAGGTTTTGTTTATGTTTTCCACCAGCCTGGTTAAAAACACTGACGACTCTACTCGATGTCCATGTCAATTAAATGTTACATTACGAGTTATTTATGAAAACAAACGGCCGGGCCTGTTGTAACAAACACTACAGCAGAGTGTTTGTTGGCGTGTTGCCAAAAGCTGGCGTTGTTCTGATGACTTAAATACATGCACATGCGTATGGATCCTAGCCTGGTAAAACACCTCCCCCTGCTGGACAACATTGGGGGTAACCAGGCTATATGGATCTCCTATGATCCCGCCACAGCTCAAGTAAACCCCCGCCCCCCGCTGCTCAGAACATCAGACACGCACTATACACACACACACACACACACACACACACACAGTCACACACACACACACACAAACACACTCCCACCACGCCCCCCCCACCACACACACACACACACACACACACACACACACACACACACACACACAGTCACACACACACACAAACACACTTTATTTATTTATTCATTCATAATTCATTTCATGACAGTAAGATTGACTTACAGTATCTAGCTGCATTGAAGTGTATGATTCAACTTTGAATGGTTTATATTAAATTGTTTTGAAATATTATATATCATTTAAATTAAGTAACTTGGAGGCAAAATCGCAATATTTCTTCTTCCTGTGAAGCACTTTACAATTTACAATTTAGGCATTTAGACGCTCTCAATTAATCGATTAATCGAGCGATTTACAGTAAGCAAGAACAAAAAACATGGTACATCATATACATAAAGAGTCATCATGAATTATACATATTAACCCATTTTGACCTGAGATCAGATTCATACGAGGTTTCCGCTGGACACACACTGGTCTGATGAACCCATTCTGACCTCAGATCAGATTCATACGAGGTTTACACTGGACACACACTGGTCTGATGAACCCATTCTGACCTGAGATCAGATTCTAAAAATGTCAGTCGTTCTTCGATTTTTCAAAAAATAGCAGACCTACAAGCTCATAGCGCGCCACTCGGTGGTGTGCTATGAGCTTGTAGGTCTGCTATTTTTCAATAGCTAAAGCATAACATGATGCTAACACCAAAATGGGTTCCCGTTCAGAATGGGTTAAAGCTATAAGAAGAATATCTATAATGAAACATATACTATATAGTGCTATATGTCTACATACAATGTTATCTAAATTAGATACTACTTTGAACTACACTTTGAACTATAATTGTCTGAATTGTGCTATATATAAAAATCAAACCCGTGTCAACTGAGCGTTGCAACTCCCCCCCCCCCCTCCTCCCCTCTCTCTCTCTCTCTCTCTCTCTCTCTCTCTCTCTCTCTCTCTCTCTCTCTCTCTCTCTCTCTCTCTCTCTCTCTCTCTCTCTCTCTTTCATTAGCAGGCAACAGTGCAGCACTATCTCTCTCTCCGTTTCTGGCACAACAGCTCCCCTACTGGTATAGTCATACAACTGGTGCTCATTAACGTCACATAGGTGAACACGGACATTGCTGTTCCTTGGAGTGGTTGCACCACTCAAAAATAAAGCTCGATTGATTTGACTTCTATTGGCACAATGAAGCCCTTGTGCTCTTGAAGTCCTCATCTGCGCTCATGGACTAAGAACCAAATATAACTGAACCAACCGGTGGAAAGGGGGGTCCCAGAGTTATAGTGTCAAAGTGTCCTTGAGCAAGACCTCTGAAACTCTAGCTGCTCCCGATGAGCAGGTTGGTGCCTTGCATGGATACCTCGAAAACCCTCCGCCATCGGTGTACACTGTACAGTTACAGTATGAATCTGTGTGTGAATGGGTGAATGTATTATGCACAATCTCTGTAAAGCGCTTTGGATAAAAAAGCGTTACATAAATGCACCATTTAGGCAAACCTATGAGCTAAAAAAAAGCTGGATTGTTCATGATGTACAGCCACTAGATCAGACATTTTGTATTTTGGAGATGAAAAGCAAAGCTTTTAACCGTGTCATTACTTGCACTTCCACTCACGTCATTTACATGCTGCGCTGTCCTTGTGGTCTAGCCTATGTGGGCAAAACCACTAGGAAACTGAAGATAAGGATAAGCGAGCACAAAAGCTCTATTAGAAGAAATGATAGAGACTACCCAGTGGCGGTACATTTCAACGATCACAAGCATGACATTTCTTCTTTACGTTTCTGCGGCATTGAACAAGTTGATCCGCCACACAGAGGTGGCGATCATGATTTGCTGTTAAAAAGAGGTGAAGCATTCTGGATCTTCACACTCCAAACATTGGCACCTAGAGGCCTTAATGATGGACTTTTATTAAATGTCATGCTGTGATCTTTGTTTTTATCCTTCAGTTTGCTCCATATAGTTTTTAACTTATTGTATTGTTGATGATTTGATTTCGTAACTGGTTTTAACCTCTTGTAAACTGTTCCCTTTTCTCTTTCACAGGGAAAGTTTTTCATGAAGTTTCAACCTGCAATATGTTTCTTGATCATGATTTTTGTATACTTTATTTAACAATATTACCATTTGTATACTGTCATGATTAATATGGATTATTATGATTTTTTCTTATTACTTTGCACGGGTGTATTGAGTTGTTTATATGACTTTTTAGTTCTCATTTAACTACATGAGTACCTGTCACCTTAAGTTGAGTGATGTCATGTCATTTCCTTTGTTCTGATAGGCTTACCTTTAGGCCAGACAGCCTACAAAAAGGATGCTTTCTCATTTGTGTTCATAAAGATATCCTGATGAAGGCCGCATAGGCCCAAACGTTGCTATCTCCCTGTAAATAAAAGTTGGTCACTGCATTTTGGAGATAACATAATAAAAGTGTGAGTGTCCAGGAATTATGAAATAGCATAATATTACATTAGTTGCCCTAATAAGCCAAGTCATTTTACAGCATGATCATTCACAGCGCTTCTTGAGAATGCCTCCCTCATCATAGACGAGTTGTGACTAGAATAATAATTAAAAATTAAAATACTTGGCCTAATTAGTGCTATGATTGTTATATAAAGCATTAGGAGTAGCCTCTCCTTACCGTTTATGAACCCTTATAGCATCACTATTCTGAGCATGCCATGTCAAAAAGCAGGGAGCCGACATCTGGGGTAGCCCAATTTATGGAAGCATATGTGGTTTAACCCATTCTGACCTGAGATCAGATTCATACGAGGTTTCCACTGGACACACACTGGTCTGATTAACCCATTCTGACCTGAGAGATCAGATTCTAAAAATGTCAGTCGTTCTTCGATTTTTCAAAAATAGCAGACCTGACCTACAAGCTCGTAGCGCGCCACGCTATGAGCTTGTAGGTCTGCTATTTTTGTTCAGAAAAAATAAATAAATAAAAAGAAGTGGGTGAATGTAATGCACAATCTAATGTAAAGCATAACCCATGACAACGTCCTGTTCTACACACACAACACTTTGTTTTACTCAAGGATCTTAATCTTTATTTATTTTTAACAAGGTAACAAACATACTATTTAATATGGTAACAAACATTATGTGTTGTATGAATGGAAGTGTTGAACTCTGCTGTCAGATGACAAGTCAACATTGGACTTTACATCATTAATGGACCAATATTTCACACATAAAAACACCAATAACAACAGTCAACATTAATGCAGTTACATACAGTATACCTTTTCTAGTATACCTGCCCTGATCTAGGCAGTAGAACTCAGGACCGAGGATCAGGTGGTGAACATGTGGGGGGAATGGTTGATAGAAATCCTTGCTCAATGTTCTTGAGTGAATTGAAGGAAATTGACATTTTGGACATAGTCAAAAACAGTAAAAACAAAACATCTACCGACTATAATGATATTGACATGTCACTGGTCAAATAGGTCATTGGGGGGGGATTTCTAGGCCATTTACACACATAATGTAGGCCTAATGTATCATTCCAAACAGGTTCATTTCCAGACCAATAAATGAAAATAGCAAAGGTCATTCCACTGTATAAAAATGGGAGCAAACACCACTTCACAAACTGTACAGACCTGTCTCATTACTGCCACAATTCTCAAAGATATTGGAGAAACGTTTTAACAGCAGACTTCATATAGGTTCATTCTTTGACAGATTTAATATACTCTCAGAGAGTCAATATGGTTTCAGAAAGAACAGATCAACATCTCAGGCATTGATGGAATCCATAGAAAGAATCACAGACGCAATTGATAATCGGCAGTACGCAATAGGAATATTCATTTACCTAAAAAAAAGCTTTTGACACTATCCATCACAACACAACACCTTAGTAAATAAACTGGAGAAAACTGGTATCAGAGGCATTGCAATAAACTGGATTAAAAGTTACTTGGACAGACGGCAACAGTTTGTGAAGCTGGACCCCAGGGGTCAGTACTGGGGCCCAAACTATTTATTCTTTATATCAATGATATTTACAAAATATCAAAGCTGCCGCCCGTCACTAGTACTTTCTGCAGACGACACTAATGTATTTTGCTCTGGTGATAATCTGGATAAACTGCAGGTTGACATCAATGAAGAATTAAGTAAATTAAAGTTATGGTTTGATTATAATAAATTATCTTTAAATGTGAGCAAGACAGAGTTTATACTATTTGATACAGACAGGACTAACACACAGGTACATATTGATGGGATTGCTAGTACAAAGTGGCTAGAAGTATAGCAGTCATAAATAAGGCAAAGCAGGTTCTCTGTCATATATTTATTCTATTACGGGGGTCCCAATCATATATTTATTCTATTACGGGGGTCCCTGTCATATATTTATTCTATTACGGGGGTCCCAATCATATATTTATTCTATTACGGGGGTCCCTATCATATATTTATTCTATTACGGGGGTCCCTATCATATATTTATTATACTATGGGGGTCCCTGTCATATATTTATTCTATTACGGGGGTCCCTATCATATATTTATTATACTATGGGGGTCCCTGTCATATATTTATTCTATTACGGGGGTCCATGTCATATATTTATTCTATTACGGGGGTCCCAATCATATATTTATTATACTATGGGGGTCCCTGTCATATATTTATTCTATTACGGGGGTCCCTGTCATATATTTATTCTATTACGGGGGTCCCAATCATATATTTATTATACTATGGGGGTCCCTGTCATATATTTATTCTATTACGGGGGTCCCTGTCATATATTTATTCTATTACGGGGGTCCCTGTCATATATTTATTCTATTACGGGGGTCCCTGTCATATATTTATTCTATTACGGGGGTCCATGTCATATATTTATTCTATTACGGGGGTCCCTGTCATATATTTATTATATTACAGGGATATTCTAATTGGGGTCAATTTGGGGGTCCTTGACATGAAAGGTTTTGGGAACTACTGGCCTATAGTATAGCTTATTACATGGCTAGGTTGAATGCTTGATTCTGATTGGTCAATGCCTGAATTCAGCAGGTCTGTTTGTGAGTATATATACAGGTTTAATGTTTGTTTTTAGTTAAGTGTTTGTTTTAAAAACGCCATTAGTACTAATGCCACTAACCCTAACCCTTGACAACGAAGGGAAAATGTACGTCATCTTGTCCCTAAACACAAACATTAAATGCCATTAACAATAAAGAGAATGTAATGTTTGTTTTACATCACCTATATAATCAACATGAGTTTTGATTACTTTAATATATTAGCGCCCCTCACTTCATTAAGTTCTTACAGACCGTAAGAAATAAGTTCTTACGTAACCGTAACACAGACCGATGCCTAATCAAAGCCTCGGAGCACCAGCTGTGCCCGCTTGATTTACTGCCGTTTCCAACATGACAGCCACGACGTAAACACACACGCAATGTTCATTTACAGCTGAACAATGTTTATGTTTATTATAATTAAACATGTTTTTGAAAACATTTGAGCGAGAAGCTGGAGTTTAAAGTGTAACAACGCATGGTATGATAGTTACACATGGAAGTAATCTGGAAGTATAACATCTTTCATTAACCTATTTTGTTGTTTTAAGCATTATGTTACACTTTAGCTATTGAAAAATAGCAGATCTACAAGCTCATAGCGCGGCACCGCTATGAGCTTGTAGATCTGCTATTTTTTTTTAAGCGTGAAAATGTTTGAATATATATTATTACAGAGTGAATATTTTAACTCAAATCTTTGCTTCTGAGGGGTCCCTGGAACAACATATTTTCAGATGGGTGGCCAATTACATATTATTTTGGGGTCCTTGACATGAAATATTGAGCACACAGAATGACAGAAACATAAGGTTTTTCAGGATTTTTAAGACATTTTTCAAATTTCGACATCAGGCCAAAATGGGTTAGGAAAAAGAAAAATCACACCCGTGTGAAGTGAGGGGCGCTCTTATCATTCATCATACATCACTTTCCGTGTTCAACCAATCAAATCACCCGGAATCTCATTCCAGCCAATCGCAATGTTGTGTCCTCACCGTTTCCGTCTTCAATCTTTCTGCCCTCACTTTTAGCTTCAATGTTTGCGTTCTGGTCACACTCACCCTGAAAAGCTGTTCAGAGGAGGGTCACACTCACCCTGAAAAGCTGTTCAGAGGAGGGTCACACTCACCCTGAACAGCTGTTCAGAGGAGGGTCAGACTCACCCTAAAAACTGTTCAGAGGAGGGGCACACTCACCCTGAACAGCTGTTCATAGGAGGGTCACACTCACCCTGAACAGCTGTTCATAGGAGGGTCACACTCACCCTGAACAGCTGTTCATAGGAGCTCACCCTGAAAAGCTGTTCAGAGGAGGGTCACACTCACCCTGAAAAGCTGCTCATAGGAGGGTCACACTCACCCTGAAAAGCTGCTGATAGGAGGGTTAACTCACCCTGAAAAGCTGCTGATAGGAGGAACTAGCGCCCCTCAAAGAAGGGTCATAGAACATGATAGGAGGGTCAAAGAAGGCGTTCAACAGCATGAAATGTAAATATGTTTTTAATCAACACATCTCAAATATAACAACAAATATATAGTTATATAAGATAACAGCATTGTGACAACAGTGTTGTTTTGGGCAGCACATTTCTGTTTTAGTTTTAGTCAGTCTTTGGAATAAAACATTTGGCGGGCCTTGATGCGGTCGTAATGACTGTTTTTACACAAAATAGCCGATCTACAAGCTCACGCTGCGACACACTGGAGAACACTGGACAGCTTCTCAAAGTCTTTGTCTCTCAGGGCACGACTCAGGTGGAGAGAAGTCGATTGGGTGGATGTTTATTGGAGGTGCCGTGCCCCGTCGCGGTCCATTTGGTTCCATTTGAACCATCTGGACCCAATGCACATCACACTGTGTGTGTGTGTGTGTGTGTGTGTGTGTGTGTGTGTGTGTGTGTGTGTGTGTGTGTGTGTGTGTGTGTGTGTGTGTGTGTGTGTGTGTGTGTGTGTGTGTGTGTGTGCATGTTTCCTTGAGGTATATGATTGTTATAGAATAGAATATAAATAGAATAGAATACAATAGAAAAGCCAAAAACTAATCTTAAGAAAAAACATGTTGGGACCCCCCGAGGGTCTCGACCCACAGGTTAAAAACCACTGTGCTACTTTTACATTTCAACGACCCCAGATGACCCTAATGGTGACCCCAGATGACCCTAACTGTGACCCCAGATGACCCTAACGGTGACCCCAGATGACCCTAACCGTGACCCCAGATGACCCTAATGGTGACCCCAGATGACCCTAATGGTGACCCCAGATGACCCTAACAGTGACCCCAGATGACCCTAACAGTGACCCCAGATGACCCTAACCGTGACCCCAGATGACCCTAATGGTGACCCCAGATGACCCTAATGGTGACTCCAGATGACCCTAACAGTGACTCCATGGAAACCAAAACATATTGATTATGTAAACACCCCCCCCCCCCACCACACCTGCTCCTGATTATTACATTATGATACAACACACTGTCTGTCTGTCCTCACAGCCTGTCTGTCTGTGCTCACAGCCTGTCTGTCTGTCCTCACAGCCTGTCTGTCTGTCTGTCCTCACAGCCTGTCTGTCTGTCCTCACAGCCTGTCTGTCTGTCTGTCCTCACAGCCTGTCTGTCTGTCCTCACAGCCTGTCTGTCTGTCCTCACAGCCTGTCTGTCTGTGCTCACAGCCTGTCTGTCTGTCCTCACAGCCTGTCTGTCTGTCCTCACAGCCTGTCTTGTCTGTCCCCAGAGCCTGTCTGCTATTTTTCAATAGCTAAAGCAGTGCAGCATGGCAAAACACACACCTGTTCAATGTGCACTGAACACACACACAGACACACACACACACACACACACACACACAGTATCAGATGTACAAGCTCAAAGCTTGTAAATCTGCTATTTTTAAATAGCCAACGTATAAAATATGGATAAAGTGTTTAAACCATTTTGGGCGGGAACCCCTTTTGGTGTTAGCACTATGTTATGCTTTAGCCATTGAAAAATAGCAGATCTACAAGCTCGTAGCGCGCCACTCGGTGGCGCGCTACGAGCTTGTAGGTCTGCTATTTTTGAAAAATCGAGAACGACTGACATAGAAACCCCCTGGAACCGTCCACGGACCCCCTGGAACCCTACACGGACCCCTGGAACCCCCCAAGGACCCCCTGGAACCCCCCCAGTTCCACAACATGTTGCAACGCAACACGTTGTGAGCTTGAAGATCAGATATTTTCAGCAGATTTGGTGTAGAGGGAAAAGGAGGGTCCGAGGATAGATCCCAGACAGACAGACAGACAGACAGACAGACAGACAGACAGACAGACTGACGTGTTGTAAGGAGTTGAGGTTTAGTCCAGTGTTCTCCTCCATGATTCACACTGTAGGAAGTAGAACAACAATGAATCAAGTCAAAACCTGCTGCTTAATGTCTCACATCGGCCTGTTTTAGTCCCAGCAAATATTTACTAAAACGCATTTTGTCATCATTCTCCCACAGACTCTGTCCAAACATCACACACATTGGTACCATATCTCTATGGTCATGTGATTAACACGTATCTCTCAGATTTGGATTAGATTGAGGAGTGTCTCGTTTTGAACAAAATGCTTCAAATCATGAACGATTGCCTGTGAAACATTGCTGGCCCACAATAAACTACCCGTCCTGGCGGAGACCTGTGTTCTGAGGAGCACATGTTTCTAGTTCAAACCAACAGTCTTTCTCTGTGTTCAATTAGAGATATTATTAGATATTATTTATAACACAAAAGCACATTATTAATGTCGTTCTGCTTTATTTTCTGTGCATGTTATTTGTATACGTGTGATATGAATGCATGTGGGTCGTGAGAGTCTTATTCTTTCCTATTTGTATGTGAAAGGTAACGGGTCTGGTACTAGGGTGATTGACAGGTGTCAGTGACTGATTGATGGTCTGGTACTAGGGTGATTGACAGGTGTCAGAGACTGATCGATGCCACCAGAAGAGGAGCTCCAGGCGCCAGATAGCGTTCGAACCGTCCTTAAAGTTTAAACGCAGTTATCTGCAGCCGTAACAATTGGAGAACAGTCGTGCCCGTCGGGCAAAGCATCGCACTTGGTGTCGCCGTCAGGGATCGGCGTTGGAATCAGGATTATACCTGCCGGCGGTTGGAGGCTAACAGAGCCGCTGTGACCGGTGAGATCATTCCAAAGTGTTCTAGGAGGATTGTGAATACTAAAGGGTACCCTTAGAGTATATATGAAGTATATATATATGAGTATATCATATTATATACTCTAAGGGGTACCCTTAGAGTAGCTATATATGAAGTATATATATATATATATATATATATATATATATATATATATATGCATATATCATATTATACTCTAAGGGGTACCCTTAGAGTATATATGAAGTATATATATATGAGTATATCATACTCTAAGGGGGTACCCTTAGAGTATATATGAAGTATATATATATATGAGTAGCCTATATCATATATACTCTAAGGGGGTACCCCACGCGTTGCGTTCATTGCGTTGGATTAAACTACTGTAACTTTAGACTCTTGCGTGCGCGCGCCTCGTTGGAAGAGGAGGTTGGACGCGGTTTTTATTATTTGTTTAATTCGAAGCGCAGTTGCGTTCCGCTGACTTTGGGACTGGTTTGGGGCGGGAGGGGGGTTTGAATGTAATTATTGACTGTTGGTTTGAGTTTGTTTTCTTGTTTGTTTATTTCATTTAGTAGGGAAAGAGACAGGGAGAGACGTCATTGTGAAGTGTACCGTTTACCTGTGATTTCGTCAATTACAACTTCCTACATAAAGTGTTCAGAGTAAACCCCACGATCCTGCTGATTCATTCCTTAGTTAATAATTTCCCTTGCTGTGAAGAGGACGATTGTTACACACCGATACTTCTATCATCTCTATAGATAGATTATAGACATGTTAAATATATCAATACTTCTATCCTCATGTCTTTAGACCATGCTGTCATTTAGAACACTGTTTAGATTTAGATGCTGTTTATCATTCTAGTATATCATGGTGAACATCATAACACTCACTGTAAATCACTGTCTGTATCAATCACTGTACATTCAAAATGTTAGAAATAGAACCATGGAACACAGACACCGACTATACTGTATATTAATGTTATAATACAGGGGTGGGCAACTTTGTACTTTCCCCCCTAAAGGAACGCTTGGAGGAAGCTGCCACCAGGTTTATTGACTAACACTAAGACTAGACTAAGACTAGACCATTTCAGATGAGTAAAATAGGACTAAAACTAAAGCGTGTGTTATTCAAAAGACTAAATTGGAATTAGCTGTCAAAATGAACACTGGCCAGGCTACCATATTGCAGCGTTGCAAACTGCATAATATTGCTGCCCTACAGAACAGATGTGAGTCAAGCAAGAACCCTCATGAAACAGAGGTGTTCAGAGAGCAACATCTAGTGGTCTATTGCACCTTTAAATCTGAGATTGTTTTGGGTCCATTTGGTTACAACGGAGCTTGTGATTGGCTATTTTAAAATTGTCTATAGGCAACCTTAGGCACCAGTGCCAACATTGGCACAAATAAGGAGGGTGATCACTGGCACACATGCGGCATAAGTGTGTGAAAGAGCCTTTTTGGTTTAAAATACTATAACTAACTATTAAAAAAAAGATAGCCAACATATAAAATATGGATAAAGTGTTCAACCCAACACCAAAAGGGGTTCCCGTTCGACAGACAGACAGACAGACAGACAGACAGGATGTAGAAACATTCACCCATTCACACACACATTCATACACCGATGACAGAGGTAAGTAATTACATCTAATTACATTCTACATTAATTAAAACTCAGAACAATAACCCACCTATCTCCCTAGTCAGAGTTCTGCTATATTTCCACCCTCACCCCAGAGGGACACATAATTACACATTACATTGCACACTACTGTCGTAGCAAAAACAGCCAATCTACAAGCAATGTGACGCCTTTTGAGCTTGTGGATCGGCTTGTTATACCTTATTACAGTACAAAAAGTTTGTAATTGTAGAATAGATATTGTGACATCTCTGAGTTGTAACGTACAACATGTTAATGATCTGACGTTCTGCCCCAATCCCAACTCTCACAGAATAGACAGCATTTAGCATCTTGTCCTCTTGGTCCACCTCTACTGAAGAGAGGTAAAGCAGTGGCTTGACTGTCATTGGCAGAGCAACAGCTTTGTTTACATGGTGATTAGACTCCAGGCTTGTGGACCCAGCTGTCCTCCTGCCCAGCACAGGGCAGCTCCCAGTGCTGTGGTCAACATCACAGCCAGGCTGGCCTTAAGCACAGCCCCGGGAGGTCTGGTGAAGCTGCCAGGGGCCACGCTGGCCAACATAGCCACGGTCACAGTCAGTGTGAACAAGATGGAGACAGCTGTGTTAATGGCAACAATCTGGCCAAACTTGGCAAAAGGCACAATGACGCAGAAGAAGAGAGGAATCGTGGAGATCACTGTGGTGACAGCACTGGACACTATGGCAACGCCCACATGGTTGACTGCCTCCAGGGTCCGCCTCTGCCTCTTTTCTGCGAGGCCCTGAAAAACAACGCACAGCTGATGAATGGAAGGAGCCACTCCTATTTGTTTATGGCTCCCAGGGAAATTAATTCCCTATTAAATACCGAAACTGACTCATCATCATTACTGATTATAAGCCCTTGGAGGTAAGTTTGTTCAGATTGCTCATCATGGTTGAATAACGGTGATCAACAGAGCAGGCACATACCAACGTGTGTCCCAGTGTGGAGGGAACGGTTTCCCAGGCCAATAGGTATCCCTCCACTAGGTGCAGACAGTAATCGACTGAAGAGCCCACGAGTATAGACAGAGAGATGGCTTCCACTGCTCCCATTTCCCAGCCCAGCAAGTACATGACTGCCACCACCAGACAAACCACTCCTACAAAGAATTAAGAGCTCACAATTACAATCCCATCAAGCTGAACTCAGGGAAATAAGGACATCTAGGATGTAATTTAATCCATTGTTTCTCAACGTCTGTTCCGGGACCCTACCAAATATTTTGTTCCAGGGACCCCCAGAAGTTAAACATTTTCGCTTTAAGAGTATATTCAAAGCAGATAGCAGATCTACAAGCTATGAAGTTGTATATTTCCAGAATAGCCATTTAAAGTGGTTAAAATTATGTATAGCTCAAATCTAAAATGACTGATTATCATGCAGTTATATCAAGTTCCAGACTGCTAGTCCCCGCACATTTACCTAGAATGGTAAGCAGTATTGACAATAGCAGAAGTGGATGAGCAGTAAATACAGACACAGCTGCCACACAGATGGCCAGAGACAGCAGCAGACTCCAGAGGGCACTTTCCACTCCTACAGGGAGAAATACCAGGCACACACTGAAAATATGGTGGCCTGGAGGCGCAAAACACAATGACAAAATTGCAAAACACATCCCAGAGAACAAATAAGCAATATGCAGTATATTAATCATGACAGTGTCTCTGTTGTCTGAAAGGGAATAGTCATGCAATGTGCAAACTGGTGAAATACTATGCTATTGTCAAAAACATCAGTGTGGAACTCTATTTGATGCAACCTATACGTTTTTATACCTTTGAATCCAGGAGCTATACCTCCATGTCTCATTTGTTGTTGCTATACATGTAGTAACATAATAATTATATATTTTTTATGTTTTGAATAAGAATTCAAAACATAGGTTTTCAGAAACCTTAGGTTAGGTTTTAGAAGGGGCTTTTAGAATCGTCCTCAGGTCTCAATGGGTTAGGCAAGACTAATTGTAGGATGGGCTGAATGGTGGATCTGAGATTAGGAATTCACAAAACTAGACTGTTGCCCGTTGGGCAATGGCCTACTCAGGAATAGGGTTGGGACCTGGAACCATTCCCTTTTCCAACCCAGTTCCGAGATTGAAGAAACGGAATCGGTTTCATCGTATTTGGAACCGTTTCTGGAAAAATACAAATATCACACTGTCAGAGCTGGTATGTGGACTATGTGGACTCTGCTATACAATTATTATACGAGTGGTTCTCAAACATTTTAATTTCACTCTGAGTGTACAATTTTGAGAGAGTACAAATGCATTTAAATAGAGCCTTTATCCAAGGCGCTTTAAAGAGATTGTGCATTACCCATTCACACCGATGCCGGAGGAAACCATGCAAGGCACCAACCTGCACATCGGGAGCAATTAGGGGTTCAGAGTCTTGCTTAAGGACACTTCGACACTAACTCTGGGGGAGCCCGGCAGGTTCAAACTGGGAACCTTGCGGTACCCATCTGGCCACTCTACCCCTGAGCCGCAGCCGCCCCTTGTATTGTACCCATCTGTCTGTGTCCCTTTTACGCATTGTCACGCGTTGTGAGCTTTTAGATCGGCTATTTTTTAAACCTTTCTGTGACACTAGTGTAATGAAGTAAGGCATTAATTTATAGGAAAACAATTGAATATGGAGAGGTTTCTGCCCGATACTAGCAACATGCCAGTCACACTTGCCTATAATTTCCATGAAAATCTGCTTCCAGTGTTCACAGGTCTGGAAACCTCGTTGCAGGGCAGAGGTTGGCGGCAGAGCAGCAAGTTGCTCACGGATGAAGGTCTCCCATTGGAGGAAGTCTGAGTAGGTCTGAAAGGAGGATTTCCCCTTGTACGTGGTCTTGGGAATAACAGCAAATATAGAATAGAGGAGGCAGAGATTATTATAAATGGCACTGAATACCAGTGGTGGACAAAGTAGGTAGGGGAGACGGGGGTAATGTGAGACACTTTTTACATTTGCTCCCCTGTAGGCGAGCTAAAATGATATATCAGTCAAATTTACATATTTCCCATTCATTTGGGATGTTTCCTAAAAATGGAAATGATTAGAATGAATCCAAGACAAAGGGCAGTGAACATATGATTGTTTTAAAAAAAGTGGTCAGGTGTCTCACTTTACCCCAGGGCTGGGGTAAAGTGAGACAGACCATCAAAATCAATGGGGTAAAGTGAACCACTTATTCTTTTCACTTTAAAACTACCATAAAAACACTTGTTTTAACAGTTAGAACACTGACAGCTAGCTTGACAACCACACATTCCAAAACTAATGTCAGACTAGTAACAGAATCATGGGAATTGGTCATTAACCACATTTTCTTTCTAAACACTTGAAAGTAAGTCTGAACAGAATCAAAGACAACATTCTGTAATTCAAAATGTTTTAATTAACATTCAAATGATTAGAACACAACACACACTTCACATCTCTACAAAAAGCAACACTTGCTAAAAGAGATAAACGTTTCTCTCGGTCGAAGTTTCCCCCCATTTAACCCATTAAGACCGGGAATGTATCTGTGTCACTTTAGCATAGTAGACAGCAATTGGGTTCGGAACACTTGACCCTTAGAGCAGGCTAGTAGGGGCTCAGCACCATCAGAACCAGATAGAACAGCTACAGCTACAACTAGGTCTACTCTACATTCCAGCCAAGGTTACAGTTTGTAAATACATCAACGATGTGATTATAATCCATTTCTAATGGATGAAGCCTTGGCCTGGAAGAGAGGTTATCAGGTGGTCTCCAAACGTCTTACAACTACACTCTCCAGTTGGCGGGTCAGCAGTGATTTGGCCAAGTCACTGCCCCTCTCCTCCAGGCCCCCAGCTATAGACAAATCTGTGGAGGGGCGCCCCGGGCACAGCCATCACCGAGGTGAAACCAGCTATAGCATTGGCGACACCCGGCCAACAGGGAACGCAGTGACCTGCTGGCCAGGTGCAGCAAACCAGTGCTGACCACACCCCAGCGACCAGCTCGCCCAGGGAACCCCCCGAAGATCCGCCCACTGTCCTTTCTGTCATGCCTGAACCAACAGGAGGCTCCCTCGGCCTTGTGTGTTCTTGGGGGACTGCAGGCACTGAGGTCTCTAGGACTATGGTTTGCCTCATGCCTAGGGTTCTCCTACATCTCACCAGACTGTTCGTCTGTGCGGTGTGCATGTGTCCATCCTTGTCCAGTGTCCACACTTAGCCTTACTCTGGTGTATTTGAGTCAAAGAAGCCTTCTCTGAGCCGGTGTCACTTGTTGTTGTCGTTGAATCTGTCCTATCGAGTCTCCCTTCCTCCCCTCCTCTCGGGAGACTCTGGGGTATTGCTTATTTGTACGTTCTGTAGCTTGCTTGGTGCCCTCTTGCGAGTGCTGCGACAGGGGTTGCTGGCCCCTGTTACCCCGCCAGTCTTTCCGGGAGGTCAGCTGTCTCTCCAGCGTCACTGACCTTCCTCGGTTGCCATCCAGACTTTCCTGGAAGTCACTGGTTTCTAAAGGTGAGGATTTGCTCTCTCTGTGTGGTTCCTCCACGCTGTTTAGGTTGTGGCAGCTTCTTCGCCACATCACATTTCAGAACATGTGCCACATCGTTTTCCTTTATAGCAAATGTGGGTCTCTCCCATGCTTTCGTGTTTCCCAGGATTCTTCTGATAATTTGTGCAATTGTGCATATATTTCTGGTGAATTATCTTCTTTTCTGCCTTGCTCTCAGCGGCTGCCTTCTCCATCTCTACAAGGGCGGTTCCACCCCAGGTTGTCTTTCTGGTGTATCTTGGCATTTTCTACAATGTTTATGACATAGAAAATAAAACATATGCAATGTAATATTAGATTAAAATATGTTTAAAACTGAACTTAACTTGTGCCTCATGGTGGGGTAATGTGAGACAGTGTCTCGCTTTACCCCAGAGCATTTGTCTCACTTTCCCCCACACCCACATTTTGGTAAACAGGACCTCTTTTAGCAATTCAGGCTAATCTTCAGCTAGCAGCAATCTCATGGATGTATATGATGGTAGTTCATCAACGTGTATGATTTAAGTTTTTCTACCTGAATTAATTTGCTTTGACACAACAGCTGATTATGTTGACGACAAGAAAATTAACTTTTACATGCAAAAAACATATTTTTGTGAAAAAAGCATGCTTACCACAGCACAATAAGGTCCTCTCCTCCATGGCAGGTAGGAAATGGGAGGGGCTTCAACATATAATGGTCACATGACACAAATGTCTTGTGGTCATGTGATACAGGGGGTGTCTCACATTACCCAGTGTCTCACATTACCCCCGTCTCCCCTACTCAACTCCTATACTTGAGTCAAAGTATAAATTAATAAATCTTATTTTTTATCAAATTAATTTTAAAGCCATATATATCAGGTTTGCTAAAATGGACATTGTAAAAATGTATAGTCATGTTAGTTCCATGTAATTTGAAAAGGCATTTGCACCATTGTTCACAATGAAGAATTCAGAATGCGCCTGAAAATGTCAAATGGTGTAACCAGTAACCACATACACATTTATTATTGTTATTATACTTTTATTATTGTTACTATACGTTTTTGATACATTGAGGCAACACAATCCTGAGAAAACCTGTGTTATAAATAATCTTCGACAAATTACGTCAAATTAAAAATTTAATAAAATTAAAATAAAAGAACATTACTCAAGTAAATGTATGTACTCGGTTACTATCCACTATCCACCACTGCTGTGCTGAGTACTACAAATATATTAGTAGGCTATACTCACAGACTCAAAGGCCATTGAGAGCCAGCGAACCTTGCCTCCATGCATTCCCACGGCTCCATGAGACAGTTGTCCAGGTAGGAGATTGGGCTCCGGGAGAGAATGACATTCAGGATGCAGAAGAGGCAGAATAGAGGACAGCTTGTTGCCTGGGATTGAGAGGAGAGGAGACTGTAATAAATTAGAGACATATTTCATCCAAAGTTGTCAATGTAGTTTGTATGTCTTGTCTTACCTGAAGGCAAACACTGAGCTCCTCCTGGCTTCACAAGTTGTTTATTTGCACTAACGACTTTACAGATTTTACAAAGATGCCCCATCTCTTGGAAAATATCAAATTCTGGATCTAATATAACACTGCCCTTTGGAGAGAATTATGTAGATGTCAATACCACAATAATAAGTTATTAAAAATGTGGTTGTACTGTAATGATTTTGGTGTCACACAGAAACAGGTGCACCTCACCATATCGCCAATGACATGGTTTTCTGTGCGTTGGGTTCGGTTGACCCCCAGGATTCCAAACACTACAAACACCATAGCACCGGTGTCCACAAGAGGACGCACTGCTGGCTGGCCGCACACACCGCTGAAACACGGATTGAAGCCAGAGGTTTTGGATGAATGTTTCATTTTGGCAGCCAGTGTAGGATCTTTGAAAATAGAAAAAATTAAAATCATCAGCATTCATCTAAAACACATGCTAAAACCAAAGCAGAGCATCTAAGGTAAGATATTCAGTAACTTTGTGTTAATGATGCTTTCTGACACCTCATTCCTCACTTACCACCGGGGATGGGGACATAAAAGACACCCTTTGTGGGTCCATTAGGCCCAAAGCTGATTCCACAGCCAGGTGGATTGCCACACACCCTGCTGGGATGAGGTCGCAGCCGTTGCTGTGCAAAGTACAGCCTCCTGGAGGTGACATATAATTCACATCTTGCCTGTGAACAACAAATCCACCAGCTAAACGTAATTCATGCATGCTTTCCTTCAAGCTCTCATTTAGTTTCACCTGCTATTCTGTTGCTGAGAGGATGCCACGTAGAAAGAGAAATCATACGTCCACCCGTGGTGGGGGTCACACGCATGAGATGAGATCATCCAGCTGGGATTGGGCCGATATACATGGGACACACACACCGTCATTCGGGTGCTATAGTTGCTGTGAGGTTGATTATAAGCCTAGTAGGAAAATCAAGATTAGTCATGAAGTGATTAGGGTTCATTTATTGACACATATAGTGAATCTTGTCTAATTTGTTTGTTTTCTTTCCTGACCTGAAATGTTGATAGTTCTCCGTGTTCTACGCTTAACAGCTTCCATGCAGGTGAGGGAACACTGGCATTAAGGGAGTAGCGGTAAATTGGGGTAAAGACTCCTAACTCCAACTTTGAGATGAATACCGTCATCAACGGGCCTACAGTGACAAGTGCAACAGTGGTTGGCCTGTATGCAATATTCCACGGCATGTTTTACAAGTATTGTCAAAAAGAACCACAGAATCCTTTACCTGTAGTGTTGGAGGTAGAACTCGGTTTTACTGGATTCTTCTGAAACAGAGTGGAATTTGCTTGGCTATGTGTATGTCCCAGGTGGGTGGAAAACTTGAATGTCGAAGTGGTCGTGCGAGCAGGACTGGACAAAGAATGGGGCTTCTCCATAAACACTCCTGCATGACACAATGCACATTTTAGAGATCAGAGTGCTGGACAAGAGAATGGGTCTCCGTCTATGACATACAGAAGGTCTCACCAGAGCACATGGGGCAAGCAATGCCTTGGCCACTGAGATTGCTTCTCAGCGCCAGTAGAGTCTGGAGGTTAGTGTCAGGACGGAACAATAGGGGAGCATGAGTGGCAGGCCTCAGGAGACAGCAGCAACCAGCAGATAAAAGCAGAATGAAAAGGTACACACCTGGGGACGAGGAGAAAGCGAATGGTAAACCAATGGTAAACAATGAAGGACGATGACGTTACATCTCATCATCATTTCAGGCCATGAACTTAAACCTAGTGTTTTTGTTTGTTATTTTAATGCACCAGAAACTTGATTGATTGATGAATGTATTATCAGATTGGAGAATTACAGTACATTTCAAGCACAACTCAAAACAAAACTTAACTGTGGACGACACCATAAAGCATTACACTTGTTTAAAATAGGGCCCACCATGTTCAATTCATCATAACAATTAGAGACGTACAAATATACTCTATATAGCAAAGAACAGGACATCATCATATAGGGGAGGTAAAAAAATGAAAGAAACAAACATACATACAGTGAGGAGAAAAAGGGGTGGGGGGATTCAGGTTTCGAATTGCGGCCGTCCGTAGGTGCCTTTTGAGAGTGGTTTTGAAGGAGTCAAGGAATTCGCATGTCTTAATGACTGTTGGTAGGGCGTTCCACATTTTGGTGGCATAGGAGCGAAAATAATTTAGTCCATTGTTTGTGCCGAATCTGGGTTGCACATGGTTAGTTGCGCTCCCTCTGGTGTTATGGGTGTGGACTTCGTTGACATTAAGGAAGTATTTAGCTAGGTACATGGGTATCTTGGTGCTGTATCGAATCTTGTGGGCCAGGCCCATTGCAAGATGTTGTACTCTGTTGTCAACCCTAAGCCATTCCAGTCTGTCAAAATGGGCAGGGGTGAGGTGGGTTCGTGGAGTGAGGCCAAGTAGTAACCTGACAAGTTTGTTTTGGGAAGTCTGGAGCCTTGTCTTAAGGGCCTTTGAGGTGCTGTGGTACCAAGAGGTGCATGCATAGTCGTAGAAACCTTGTACTAGGGCTCCTGTTAGGGTCTTCAAGGTGTTTTTGTTTACCAGTGAGGAGATCCTGTAAACGAAAGGAATCTTGTTCTTTGATTGACTTTTTTGATTACGTTGGTGGCCATTTTATCACCGGAAAGATTTGCCTCCAGGATGGAACCTAGGTAGGTAATTTCATCTTTTCGTGTGATAATATTGTCACCCACTCTAATCAAGAAGTCATCAGCCTTGCTGAGATTACTATTTGAACTTGTGTTTTGTTCTCACACACCAATACAAATTCCAATCAATGATTCATTGAAATGGTAATGAATAATTTAATCTTGAAACTTCAAGTAACCCTAACAGAACAGCGGAGGGAAACACACAGAGCCACTTACAATTACAATTACAATCACTTTTGAATAGGGTGTATGAACAATGAATTGCACCTGCTTGCTCAATTATAATTCCACCTCAGGAGGGAATAAAGTTGCTTGGAAATGGCATGAATTGGCATAAATTGTTTAAATAACTGAGAGAAACAATAACTAGAAACGTGCACTCAGAAGAGCCATTCTCCATTTTACTCTGTGCACATTCAAATGAGACCAAGCAGTGTTAAGTCAGAGTCCGACAGAATCAGACATAAGAATGTCAGACTCTAGCATGTGATAACCAGTTGTACATAATCTCTGGCTGTACTTGAACAAGCTAGTTACTCTACATTAAATGAAGCTTCACTTCACTCATTAACTACTGTATACTAACTGTAACTGTCAACTGACAAATAACATCACCATCATTGAATTAAATCAGTGCAGCACATAACAAAACGCAGCTGTCAGTCAGTAGTGAGTGTGTGTGTGTATGCTTGTCTGTGTCTGTGTGTGCGTGTGTGCAGGAAAACTCAATAACTCCTCCACACACGCACGCACGCACGCACGCACACACCAAGACAGAGTGAGAGAAGGATATGGAGAGGGGGAGGGAGAGAGTGGGAGAGGGTCAGATCTAGAGAGTGAGGACCCGGCCATTTCTCCATTGCTGGGTACCGAAACAGGCTGTGAACAGCCTGAAATCTAAGTGAACTCTTGCAGTGTGTGGTCACTGGTGGTCACTCTCACCTAGAATAGCCTTTCGCTTCTGTACAGCTGGCTCTGCCACCAAGTGCTTCAGTGCCCACTGGAGATTTGTGCTCACCACACCCACGTTGTGCTGCCCTGAGGTAGAGAGAGGTGTCTCCACAGACAGGGACAGGATGGCTGCATCTCCTTCTGCGTCACAGGACCCTGGGGAGAGGCAAATCGCTGTGCTCAGTGTTGCGTGCCTTGGACAGCAGTGTTTTACAGGCCAAACTCATTCTTCACCCATCACGTATTCTTCACCCATCATTCATTCAATACCAGGGAGGTAATACCTTCACCTGGCTCCATCTCCACTGACAAGAGTGCCACATCATCATCATCATCCGACAAAGGACTGTGGCTCGCTGACAGGCCCGCAAATGACTTCCACCTTTAACAGGAGGTAGAAGGTTGGTGAGAGAGTGAGAGAGAGAGAGAGAGAGAGAGAGAGAGAGAGAGAGAGAGATGCTAGCTACAGAAATCACATATCACTCACTGTGGCACTAAGCATGTACAAACTGCCACTCAGAGAGAAGTAAGGAAACCTTGCCTTACCATTTTAACCAGGCATGTTCTTGGTCTTGAACACACTGGGTCCAGATACACAGGGCAGCTGGCATTAGGATGGACACTGAAAGCCAGCAGCAGCTGACAATGAGGGCCATGAACAGACCAAAGTCATGCACAGCTGGAATCTAATTGGCAGTTAAAAAGAAGAGCAGAGGACATTGAGCGATTCCTTTTGTGCTTATCACATTCAATTCACAATTCTGAGAGCGGTATTTCTGTCACATTAGGAGAGTAAGTCACACATGACATTCTCAAATCCTATTAAATGTTAGGTTTTACTGTTTACCTGAGAGAAGGTATTAGCGGCATAAGCAGCCGCTGTGGTGAAGGAGGTAAGGAATGTTGCTCGACCAGCTGTTTTAATTGTGTACACCATACGCTCCTCTGGCTTATGCAGATGAGAGGCCTGTCTGAAGGTACTGATGAAGACAAATACATCATCCACACCTGGTAGGTAAGAGAATGACAGAGTTACAGAGAGACCTCCATAGTTATTGTGATATTGTAGTCTGAAACAGGTCTTTGTCCGAATGCATTCACACATAAGGAATCTCTCTTGGTACAACTATCCCTTGAAATAAGGAATAGTCCCTTTTTTGGAAACTAAAAGACATGTCCCTGATAAGTGCTTAATATAATATATACAGTACAAATATACAGTGAGATTTGATCTTTTTCTACGCGTCCCTCATTGTTTTAAGGATAAGGAATGTCCGACCAGGTGTCCCTTATTTGAATTTGAGTTACGGTAGTTGGAAACCCTATACACTAGGTTGTGTTCTGTGTACACATAAAAACACAAGGATTATGGAGTATACAAATGTCTCCTCACCTATTCCAATGATAACAAAGGCAGCCACTCCATTAAGAATGCCGAGATACCTCACACCAAAGACAACATGGTACAAGAAAAGAGCCACGAGGCAGCTCAATCCAATGCTAGCCAGTCCAAAGAATGTCAGAAAGACTGTGAGAGACACCCAAACAAAAGACAGGCAGTACAGTATCAGTATATCAGCATTTGACCTGTCAAATTTGAAACAGACTGACAAACTGATAGTTCAGGAGGTCGATGCCTATTTAAACAATATGGGGTTAGGCCAGTCACAATTATTACATAAAACCTAATGGAAATTATTCGAGATAATTGCAATTATTTTACATAATTGTCTCCACATTGAAAAACTTTCATAAATGTTCAAACAAGCTACAAGCTCATTGATATATGATACGATATGATATAGTACTTTATTGTCAGTTTTCACTGAACTTTGTCATTGGGCTGTGAAAGTATAAATGAATTAAATAAGTCATTGCTTTGTATATTTAAGTTATTTGTCTGCCTTGTGCAATGTATGTTTACAAAACATGTTCCAGGGTTCAAAGCCAAAAACACAATTAAATTGTTAATCACAATAAATGAATGTGTAGTAAGTAAAATGTCGTGATTGTGACCCCTAGACAGAGTATAATGTCTATGACGTATCTATGACGTCAGACATAGACATTATACCCTTTAATACACATGAAGGGGTACATGATCATTATATAAGAGTCATGCTGCACCAGAGAAGGACGTGAGGACAAAGACCAGCACGGTGATGCAGGCTCCGCTGATGATGGCCAGCATCATGTCATTGTAGAAGGTATGTCTCACTTCATCATCAAACAGCTCTGTTCCTCCATACAGCACCTTCACCTGGCTGAACCAAGAGACGTGCATAGTGCACACACATCATCATGCTGATCTAAAGGAGAATTCTGTATGTTTTCCATAACATGTTTTTACTTGCGCTAGCAGAGTGCGCAAGTACTGTATTCGGCTGCGTATGTCGGTCGTATTTCGATGTATGTATATGTATGTATGCATTTGGTTAAAATGGGTAGGGTTTAAAAAAAAAGGCAAGAGCTTGCTCTGGTGCACTGGCCTAAAAGTGGGTCCTTAAAAACTGCTAAAACTTCTGAAATGTATGTATGTAGGTATGTATGTATGTATGTATGTGTGTATGTATTTAAAAGGGGGGCTTTTTTGTAAAAAGCCCAGCCCACAATACCTTCATATATTTAAAAATAATTCAAAAATAGGGTTACCAGTGAAGGGCAAACTGCCTATTCACTGGGGACTATGCAAGGCAGAGGCGTCCACCCCCCTGAGTCCAAGTTAGGCTAGACCGCATACCTACATACAATATGTATGTATGTATGTATGTATGTATGTATGTATGTATGTATGTGCGTGCGTGCGTGCGTGCGTGCGTGCGTGCGTGCGTGCGTGCGTGCGTACTGGCAAGCAGTACTGGCCTACTTGCTTGCAAGGCGCAAGTTGGACAACTTTCTAGTTACTTGCGCAAGCAGAGCGCGCAAGTAATGTTTTCGCCCGGTCTCTTCCGCCGTGACATCTGTCCCGCCATTCAATGTTTATGCAGAAAAACATCTAATCTGTGCCTGTTTTTCTGGGACCAAATGACCACAAATGACCATATTTCTTACGTCATCATTTAGAGCTAGTCATACGTATACTATATACATAATCAGTAAAAATAAAATAGCAAATTGTGCCTGATCTGCTGGGACCAGAGTACGTGGTGTGTATGACTAGCTCTTAATGATGACGTAAGAAATATGGTCATTTGTGGTCATTTGGTCCCAGCAAACCAGGCACAGATTTGCTGTTTTCTTGCATAAACATCAAATGGCGGGACAGCTGTCACGGTTTTTGGCGCAAAGTAACCACAGTATACCGCTAATCAACTTACAACTACACACTTTATACAGTATAGAGTATAGAGTATATATGTATACGTATATAGTATATGCCTATATACTATATATATACTATATATATATTTCTTATGTCATCATTTAGAGCTAGTCATACGTATACTATATACATAATCAGTAAAAATAAAATAGCAAATTGTGCCTGATCTGCTGGGACCAGAGTACGTGGTGTGTATATGTATGACTAGCTCTTAATGATGACGTAAGAAATATGGTCATTTGTGGTCGTTTGGTCCCAGCAAACCAGGCACAGATTTGCTGTTTTCTTGCATAAACATCAAATGGCGTGACAGCTGTCACAGTTCTTGGCGCAAAGTTACCACATTATACCGCTAATCAACTTACAACTACACACTCTATATAGTATATATGTATATAGTATATGCCTATATACTATATACTATATATATTTCTTACGTCATCATTTACAGCTAGTCATACGTATACTATAATTATACATAATCAGTAAAAATAAAATAGCAAATTGTGCCTGATCTGCTGGGAAAAGAGTACGTGGTGTGTATATGTATGACTAGCTCTTAATGATGACGTAAGAAATATGGTCATTTGTGGTTGTTTGGTCCCAGCAAACCAGGCACAGATTTGCTGTTTTCTTGCATAAACATCAAATGGTGGGACAGCTGTCACGGTTTTTGGCGCAAAGTAACCACAGTATACCGCTAATCAACTTACAACTACACACTCTATATAGTATATATGTATACGTATATAGTATATGCCTATATACTATATATAGTATATGCCTATATAGTATATGCCTGCTTTGCTGGGACCAAACGACCACAAATGACCATATCTCTTACGTCATCATTTAGAGCTAGTCATACGTATACTATATACATAATCAGTAAAAATAAAATAGCAAGTTGTGCCTGATCTGCTGGGACCAGAGTATACGTGGTGTGTGTGTATATGTATGACTAGCTCTTCACCCAAACTTATATAGATAGAAACTTGAATCATACTTAATAATACTAGGTGTTTATATGCATAAAGTAGGTAGGTAGCAAATAGTTACATCTAAAAATTATACATTTCAAACGTTCCTTCACAGAGATACTGAGATTTGACAGTTTACAGCGGTCGAAAGGACTTGCTCGCTCTGCTTGCGCACTAGTTGGCCATTTATGGCCTACTAGTGTGCAACAAGCAAGTATGCACTCGACAGAGTGCAGTTCTAGTTTACATTATTATTATTTGGAAATTTATGTTATATATTATCATTAAAATGTTACTGTTTTGCCAATTACTTGGGGGCCCACTTCCTCATGGACCACCAGTGGCCCCCGGCCCACAGTTTTTATGTAAAATATGCATTGCATGCAAAGCTCTATGTATATTCATGACCTTGGAATTATAAGGTGTTATCTGCGTTTAGGGTGGTTTTGAGATTGAGCTTCAAAAGTTTACACATTCCATAGATAAGAGCATTTAAAATGTGTTTCTGTATTAAAACTCCAACAATAATACATAATAGGCTTTCTCTTGTATGGAAGATTTTACAGAAGTATGGTATAATTAAGCCTACAGTACATTGACTGACAGTAATGTCTCAATAATAAGTATATATACTGTACATACTATATTCATAAATGCAACACTTGGTGATGAAATTATCACTTTGTGATGTTCTTATCAATAAAGAGTAAGACATTATACCATTGTGTAGCAACAGTTGCAATCGTTTAGTGAATATTCTTACGCTGTCCCTGTTGTGCTTACCTGGTGGATTGCTTGGCCAGGATTTTAGCATATTGCACCACAAAGCTTTTGAAGCGGCTCCTCTGCTCTTCCGCTCGGTCCTGGACAGAGTAGTAGGATGGAAGCGGAGCTCCGAAGTGGATTTCGCTGCGCAGAAGCGAGGAGGAGAGATGCTCGGGGGACAGACTCTCATCCACGTACCAGTAGAACTGTGGGTGTGTGATGGCCAGACTCAGAGACCCTGCGGAATAAACCGAAAACAAGGCGAACCATCACCAACCAACTCACGAGGATACCACTCTTTGAGGAGGGAGAGAACATGCATTTAAAACAGTGACCCCCAAGCTTTTTCCTTGAAACAAGTGTTAATCAGACATGTTAACCACTTACGTCCTACTGTACTCGTATTATGAATACCAAACATTACTGATCTATAATCTCACGCTGTAGACAATTCTAGGCCCTGTGATATTTGGTGATGCCCCCCCCCCCCCCCCCCCCATGTGTAACACTGCTTTAAAATACTTTTGTCATTTTTGACACATTTGTGACTTTTAGTCCCACCATGGATGTCAGCCAGGTCAGGGCCCATGCCATCATAGTAGATTTAACCCTAACCCACCATGGATGTCAGCCAGGTCAGGGCCCATGCCATCATAGTTAGATTTAACCCTAACCCACCATGGATGTCAGCCAGGTCAGGGCCCATGCCATCATAGTAGATTTAACCCTAACCCACCATGGATGTCAGCCAGGTCAGGGCCCATGCCATCATAGTAGATTTTCCCTCCTTGTTCACTGGGGAAGAGGTAAGACAGGACAGAGCTTGGTGGACAACAGTAGGAAGGTCCCAGAGGTAGGTCCCTCAATACCTCCAGGGGCTTCCAGCAGAACTGATGAAACTGGGGGTGCTGCATGAGCAAGTGCTCCACATGGTGGATGGTCTTTAGACGCTCAGGGGTGAAGATGTTGTGATCGCCCTCCCCTTGAGCCACAAACACCAGCTCGATCCTCCACAGAGCCTGGCTCTGCAAGTATGAATAATTTGGAGCGAGTCTGCGCTTTCTGGTGAGAGGCAGAGTGCTATTTCCACCCCATGGTCTCTCTCCTGTCTTTGCTTTACTGCCTGTCAAGCTCTTGTGAGTCTCCGTCCCCTGTTCACTGCTCAATGTGCTCATACAACCCTTTGTCCTCTTATCTCCACTCTCAGCTGCTCTCTTGTGACGAGCCTCTGTTTGTAATGGGTTATTTGGAAAGGAGGTAGAATAGTTTTGTGACGCTGCATCTCCCTGCCTGCCCAGCTTTTCCAACAGAAGATCCAGCAGGGCTGTGGACTCGCCGTCATCCAAGTCACGCCTTCGTCTGTCCCATGACCCCAGCTGAGTCTTAATAGCGACTGTGAGGGCATCAAACCGCTCTGCAGAGAAGTGACTATGGACCTCAAAGGCACTGTAAGAGAGGTCTATGTCCAGTGGGGGGCAGTAGAGGAACATGTAGGCCGACAGGGCGCAGGGAAGCAAGACTCCTACCCCTAAAATGACTGCACTGGTCCAGGGCTGTGTGCATGCATAGCCCACAGCCCTCCATAGCCCACACACTCCAATATGTCCAGAGAGGCAGCTCCCTCCTCCTGCTGTTTGAGGAACAACTTCCTCTTCTTCGTGCTCCACTTCCTCCTCTTCCTCTCCCCGCCAGCTGGTTTGAAATACCAACAGCTCATCTTCAAAGTCCATGTTGGCACCTGTCGCAGAGAAACACATCACTTGATTATCACTGAATAGGCAGTGGTGGAAAGTAACTAAATACATTTAAGTACTGAATGCAAGTATACTTTTGAGGTTCCTTTACTTTAATTACTTTTCCATTTAGTTGATGCTTTATACTAGACTACACTCAGAGGCAAATGTACATTGTACTTTTACTCAGTTACGGGTTATGCAAAAGTACAATTTGTACATTTGCTACCGCTACAGTTAGGCTATTTGACAGCTTTATTTACTAGTTAGTAATAAAAGCCCCACCTTTACCAGCTGCAACATTAAAGTGATTTACTAATTACAATATAATAATGTGATTGTGAAATAGGTAAGGCCATTCAGCATAATGGGTACTTTTTACCCTTTGTACTACTCAAGTACAATTCTGAATGCAGAACCTTTACTTGAAACAGAGTACAACATTGTGGGGTATTGCTACTTTTACATTTAAACAAATTCACACTCGTGTGAAGTGAGGGGCGCTCATACATCATCATACATCATCTCAGATCTGGCCAATCACAATTTGAGTCCTCACTTTTGTCTTCAATGTTTGTGTTTACACAATGTTCGTGTTTACACAAACACTCAAAGCTGGGCATAGGAGGGGCTGGCACCCCTCAAAAATACAAAAACTGCCAGAACCGCTTGTTGACCTACAGTACACCTATACACTTTATTGACACCATTCTTCTCATAGTGAGAAGAACATGTGCAAGAAATAATTGACAATTGACAGCCATTGACATTGGCAGTCAGAATGGAGGGACGTGAACTTTGCAGAACACAGCCAGCAAACCAAGAGCATAACTGTTGTGTGCATTCAAACAGCTTGTGTCATTGGTCTCATATGCTGATAGGTATAAATCCTATCTATCTACCTACCTATCATATGCTCTCATACTCTAACTAATGCAGAGAGCAGCTGACTTGAGCCCTGTTTTAAGATGCTGATCACAATATAGGGCCTTAAGGGTTAAGGCTAAGACAGGGTAAGAGCTCTGATTTAAATCATCTCATTGTCAGCAGTGCAGTGCACACCAACATTACCCAAGAGTATCTGGTCACTATGGTGGCAGCGTTCTGTGTATCACTTCCAGCAGTCAACTTGGGTTTGTCTGAATTGTAGCAAATTAAATCAACTCAATTGTATAATTAATGTCAATGGGTAAGATGAGTGGGATATTAGAGGGACTCGAGGAAGCCATGGAATGTTTTTATGTCTTGCGATTGGCGCTTTTCTTTTACATGGAGTTCAGTTTGCATTGAAGTGTCAGTAAGCTTGCTATACAAACTTGTAAGTCATCTATTCATTTTAGATGGGGCTAGATGGGGTTAGCCAGGTTATGCAGTGAATCTTGGATATTGTTAGATAGCTATGCGATCAGCTCATTTGTTAAAGTGAAAATCCATCCTGAAACAGAATTCAATGGGATTTTATTATTGAATCAATAGATGTGAATATGAGTAGTTTAGGCATATGGCTCTCAGAAGCAATAAAACCAATACTGACATCCTATACTGACCTGATAACAGACCTGGATATTTCTATATAGGGCACCCAAAAAAGGTCATAAGGGCGTGGTCACACCACACTTTTATTCTACCTATGAGGGCGGATTCTGCCAATGCATTCCAATGGGAAATGCAGCGTTGTTTCGCAGAAATCAGCAAATGGCAGCAAAACCGCTCCATTCCCATTGAAATGCATTGGCAGAATTCGCCCTCAGAGGTAGAATAAAAGTGCAGTATGACCGTGCCCTAAGTGAACAATTCAATGGAAAACCCCTGATTTATGATACGCTGTGAAAATATGCCTGTAGATGCAACAAAACCACATTTTAATCTGCATAAGACCCCCTATAATCAACGCCATATCACTCATTCAAGGACAGAAAAGGGCAACAATATATCTTCTAGTGGGAGTGTGCAGACGACCAACATCTGTCTACTCTACACAATGTGAATATGAACTTACCGCCCCGTTAGAGGACAAATTCATCAACAAGATAGGGAAGGTAATCTTTGTCATATTGTTGCATTATATAATGGTAACCAGTAATCTATCTAGCTAACGTACATAAACTGAGTGATTTACCATGATTACTTTCCGTGAATTTTGAACAAAACAACAACTAGAAAAGCACAACTCTGTGGAATTGCAAGTGTGTTTTTGCACCGACTTTCAAGCTTTGAGACTTGCATTAGTACAGTATGATGATGTACTTGTACTCACTCACATGACATGACAATTCACAGGGACTATAAAAGTTGCATGAATTAAGATGTGTCAATTCAGGCAATTAATTATAACTAATTATATCCAAATAGACATGTATTAAGAGCTTTGGGGAATTAACCTTTCTTTCAAAATGTAATGTACAGGTATGTGATGAATATTATGTTCTACTGTAACTGCAGTAGATTACAATTACTGCATGGTCAAAATGTTACTATTTGACCCATTTCATCTGAAGATATATTTATCAATGGAAAGAAGAAAACAGAAGGGAAAGGAGAGAGATATGGTGGAGCGTCCTATATAGGCTATACAGCAATCAACTTCAAACAGCAATCAACTTCAAACTAATTATTAACATCTAAACTGAATAAGGGGACATTAAAATTATTTTTGCTCTAACCTACCTAGACCAATGTCTGATTCAACATTGAAAAGTGAAAGGAAGACATAAAAAGGCCCGATACTTTCGGCCACTCTTCAAAAGATTGCTGCAAAGCATTAGTGAACTTATATCACATGGCTTGTCTCAGAACCACTCTATGATACTGTATGGTGGAGCCTTTTTCAAGATTGCCACTATGATGCATCAACATCAAATAATGTCCTCCCTGATAGGGCCTGGGGAGAAATCCTTTGGTCTGTTGTTGATGAATCTGAGCCCTCCTCACTGCCAGCTACACACCTAATGTACATTAATTATAAGTGACGCACAACTGCAAAGTTGCATTCAGCACTGAGCTGGGAATGAATAATGTGTTTACAAGCTGCCAAAACCATTCAACATTCCCATTTCTTACCAATGATTGTGAGTACGGCTAGAGTCAATTTGAAAAATGTGTGCAGGTGTAGATTAAAAAGTAGAATGTAATTTGGCAGGGTCTAGCTGTATCCATGGGCATGAGCAGTCTTGTAAATGGTTCAGTCAGAATGATTTTGTCATCCTTAAAAGTGAGCTATAGCTAGTTATCATGACTAGCCTAAAAGTGTTAGCCACATTCATTGGATGGGGTTGGCGCTAAGACATTCTCCTGGTTTTCTTTTCCCTTTCTCGCTTTCTATTAAATATTAATTGCTTAGAAGCAAAAAAACAGACTTGTATTTTCACCCAATTAGGTGAATATGGCCTTTGTTGCGTGCTTCATCTGGTGCATAACCTTGCAGGTCTGAATGTATTCAAATAGTCAAACCAGTCAAACAATACTCTCACTAATTGACACCCAGAGGGCCAGAGGGCACATGGAAATCACCTGGCATAGGTTGTTTGGAATTTTGGATTACAAAGCCTGAATACACATCATTTAATACCATTGAAATAAAAATAAATGGCTAAACTGTATTTAACAAAACAACAATCTGGGAACCCATTGGCAAAACAAAGGAAAAACAGTCTGTCTCAAGAGACTATCCCTGGTTGTGTCATGCTAGAATGTACTGTGTGTTCCTGTGCCATTCAGACTCCCTGTGCATTCTGTGAGGAGTCTGAACGCCTAAAACTCAACTTCCAGTCATACTGTGTACACCCATCTCTCACTTTTCCTCTGGCTGTCTCTGTCTTTCACCTTTTTTCATTACATCTTGTTTTCACTGCTGCTCCTCCTGTGTGTGTGTGTGTGTGTGTGTGTGTCACACACACAGTGTGTGTGTGTGTGTGTGTGTGTGTGTGTGCGCGCGTGTGCGTGTGTGTACCTACAAAAGGTGGGTGATTTGTAACCTTCTTTACTGACAACAGCTAAAAATAGCCCACACCATCTCACCCACCCCTCCCTCTTTTTTTCATCTTCCCTCCATCTCATCCAATTGGATATCTTGCCCCACACATTCAGCCTGGTGTACATAAGCATACCCCCTTGTTTAAAGGGATGCTCTTTAGATATTCAGCACAGTGGTTAATGCTTATGTATGAGTTCTGAGCTGTAATGTCTACTGGAAGTGATGCCTCAATTTTTCACACCCAGTCACTCGGTTTTGAGGTTCTTGGTCCCCGATATGACCCATTACCCCTATGATAATGTAAGTGTTGGGCTTGTTAACAGTGATGCGTGCACTACCACAGTAAAAAAATCTAAATAAAAGGTCCCCACACTAGTTGTGAAGCATCCCAAAAACCTACTGTGCCGTAGTGTAATGTTATATTAGAAGGCTATAATAATATTTTACATTGTGTTGAACATACATGTCAGTGAATTGCTAGAATTCTGTAGTATAATAGTTGACTATAATAATTACTACTGTAAAATTAGGTATTATATTGAACATAAATGTTAGTTATATTTACACAAAAAAATGCACATGCCTGCACAGACACATTCAATCATTCATCCTAAAGCTTATCTACTGAACATGTGTTATCATCCACAGTGCAGTGCACCAACTCTTTATTATGCCTGCCCTACACGTATAGATTCACTGATGTAATAAACCTTTGTCTTTCTTCATATGTTTTTATAGATGCGAGTTAATATAAATTAAGCAAATTACTCAAGCATTAATTGAATATCTGATCTACAGTGATCTGATCATGATACTAGCCGATGCCTGTCTAAATGTGCTCAAACAACAGTGAGCCGTGAACAACAGTCTTACCTGGACCTGATGAGTTGAGATGATTACAGGTTAAATGTTCAGGCCTAGGTTGTCCTCTTCTGAGGTGAACTTGTGCTCTGCAATTTCATCTTTATATGTACATTCTTGTGACCTGAATAAAAAGGTTTGTTTTATTTATGATTTACTAACATAGTTTCTAACTCACCAAGGGATGTAACAGAAAGATGTAAACTACACAAGAAACGACTGGAGGAAGAAATACCCTCCTTTTCCTCACTCGGTTGAAATCCTCTAGTCTAGTCTCAGTGGTTAGTGATGTGTTGTTTTCTACTCCTTTATGATTTCTGGTCCTTCTTTCCTGTTTCCCTTCCTGGTCTCTACCCGGTTGTCCAGGCGACAGTGTCAGTGAGAGTCAGTTCTTTCACTCCCTCAGCAGCTCCTCTCTCATGGCTTTGTTCAGCCTTGTCTCCTGACTGGCTCACTAAAGGAAAGATGGTGGGGGTGGCTGTGTCTAAATCGTCACAAACCACGGGTGGATGGACAGTGAAGCTTGAATACTCTTTAAAGGGACCTAAAAAGCGGGCAGGGGTGGTTTTACCTGCAGTCACTTGATTTGATTTGGGCAATATGAAGCATTGTGTCATGAGACAGGCAGCAGAGCTCCCCTCTCACATTAGAATTGGTATAGTCTTGTCTAGTCTCAGCTGGGAGGGGGATTGTTATATGAGGGTAATCAAAATAACTGGCTACAGTAGGAGAAAAAGTGCAAGCAATTTAGAGGAATCACCTGGAGCAGAAGTATATTTCAGGCCGAACCTAATTAAAATGCTTATCTCCATCTGAATAAATTATATGAACATAATATAAACATTTACCATAAACACAAATAATGGCAAAAAAAGGTCCACACATCTTGCTGCTCCAACACGTTTGCTCTGCGAAATACACACAATGTGGTTGAAGAATTTGTGTTGCACAGTGTAAGTGTAGCAGCAAGCTATTCAATTGTGCTGACTTTTTTCTTTTTGACCTTGCACTGCACTAAAGTGAATGAGCATTACATTTTTGTGAATTATTAAATGATATGGTGCCATGTGTATTTATACAGAAAGAATGTAATTGGTATGAGTTTTGTCATGTTTGCTTTCATGTGCTAGTTGTTTTACCTGAAGCAATGCCTCTAGTTCTGTTTTACCATAAACCATGTTTAGAATAATAATCCTGCCTCTTTCTCATCTAACATTAATGACTCCCCCTGTGTGATGCTATTGCCCTCCAGTTACACTCAGTCATATCCTATTAAAACTATCCCCTCACATCTCCATCTTTACTCAAGCTTGCATCCCCTCAGTACATGCAAACACAGAAATGACCAGTCTATCATCCAAATGGGCACATCAGAGAACAATCTGGCATCTACAGTACATTTCCTATGGTTCTAAAGCTCAGTGGCACTGACAGGCAGTGACCAAGGCAAATAAATAAAATGGGGTTGGAGGCTGTGGTGCCAGTGTCACTGCAAGTCAATCTGTCTCGGCACTCTGCAGCACACTTTGTCTTCATCCCGTTGGGGCGTCTGTGACAGTCTCATCTGACTAACAGACTATTTCAGCCCCTTGGGATCAATATGGGGAAATAGAGTGAGTCGAGTCACATGCAGTGGCTGTGTAGCTGGATCATGAATGATTCAATAGATCTTATCATAGTGAGCAATTGCTGTAGTTAGTGTATAGCGTATAAAGAAACACACAAAGAGTCCTTAGTTCAAGTTTAATGAGTAGCCTACCTCTCACACCGACAGACCTCATTCAGTAAACATGTCACACACATTGGCAGGCAAGAACTTCCAGGCAGTTTGACAGATATGATAACAACTTAACAAGTACATTTAAATAATACAAAATATAACCAACTAAAACACTTTCATTCATACACACATGCAAACCGTGAGGCCATGCCTATGTTCCCTTAGTCCCACTTCAGCTTATTAAACATGGGATGCGATTTAGGGTTAAGGGAAGGGGTTATAATTTATTAACATGTTGCAAACAGTCCGACAAGTACAATTTAACAAGCTATGCTAGGACAACACAAAACCCCCTGGGGGCTTGTTTCCATTGTGGTCTTATGTAATTTATTCATCATCAAGACATAATTATGAAGTGTATGTTTTGACAAAACATAGGGGCTGAGGGAACGTAGATACGCTCCCCATACTGTACAGTGTACACATACAAACCCATGCAGAACTCTCAGAAGGATAGACTACACTCTTTACTATCCCTGATCACATAGAAGCCAGAATGACTGTGGATGGTCCCATTAAGGCATGTCTTCCTTGATTTGGAAATGTTTCGCATTTCTTTTACACTTTTGGCTACGAGAACAATTTCACAATTATGAACACCTACGGCACGTGGGAAAGGTTTTGGAATGAATATATATATATATATATATATATATATATATATATATATATATATATAGCTCGGAGATTAATGGTCACAGCCTATTGAAGTTATGAGAAAGTTGTACAAAGTTCACAAAATCAGCTACAGCATAAGTGGAAATGGAACCAACTGCATGCAGTAGTAGCTGGGTGATGAGGTGGGGGTTTTGAGGGGAGGTATTCTGTCTCTGCCTAAGGTGCAGTACAGCTTTAATTGGGGTTAGTTCAGAGGATAGCTACACAACGTGTTGAGTTCACAACCAGTACTATGTGGATATGCACTCTATTTGTAACTAATCCAGTCTGTCGGAGTGTTGTAGTAACCTCTTGTTGCTGAGGCAGGCATATTATTTATATATCTATATACAGTATATACATAGCTATCCAAATACACATGAAAGAGCCTCCTGAGAAACACAGCTCACTATTCTAGTGAGCTGTGTTGTGCGGTAAACTTTTGGTTACCTCTCTTGTGTATACAGTATATATATATACCCATGGAATGATTGCATTAACGAAAAACCTGACATACAGCTCTAGAAATGGAAAGACATTCATTCCATGGTACAGATCCTGTGTTGGCTGCAGCCAGTCTGTGTCTTCATTCTGTGTTATAATATTGCAGTCAATTGGATTTTCACTAGCTTTTTCTTGCCATGCAGACACACTGTTATGCAAACTGATGTAAAAGTCTACACAACTAACTGAAAACAGCCACTCTAAAATAATTTCAGCACTGGATTGCGTTAACTCATTGATATCTGAGGTAAATCCTACAGATGCAAACTTAGTCAAGTGGAACATAAAACTACTACTAGTCTCCACACACTCACACGCACACACTCCCCCCCCCCCCCCCCAGTTATCCAGCAAACAATCTTAAAGCCTAACAAACATTGTGTCAAACAAAGGTACACACTCAGCTAGGACTGTTTTAAACAAAGTATGTAAAATACTCTTCTATCTAATATGTTGTTGGTTTAGCATATGAGTTATTTTGAGAGTAACAAGAATACACAGAAATATGATAAACTATGACCTCTTCTCGAAATAGGTCATTAGATTGTGCCTTGTACCGAGTGCTGCTCTTGCCCTTGAACGCCTGCGCATCTGCAGGCACAAATTGTAGTATAATCACAATCGTGTGACCGCCGTCTACAGACCCCCACGCCTACATGGACATGGCAAGTATATATTCTGGCATTAAAATTTCAACGGTATTACATCTTCAGAGTCTTTAACCCAGTTTTCTGATTTTTCAAAAATAGCAGACCTACAAGCTCGTAGCGTGCCACTCGGTGGCACGCTATGAGCTTGTAGATCTGCTATTTTTCAATAGCTAAATTATAACGTAATAATGTTTAAAACACCAAAAGGGGTTCCCGCCCAAAATGGGTTAAGGCTGATGAACACGAAATATCATCGAATGAGGAGTACTGGAGCACACAGACAGTTGAAGCCGTTATGATGCAGGTGCAGATTAAGATTTTGATGATAATACATTTCATCTGAGTCAAGACTATGATGAAGATGTAATATCATTGAAACGCTTGTCAGCACCTGCAATAAAAAGGCTTTAACTGCAGTGCTCTTCCTCCTTACTGCTACTTGTTCTGCTCCCGAGACACACTGTGTCCTGTCTGTTATGGCTGAGGCAGAGAGATAAACCTTTCTTTTCAAAGATGCAGATAATCTTTGTTAATATTTCAGCAAAGCCAATGCTGAAAATGCCCTATCCTGTGCATGAGTGTTGCTGGTCTCCATTGCTGTACCGTTTTAAAGCAGTGAGACATTACACAGTCAGTGGCCCTGGTACAGGGCAACAACTGTCAGGAATGCACATGGACACATGCACATGTTATGGTCACTAGTCTGCAGGCATACTGGCCTCACCCCTCAATGCACACCCATTCTAGACTTACACACTCTCAAAGACATCCTATGACAGGAGAACGGTTACTTTTCTCTGGCTACCACAGATGGGTCTCCCTGATCTCAGAGATTATGTTGTTGGCTTTTTGTAATGCCTGTGAAACAAGAGAGAATGGAGGGAGGGGAAGAGATAAGTGCTGGTTATTAAGAGGGCATCTAAAGGAGCATCTCCTGATGCAGTAAGCCTACTCGGGAAATAAAAGCAGCTGCCATCATTATTACCTCGAGCATATGGGCGACTTCAGTGCGCTGTTGTGCTGTGTCCTGTGACTCAATAAGCAGATCCTGCAGCAGAGGCTGCTTGTACAGCTGACCCACCAGCTCACTCTGCAGGCGTTCCTTCACAAAGTTCACCAGGAAGTGCATCACTGTCTTGGGTACACTGTAGAGGTAAGGAACAACAATGGCCATTAAGACATTGAGACGCATAGCACAGAGTTACAGTAGCTACAGTAACTGGCAAATGGTTAGACAATTTGTAGACTTGTTTCAGCTGACCTGTCCTGGATGCTTTGGCGGACGATGAGGAAGTAGCTCTTGATGAGGCGCTGGATGACCTCACAGTCCCTCTGCTCCCTGGTGCTCAGCCTGCGAGATATGGGCACTGCCTTGCAAAGAGGGTGTAAGAAGGCCAATGTCAGGGGTGTGCGATGATTTCACTACTACTAAGTGCTTAAATTCACTGTTAATCCCACTACTCACTGTGTCTAGAAGGTTAATGGCATGGCCTTTGCTGGGACTGCCAAAACCCGCAGCAGCTGGAGATTTCTCCTCTGCAGTCTTTTCATTCTTCCAGCGTTTACCTCCATCAAGACACTCTGCCTGACGGAGAGGAGAAAAGAGGAAGTCGGCAAGTCAAAGCAATTTAGCTTGAGTCTGGAAATGAAATAATATATTTCAAAGGGATCACTAACACTTGGTTGTATGAACATTATAGATGGGAACAGAAGCACTGCGGAATGAGATGTGCTCTTTTTAACATATGGGCATGCATCAGTTACCCATTTCCTTACCCGGAAGAAAGCAATAACTACCTGTTGTTGACTGTTGACAGATGCAGAGACCTGCGCTGCGTCAGTAAAGTCTGGATGCTTTGTATTGATGTAAGCAAGCTCTATTGCAACTAAATTGTGGACCTGGGGACAAGTGTTGAATAAAACACATTTTAACTCTGTGTCCAAAAGACACATCAAAACCTGAACTACAAAAACAAGACATTAGCTTGAGGACCAAACGTAAAGGGCCAATTTGATGATTTGATTTTAACCCCACTAACGGCAGGGATCTAAGGACTAGACCTAAGGCTAAAAATCATTCATCAATTAATTACTTAATACATCTGTGTTTAATCACCATTTCATTGGTAACTGGCAGGCGCTTCCTCAGTAATCCAGTCACCACCTCAACAATAGAGTCGTGAAGCTTTGGGAAACGCAGGAGCTCCTGGTAAAACACAAGCATATATAAATATACAGCATATATGTATGTGGTTTACTGTAATTAGAAATGAAATTAATCAATAATATTGATGTTGATGCTTCTACACAAACCTGCGTGCTGTAAGAAGAGCAGTGTTGGATGATTCGCTGAAGCTCCTCGTGCACCAACTCCACACAGCGCAGACTGGGCTCCTCCAGCCGTTTGATCTGCCTCTTCACCAACAGCTCAAATGAAATCTCTGGCACAAAGAGTGCTGGGCGCGGACCCTGTGGAGCGATAATGCACCAGCTGTACCCCACACACTGGCAAATGTGTTATTTTTATGCAAACATAAAGAATGAGAGCTAGTACTTACTGTGGCATTACGGATGGCAGTCAAGACGTCGAGATCGGTTAAGCCACCCAGGGGGTCGATGGACTGCAGTGTGCGGCCAAAGGTCTCATGGAATATGTAGCATATCCGGGCCCCCCCACAGCTGTGGAAGGACAGATTCAGCCGAGGGTTTAACACAGATCTTTGGGGGTGAAATGCTGCGTGTCAACAATGTCAATAAAGCTGAAATTACATGCAGTCAACCAAAAAGAGATAATATTTGCACTCAATATATTTACAAGAATTAATGGAAATGAGTGTCGCGGCACTAAATGCCACAACATAATGATTACATTTATAATTATAACACAATTAAACACAAAAAAGAACAAAACAAAAAAGGGGATATGCCTAGTCTTGTCAACTCTCCTTCCTTATGCATTGAAAAAGTAAATACACTGTATATAGATTTGAACTGAAGATTGAATAATGACTGCACACAGCATTGAAAGGTACTGTTGTGACTCACAGCTCTGAGGTCTGGATGTATCTGGCTGTTCCCTCTATGGTGTGGCAGTAATCACTGGCAAACTTAGTGACAATTTGAAGCAGGGTAGCGCTGTGGTCCTCGACAGGCTGGCCATAGCCATTCAGCTGGGCCTGGTACTGAGAAGTCAGCATGGTCACACGGGTCTTCAGCTCTGGCAGGCAGTCACGAATGTGGTGCATGAGCAGCCTGCTGAGCGTTTTGGCCATATAGCGTGAACCGCAGCGGGAGGCCAGAGAGGGATAGTGACGCTGCAGAAAAGCTTGCTCATCCCTTGACGAGTCCTCCAGGCTCTTCTGGGTGTTGATGTCATGCTGACTCCTGGTGAGATTACCAGGAGAGGGAAACAGAGAAGCGTGAAAAAGAGAGCAACTGAGATAAGGCAGTCCACCTAGGAGCACAGCAGGTGTAATTGGGGTATATTTATTGAGATAGCTCCAGCATGGCACAGAATTCTAATATGCACATGCACCTTTAGGGCCAGTTAAGAGATGCTCTATTTCTGAAAGTATGGTACGTTGTGTAGGAGGAAACAGATGAGATGTTGACCCTCCTCCCCCTCATGCACACAGTTTTCCACTGTGCTACTATAGTGTTTGAATTGATGCGTCAATTGAATTAGATGTCAAGCTCTTAGAACTACTTTGAAAATAGTGTGAAAGTTGTGTGGTTTTCAGCAATTTCACCTTACTGAAAGAAATTAATAAACTGATCGAGTTTATGATAATTGCCCTGAGCACCACTGCAAAAAACAGAACACATTCAATTTGTCTGAAAAGCATGCCAAAAAACTGCAGGGAAAAAAAATAAGATTCACTACATCACACATTGTGAAACTGGTGTACCATTATTACAACACAAACTGTGGCTGGGGTCACTCAATGTGAAAATAACAGGTGTGGGGAAAAAAAGAAATGCAAGAACAGTAGGCAAAAATAAGCACAAATAAATAGACAAGCAAGCAAACAAATCCGCCAGGCTGACAATGTTTTCGCCCATGTCCGTCCAACCATGTGTGTGTGTGTATATGTGTGTGTGTGTGTGTGTGCACGCGGGCGCATTCCCTGGAGGCTTTCTTTCACATGGGACTGTTCTAGCACTACCAGGAGGACGATTTTTGGAGAAAAAAAAACTGATGTTTCATATTCCATCCTGATTGGCTAAGATTGGCTTCCAAAGTTTGTAGGAGTGACCCATTTTGTTAGCTTGGCTCTAGCCCCTAAATCAACCCAGGGACTGTATGCTGGCGGTGGTCTGGTCTGGTGAGTGACACTGTCAAAATTTGTCCAAACATCGCACCAATCGGTACACGTTACACATTATCTCTATAAACATCGCACAAATCGGTACACGTTACACATTATCTCTATAGTCATGTGAACAAGACAGGTGTGTCAGATTTTTCATGTTCCATCCTGATTGGCTAAGATTGGCTTCCAAAGCTAGCAGGAGTAGGGTAGGCCCTGGGTAGGCAACCTGGCCTGGCGGAGACCTGTACACGTTTCTAGTTTATTCTGCAGCCGTAACGACAAATGACAGCAACCAGCAAAACATGCTCATTATAACTGCAGAATGAACCAAACCAAGCTCATTCTTTCCAGCTCTTACATTCAAAACAAACCTGTTAACTACACCGATAATCCCAAGTCTAACGGGGATAACCCGACCCAGAAGAACCTCTAGAGCGTCCGTTCCGGCATCCATCAGGTCCAGCTTAGTGACCACCAGCAGTGTCCTGCGGCCTGAGAAAGACACAGACACAGTATGTGATCATCTCCAGAACTGGACAAACACATTAGATTGTTCTGATAAACAAGTATATTGATGTCATGCCAGACAAACAACACCAGCTTGGAGGCATTTGTAGGCTGTAGGGTGCCTTGGCTCTTAGCAGTGTTGGGGGAGTAGATGAAAGAGGAAGGTGGGCCAATATACTGTACATAATGGCTTACTTACCATCTTGGTCAACCTCACGAGCCAGTTTGAGTGCGTCAGAAGTGGCCAAGTCAGAGTTGGCAGGGGACACGGCGAGAATGAGAGAATTGGGATTAGAGATGAAGGACATGATCATCTCTTGAACTTGAGTTTCAATATCTTCTGGCTGGTCCCCAACTGGAACCTACAGTGACAAAGATTCACATTAGTATTAAAAACTTGCATTCATGTCAATAATTGGTTGTGTAAACGATGAGTGAGATTCTTTGACAATGCCATCTCATTTGGCAATTTTACATTCAATTTTAACACAAACACAATTAGCAACATTGGCTCACCTTAGTGATCCCAGGTAAATCAACAAGTGTCAGATTCAGGACTTTGGGAGAGAAAATCTTCAAATAAATAGGCTCTGGACTGATTCCCTGGAAGGTATAAAAAAAGGGCAAAGATATGAATCTTAAAATATAACTTGACAGGAACTGAGAAAAACAAGCTGGCCAGGTAGCATGAACACTTAACACTGACCTTGTTGTCACCTGAACAGCGCTCAGTCTCTGCTTCAATTTCCTTACGGATTTCCAGAAAGTCTGTGAAGATCTTTCAAACAGAAAAATGCATGAATGACTCATGAACTAAGAGCTTCACACAAGACGCAGTTAATGAATGTCATTGAAATTGACAAATCTACCTGGTTCTTGCAGTGCAGGAATGTACCCCATTCATCAGCCTTTATGCCTGCGGAAATGGAATAATAAGTATGAATGATTTTTGTGAAGAGATATATGGAAATGGCAAACATTATGGGTTAGGTTTAGGGGGATAAAGAAAGTAAAATGAAAAAGAACATTCTTTGAATAATTTAAGACAGATAATCTCGTCAGTGAATTTAAACATGGCGGCATTGCACAATGTCGCCATGTCATATTATATCAACTGGTAATTAGACAAAGTAAAAGCTGATTATCTACTTGTAAACAGAGACCTGGGTAGCTGTGTTGGGTGTTTTGCGTTACCCCACTTCCTGAAAAGTGGAAGAGGAAGACAGAATGTTAGTATAGAAAGTATCCTGGCAGAGTGCAGTAGCATCCAGTTCAAGCAGTAATATGACATGCATGAGTAACCAGGGTGACTGGCATGTTTCAGTAAGTTAAATTGAAGTCATTTAATACCAGTGGCTAGAATTAGACATATACGTAAGACCCACCAATTTCACCAGTGAAAATAAATGAAAAACCTTGCCATCAGGTGGATTTCAAACTAGGGATTCAGGGTATCAAGAATAATATTTCTAGAGCTCAGAGAATACATTTAAGACTCTAAATTGAACTCCATAGAAGCCTTCGATGTCTGGAAATTATCAAATGATTCAGGACATGCAGGCACCCTGAGTTAGAATTTTAGAAAACATGCTCAAGTGTCATGCATTAACTCAAGCAAAGCAAAGCCAGTTCAAATTGTATAGTGCTTTTCAACAAGGAAAATTCAATGTGCAAATGAAACAAGCATTAATACATTAAACAGAAACGCAGTGCAGTTGCCAGAGATATGGGGACAATTGAAAGAATAAATAACCGTGGGCGCATCCATGTGCACATCTTGTGCACGTCAGAAAAACGTTTTTTCTTTTTTTTATCTGAAAAAAAAAAAAAAAAAGAAAGAAACATTGTTTTTTTTAATAACGCAATTTTACGTCTTGGCACAGGTAGCATATGCTGTAAATATGCTATAAAATGTAACCTGACGTTCCTGGCACAGATTGTGTTAACAGATGGGGCAGATTGGGTTAAGACACAGTATTAAGAGTGCAAAATAAACAGTGGCATTTGGCATTTGAAAATAAATAAGTTAAAACAAAAGTATGCATCAACGGAGTGAAGCACATAAGCTTACATATTACAATTGCATCTAACTTTTAAGAAGCTCATAGTCAGTCATGCATTTAAAGCTCTTTAATAATGCAGCGAGAGAGAGAGGTGGTTTGTCTCTGCTAAATTTTAAACACTATAGTGGGCCTACAGTATACGCTCTTAGACCCTTATTAACCTGGCTTCAGAAAAGAAAGAAAGAAAGAAAGTTACTATGTTTACCCAGGGTAACTGGACTAAGCTCAAGAACTTGTTTACAGCCAGGCCCTGCTCATAGAACATTTCATGGTAGGGGTTCAATGCCTTGTTCAAGGGCACTTCAGCGGTGGTAATTTTAAAGTGCCGGTCCGGGGATACGAACTAGCGACCTTCCGATATCAAGACTGCTCCGCAAACCGTTCGGCCACCGCTGCCCAGAATGAGGCACCAGTGTCATGGCGGGCTCTGAAACAAAGGCTAGTGCATTCGTATTCCCTCAAAGATCTTCTATATTCTAATTTGCCCTTTACTCGGTACAGTTCCAACTTCCAAGTTCAGTCCCTTTGTTTCATAATTGCTTGCCATCCATGTATGGAGAGTGGCAGAGAAACAAAATACTGTATGTGGCTGTCCCTTTTCATGGAACCCATAATGCCCAATTCTTTATAATAAAAAAAAGATTGGTGGCGAGTTAGTTAGACCCTTGGCGGTTTGCAAATAAAAAAGATCAGGAGTCCTGCCTGACCTTTTTTATAAGAAAAGCACCAAGGGTCTAACTCTAAGCAGCACTGGTGATACAGTTAGTAGTGTCACCCACTACCATGTGGCTCCGAGAGAGTCTATCTATGAGAAAGTCTGTTTGTGTGTCTCCAGAGCCAATATCCCAAACGGCTGGACCGATCAGTGCAACATTTCAAGATTTTTTATTTTTTTGAAATAAGTAACTTAAAAATGTATTTTATAATGGAAGTCAACAGGGGCTGTGGAGTCATACATAATAACCAATACTGTACATCATAGATGACTGACATCATAGGGTGGCCACATCAAGTCTGAGATTCACATTGGAGCCACTGTTCCCATGTGGACAACTTTAAAACAGGCTTAGTGTAGATTATGGAAAATATAAGAGGTAAAGTTATATATTTTTTGTTTACCTGAGTGTATAGTGTATGTATGGAGTGGAGGGAAGGGAATTGTGAGGACACTTAATTAATTAATATGCTTCCATGATTATCCATTGATGCTGGTTATTGTACATACAATTCTTGAGAAATAATAGAGAGAGAGACACCTGGAGGACACTAAGGCATATGCAGCTTTCTTTTTCATTGATTTTAGTCCAGCTCTTAATGCGCTTTAGACTCATGTTACAAACTGCAACAGAGGATGGAAATTAAAGCAAAACACCCCGAAATTACATTATGAAATTCTCAGATGTCACTAGCTGCGATTCTGAGCATATTACATAGTAAAATTCTGAGTGTTTCAATAAAAGAACGTAAACCGAAAAATCTAAACCAAGGATTTTGCAGTGTAGAATAGATCAACATGATACATCACTTTACCAATTTGAAATTGAACAGTGCGTGGATTGGTGTGATGCTCACCAACTTACTGTGTGAATGTGAAGAAAACTGCCAAGCAGGGCTCGACAGTGCGACTAGGTACTCGCATTTGCGACAAAAAATATCACTGTTTGACCATTCAATCGTGATAAAGACAAGTCTCTGTCTACAGCAAGTGCACATTCTATAGTCGCAGTTCTATACCTAAATTTATATTTCTGAACGGCGGTGTCGTTCGCCAAAAAGAGCAGAGCTACAAGCTAACAACGTATCGAGGCTCAATGCGGTGTTCATTTGAAGATCTGTCCCCTTTGCTCCCACCGCCCCTCCCCTCACTGTGTTGCTGCTCCGTTCTCTTCCCTGTCACTGCTTGCTGACTGTCAGCAGCGAAGACGGAGCGAACTCAGCAGGGTAGCATTAGCATGATAGCACAGATTCAGAGGGAATTGCTTGGACCCCGAAACGTTATTTGCAAAGTTTGTTTGTAATGTTCAAAGTTCAAACGTAACTTACTTTTAACCAAACGCGGGTGAAACAGCGTACAGCCGTGCACGCACGCGCGCACACACACACGGAGTGGACGGATTGATGTTTATCAAAAACAACCCTTGCTTAGCGTTTGCTTACAAAAGCGTGTGCCCAGCATAAATGATAATGCGAATGACCGAACTGGCTGGATTACCGTATTAATATCAGTCAGTCAGTCAAAGCCAAGGAGAATGTTACAATACTAATTCACCATCGAGCAGCCTCTGCACTGTCTGAATGTCACACTAACATGACAGAACAGCAGGATAAAAACGGATAGCCTGTCTATCCATCCATGAGCAACATATTCTATCTAGCTCTGGTCCAAAGCTCTAATGTGTTGCACGTATTAGAGGTATGGAACAGAGCTACTATCGATCTACCTACAAAGTATTAGCATAAAACAAATTGATTATATAGATTATATGAAAACAAACATAACAATGATATCATGATGAATATCACTATTTTGTGATAATTGCTGAAAAGATAGTGATATAATATTTTGACATTATTTTCCACCCCTACCTCATATCATTAAAGAAAAATCACACCCATGTTAAGTGAGGGGCGCTCTTGTCATCATACATCATCAGATATCATCTCATACTGGCCAATCAGAATGCCTGTTGCCTGTGATTGGTTAGCTGATTTGCTCGTTTACATATGACATTTTCCCTTAAATGTCAATGGCGTTTAATTTGTCATATTTAGCAGAATTTTGAAGTAATTTCTCTGTTGATTGTCAATGGCTCATTTTGAGATGTGTGGGGACAAAGGCTGTATATAGGAGGGGCTAGCGCCCCTTAAAAATACATCATTTTTCATCATGCTCCTAAAATATTTTGTGTGCTACTAGATTTTTCTTAGGCGCACACGTGCTACTTGGAAAAATGCTAAGCGTCGAGCCCTGCTGCCAAGATGATATTCAATCTAAAGTCAACTGGTGATTGATAGTCCAGCAATAATTCACAATGTACACATAAATCTGGTCCCTTCTTCATATTGGTGTCCACACTTACATTTTCGAGAACGTTATAGCGCCACCATGAGGCAGATTTTTGCAAAACACTTTTTCTTTTATTACTCCTACATATTTTATCCATACATCACGCAAATCTGTACACAGTATCTCTATAGTCATGTGAGCAACACATAACTATCTGTCCGATTTTCCATATTCCAAAATGCCTAAAATTATGAACGTAACATGCGATTTACGTGAACTTTTTTTCACATGAGCCTCATGGTGGCACTATAAAAGTCTGATTCGTATTTTTACCTAGAACACTGCACCGATCTGATTTGCACGCACACTCCCTGGAAGCCAAGGCAAAACCTTTGACTGGCATCAGGAGGCCGACTTTTGTAAAACACATATTAAAATGACTCCTACAGATTTTATCCATACATCACGCAAATCTGTACACAGTATCTCTATAGTCATGTGAGCAACACATAACTATCTGTCCGATTTTCCATATTCCAAAATGCCTCAAATTATGAACGTAACATGCGATTTACGTGAACTTTTTTTCACATGAGCCTCATGGTGGCACTATAAAAGGCTGATTCGTATTTTTACCTAGAACACTGCACCGATCTGATTTGCACGCACACTCCCTGGAAGCCAAGGCAAAACCTTTGACTGGCATCAGGAGGCCGACTTTTGTAAAACACATTTTATCCAAAAAGCATGCAAATCGGTACGCAGTATCTCTATAGTCATGTGATCAAGACGGATCTGTCCCATATTTCATATTCCATCCTAATTGGAAAACATTGCCTTCACATTGACCTATTAAAGTCGCAACAATTTGTTTTAATTATCTCTTGTCTTATTATACAACATTATTGAATTTTTATTTATTTTTCATTATTATCTATTCAGCTCTCTGTATCTGTTAAACTTTTGCTCCATTCCACCCTTTATTTTATTTACAGTTAAGATCGTAAAGGTTCTATGGCAAAATCATCTTGCACCACATCCTCTATATAAACTGTTGCACAATACTAGAAGCACAAGTGGCCTGGTTTCCAGACTGGTACATTTTGACAGGGGTGGCCCAAGTGGGGCACCAACTACGCACTGGAAGCCACCCACTCCCACTTCTTTCGGTTGTGGTGGATGCTAACATCTAGATACTGTGTGTAGTGTACAACACTCTCTGTGAAACTTAAAAGCCTTTTAGATTGATCCTCTATCAAGGTTAGTAGCTTAGACCTCAGGGGGAATGGGTGGCCAAGGACTATTATGATTTTCTTTCTTGCTGTTTTTTTTACCCTTTCCATTTCATATATTGACTAAACATTTTGATAACTGTTAAGCAACTACGTGAGAAAATAATCTTAAAGTCGCTGAGAGGCGATGGGATGGGCCAGGTTGTCAGATGCGCTCCGCTCCACAAACAAAAGGAATTCACTGGGTCCAAAGCAATGCGTTTAAGGGGTAAGCAAAGTAAATAGCTCAAAGGGTGCTCAAACATAAAGCAAAGTAACCACAGCGATCAACGTAAATAAAAGAAAGCTAAATAAAGCGGTATAAAGCGGTCAACAAAAGTGCGGCTTCCCACACACCCCCTCTCTCTCACTGTGTGTGATGCAGGTGAACTAGGTGAGGTATTGAATGAATCAGGTCCGCCCCTATGCCCGTCAATCACCTTAATCACCAGTGACAGCCACTCATTTCATAGACCAAACATAATAAACCAATTCATGGCTCCTACAATAACAATAACAAAGAGTATACCATTTTCCATTTGCTTTCGGTCCTGCAGAGGGGGCACATTGACCAGCTGCAACACAAGCGGTTGTCTTGTGACTATGCCTGTTCCCCTTGGCAAGAAATCCCGTCCTGCAAGGCTCTCCAACACTGAGCTTTTCCCACTGCTCTGTTAATAGACAGAGATACAGAGAACACGTTTCAGAACAAGATTTGACATGTTTGAAATGAAGCACACTCATGTGAATAACTGATGTAATGTCCACAACTGTAAACAAAACATTACATACCGGTATTTGAAAACACATAATATGCCATATACTGGCCCCCATAAAATAAAAGTCTGAGTTCCCCCCCTCCACCGCTTTTTCCCCATATTGTAGGCTACATTTTTCTTTTCTACTTTCTTTATATGATGATTTCCTGTTTTTTCAAATAAGTGTATATTTGTACGTCTTTAAATGTTCTGATTAATTGAAAATGGTGGACCCAGTTGTAAACAAGTCTTAGTGCTTTATCATGGTTTCATCCACAAAGTAGCAGTTTTTGTATTGACCAGTGCTTTCGTTTGAAATGTACCCATTATACATAGGCTACTGTGAAACAGTTTTCAATCAAAATCACTCTGTGTGTGTGTGTGTGTGTGTGTGTGTGTGTGTGTGTGTGTGTGTGTGTGTGTGTGTGTGTGTGAGAGAGAGAGAGAGAGATTCATCCTGAAGAGGGTAAGAGATCACTCCCATTTGGATAGAAATTATTCATTTTCTGGATAATTTGGGATTTATTTTCATTGAGGAAGCCTTGTTCCAATAAAGAAGTACTTTTTACCTATTTAAACTTGAAAATGGGTCAAAAATGACCAGCACAATGTAAGGGTTAAATATCTAAAATACACATTGCACGTTGCATTATATTTAATTCTGTCAGACTGACCTGTGATCCAACCACAACTATTTGGGGGAGCTGAATGACGTCCGCCCCCACGGTAAGGACAACCTCCTGAAGACGATTGATGATGGGAATTAGAGTCTCCATTCTTCTAGTAAAATGTTGTGCAGACTTGACAACTTGGCATGAGAGAGGGAGAGAGCAAGTTCTCAGACAAACACGATAAGAATAAAATAATAAACTATTTGCAACGGGGTGCATGTGCATCGCAAATAGTATTTTATGGAACATAACACAAATGAGAAAAAGCGGAAGTTCTGGTAATAAATAATCCGATTCCTAACCCACTGATCTGTTGAAATAATTCGATTTAAATGTGGTTCATGCCCTGGGAAGACGGAGCACGAGTAATCTAATACGAATATGTAGTGGTCCTGATGAGAGATAGTGTGTAGCCAGTCGTTACACCATGTCAAGGCAGGAGTCGAAACATTGCATCCTGCAACTTTACAAACTGGGATTGTAGCACAAACCAAACATCACATACTGATCCTTATAATCTCTCCTTGCAGATGTATAAAGTCTACAGAGGATGCAACAATTAAATCGCAGCAGAGGAAACGATTTCTTAAAATTGAGTGAACGATGCTAACGAGTAGCTAACACTAGCTTAGCTCTAGGGTGGCCAACAGTCGCCGTTCGCCCTTACCGGTATAACATTTAGATTTTCTTTACACCCAACAGGTCCGTCACTTCATGCTTTTACTAAATCAAGCCGGTTCCAAGCCTTTCATATGCTGCCCGATTAATTTAGCAAAATTCAGCAACAAGGAATATCATCACCAATATTGTTTACGGTGTCATTGAGTAGGTGGGGCTCACATTTTCTATCAACGTGATTGGTTATAAAATATGAATCATCACGAGCTCACTCTTGATTGGCGAAAACATTCATCAGTCAATGTGTTAACCCCGCCCTCTACTGGTCCCTCCACACCCTAGAAACCAATTAAAATACCCATCTATATCTTAAAATTACTTTAATTTACAAGAAAATCACATTTAACTTGTAAACATGGTCATGAAATACACAAAACCTTGCAGTTGTTTTTTTTAATTGTTTTTAATGGTTTATATAAACACAGTATTTACAAATCATACAATGATTACCAGTTAGATACTGAATAAAAACAGGCTTTACCTTCTGACAGTTAACAGAAAACACGCAGCCATCATCCAACACAAACATAACTAATAAATATCCTCCAGCAGAAGTTAGTGTCTCCTTGGAGTTTGAGCAGCCAGAAATCAAGGGGAAGCCAACAGCCAAACAGGAGTCCTTTGTATTCAAATTGGATTTGATCCTCAAATCTAAATGTCATTATTTAACAGCAATGGCAGGACAAAAACAACAACAAAAACAAAGAGGCCAGGTTTTCTTATCCAAGCCCTATTTGTGATATAATCAGCGGACCGGCATATCCGCAACGAGTCATTAAGCATACACCGGATCTGGGACCTCTGCAAGAAGATAAGGTACGTCTTCTCTGTGCCTCTGAACACCCCTCCACCAATTTTAAGACCAGAGTTCTCTGTTGCAGGCCGTCAATCCATGTATGAGCTGTCCATGCCATCACTGTCTGGATGAAGTAGTCGTCCTGCCAGGCGCTCAATATCATCAAGACTGAGTTGTCTAAGTGAACGTTCATAATCCTTGAGGAACAGTAAGCAGACATCAGTCAAGACAGTCAGTACTTTGAAAATGTGAGGAGAAATGACTGGGAAATATAGATGACAATAATTCTATAAGTCTATTTTTGGAAACCTAAACTCAATTTCAATATTTTGTTGCAATGAAGCACAACAAGAATGCAGTGTTCATCGATTACCTTGATGAGTTGCTCCTGAACTTTGGCTGCATCTGAAGGACTAAAATGTTTGGCAAGGATGGTAGAGAGAGTCTGCCACACTCCTCCTTGTGGGATGCTGCTACTGCTGCTTGCCATCCCTGTAGCTCCAGTCCTCTCCCCCGCTGGACGGACCACCAAGTTCAACTTGGCCTCCGGTCCGATAGAGTAGTCACTCAATTTGTGTTCATCTGAAAGTACAAAGACTAAACTTGTAACACATAAGGAGCATGTGCTAATTGGCTCAAATGAGCAACGTTCCCAGATGGGTGTGAAACCACAGTTCCACTGGAAATCTACCTGCAAGTGCTTTGCCTTTATAAAGCAATCGCTGCTGATTTGCAGGTATGTTGAGACGTTCCGAGACTAGTTCTTTGACTGTTGAGACCTTCTCATCTTCAGTTACCTGAAAGATGAAAAACACTGAGCAATCAAAAACAATTTTGGGCAATCATGTAAAAATCACAGTTCAGTTCATCATTATTCAATTGGCCAGTCAACGACACCAACATGCTTCACATTTGCTTCCTTCCCATATGCTTGAGATCAAATGAAATGTTAATCAAACACTATAGATGTTTGTCAGCACTACCAGTATTCATCATTAGTGTTGATTTTTTTCCCCTCCTGCCCTGTCAAATGTACTGCCATTCATTGTCCTGTCAAATCTGAAATTGGCTTGCAGCTCCACGTTTCTGTAAAGTACATACATACGTACGTACATTCAGAGGCCCTAGCAAAACCGGATAAACCGGATATTAAAATATGACTTGCAAATGTGCTCATTATTAACAATTAACAGATATAGCTTCAAGTAGGCTAAAGGTGGAAAGTATACAGTACACTAATGCAACTCCACTGATCGTGTACCAGGCACTGCAAATGTTAAGTAGCAATGGCCATGATGTATTTTCAGGAATATAATAATTATTGATTTTAAATAAGGTTCAGTAGTCCAATTTGCAAGATGGAACTTGAAAATAAGATAGACCTGATTCATGTATCATTACACAAACTATGCCAGGATGAGGCATTTGAATTGTTGCCATTGGCAACTATTCAGATGCCTCAATCCCACACTGTTTAAAATAAAGTGACAGTTATATTGATGTGTAGAGTCACAGCCCAAGTGATATGAATATTTTTGGTGCATAAGTGATTGAGATCAGATTAGTAAAAAAGAGCAATGACGGATGCCCTATTGCTGCTGGTGGTACTACCGGGATGTAACTTTTTTGTGAATAGTAGATAAAATGTTATTTTGTACAATCTGTATGGTAGTGTATGCCAAAACCGAATATAACATTGTGGTGGTTGGTTGTATTTGATCTCCCATTCTTCTAGTCTGACATTTATTGTTAATTTTGTTGACTAAAACTAAAAAGACTAATGTTTTGATATTTAATCGACTAAGGGCCGATTCATACTCCTATTTTAGAGCCGAATAAAAGTCGGTTCGGCTCTGTAGAGCCTACAATGTGACATCATTTGAGGTTGGGGGGGGGCGGGTACCGTCCTAAAGTCGGCTATTCGGTGCTACTGAAAATTTCTGACGAGCCGAAATCATTTCGGCACTACAGCGGTAAAATAGGAGTTATGAATCGGCCCTAAGAGTAGACTAAACAATTTCAGAAGACTAAATCGGACTAAGACTAAATGGTGTGATAGTCAAAAGACTAAACAAAACACTTATTTAGATGTGGTTCCTAAGTGGTATTGCCTTAAGGTGAAAATTACATTTCTCTTAAATCACACCCGTGTGAAGTGAGTGGTGCAACTCCGTGTGGGGTCCCTGGAAGTTTCAGACCAAGGAACGCGCCCCGGGTACCGGCCCGGTTCCGGCGAGCTGCCCCACATCCAAAACGGTCGAGAAATGACAGTTACCGTGTGGGGGTCCCCGGAACATCCAGACCCCCAGGAACGCACCCAGGGGGCCGGGCCGGTTACGGCGAGGCGCCCCGCGTCCGAAATGGTTGAGAAATGACAGTTCCAGTGTGGGGGGTCCCTCTACTGTACTGTTACACCCGAAATCATCATATATACAGTTAATGTGTGTGTGTGTGTGTGTGTGTGTGTGTGTGTGTGTGTGTGTGTGTGTGTGTGTGTGTGTGTGTGTGTGTGTGTGTGTGTGTGTGTGTGTTAGGCTGTGCAATAGTGACACTTGGTTGTGAAAACAAACCAAACGCTATTGTCGTGCTCGGACAGACCCAGCCAGGGTCAGACACACATAGCTCCTTAATGAAGTGGTTGCACCACTTAAAAAAGGCAAATAAGTTTAGGGATATATGGCGAATATAGGGCCCTTATTATGCATAGTACTCTCCAAACATTTGACTTCTCCAGACACACACACACACACACACACACACACACACACTTGGTGGTGAAAACCAACCAAACGCTATGTTCGTGCTCGGACAGACAGACCCAGCCAGGGACACACACAGCTGTCTATAGGAGTGGTTGCACCACTCAAAAATGTCAGCAACTGCACAGATGAAAATCCTTACTTCTGTGCTGGAACAAATAAATGTCACACATTGTAATCACTACTCTACAGTGCAATGTCTAACGCTTCTTTTAGGCACAGTGGTGTTTCTGTTGAGGGTATGGCAAACGGGGTGGCAAGGAAAAGGCCCAATATCCAGTGTGTATACAAAATGTTCAATTAAGATCGTTTCACACCAGCACTGTAGTGTAGTTACAAATGAACAGGGGGTGCCCTGGATGGTCGCAATAATAATGTATGTAATGTTTTTATCCCAAGGCAAGTCAATTGTACTAGCTCAAGTTTTTTAAGTTGTGGAATTAAGTATACTAACTCCATGAAGAAGCAGTATTAGAGGAAAGAGATGAGGCCATGCAAGACCCATAAGTTACAGTGCATCAAGTAGTCCGAACTAAATCTTCGGACAAAATGCATAGTTTATACTGTTCCCTAAGGAAGGAACCCTTCGTTTACTTGGACGAAGCAATACACGAGCCTTTATCAGCAGAGCTGGTTGGTAGAACAAACAAAAACGCTAACGTTACCGCTAAGCTAACAAGCTAAGTGGCTAGGTACCCCCGGTGCTCACCTGTACATTGCATTCTTTTCCTTGAAGCGGTTTTACAGTTAGAATCATTTTGGCGATTCGCTAAGTGCGAGACAACTACTCCACGTTACGTTTTAAGTCTTGAGAGAGAAAGCCACAGCAAAAGAGTTTACTGCTTCACAACAACCTCACAGATCCTCGTCAACGATCCATCTTCTTCTAAGGCAATGGGCATCGGTTTATTCTCACTCAGTCGGCGTTGCCAACAGCGTAACCCACAGGTGGGAGTGTGACATTACATTTCTTATTTTTAAATTTTTACATTTTGTATTTTTAAATACAGAAACTGTTAACTTTGGACACACGATAAAGCATTACACTTGTTTCACCATTTTCAATTAATCAGAACATTTAGAGAAGTACAAATATACACTTCTATATAGCCAATTAAAAACAGGAAATCATCATAAAAGGAGGTAAAAAGGTAAAAACAAAACAAACAAAAAAACGTATAAGGGGAAAAGGAGGAGGAGATTCAGATTTTACGGGGCCAGTTCCGAATTGCAGCCGTTCATTCATCATGTGATTCACGCTTATACTGCCCACAGTGCCCATGAGTAGGCTAGTAGGCTACTACAGCCAGCAGCAGAGAAGAGTACTCTATACACACCTGTCCATCTGTCGAGCGAGCTGCGGAGCTGTCCAACACCCCTCAATGAGAGAAGTGTTTATACAACTGTAAAGTGTCGTCGACGCAGTCACGCTTATCTCTTGCGGTTTGTTCGGTAAGTGATCCTTTCCCAGAACATTTCACGCTGTTTTATGTGAGTTTAGCGCACGTTATGTGCAGACAAAACCGAATGTTATTTGTTTAAAAAACATATAGCCTAATAATAACAACAATAATTGTAATATACGTTACATATACTAACCTAATAACAATAATCTTATAATAGGCTAATAATTATCACATTACGTAATTTGTTTGGAAAATAATATAGGTTTATGTGGGCATGCAGCGTAGGCGTATGCGCGTGCCGCGTGGGAATGATAGGTAGGCTTACTATAGGCTATAACTAGCCTACTGTATAAGGTAGACAAGAGGACATGGTATATAGGCTAAAATCTTAGTATAACTCTATGGCTACAATAGGTATTGTAGTCTATACTTCTAAGCTACTATCATAGTAGACTACAATACCGTATTGTAGTACATGCGTAACGGTAACGTGCTATCATTTTAGAATATCTATAAGCAACTGTGATAGCCAATATAAAAGATTCGGATACCGATCAGTGCGTTGCGTTGGCCTATCCTATAGCCTAAGCTTTTTTATTTTATATATTTTTTTATTTACACAATAAAAACAGTAGTCTACAAAAAGTTAAAAAGTGCAGGTGAGAAAAGAAACCCATGAAGGGCTTATACTGTTATACATATGGTTATTCTCACATAAAATAATAAACAAATAGTAGGCCTATAGACAAAGTAAGGTATGACAAACAACAAAGTAGGATATACACTTTATGGTGGCGCGCTATAACAGGCCAATTCCTGTTTTTACCTATAACTGCACCGCTCTGTGTACAACGTTGTATGCGCACTCCCTAGGGGCCAAGGAAAAACCTTTGCCCTACATCTTTCGCATCTGCTGTTATAGCGCCACCATCAGGCCGATCTTTGCAAAACACTTTTTTCCTCGCACAGATCCATAGGGCCTACATCACGCAAATTGGTATACACTATCTCTATAGTCCCGTGCTCAACACAGATCTGTTCCATTTTTCATATTTTATAATGAAACATTTTGGCAAAACTAAGTGTGAACCACTTTTCTGATTGGTTGTGTGTGGTTGTGTGTGTGTGTGTGTGTGTGTGTGTGTGTGTGTGTGTGTGTGTGTGTGTGTGTGTGTGTGTGTGTGTGTGTGTGTGTGTGTGTGTGTGTGTGTGTGTGTGTTGCTCATAAACTTTTGTCACTCTTGGCCTAGATCTAGATGTAATGGGCACACTTCGAGACCTACAGTTTGCTCTGCAGTTGAAAGTTGAAGAGCTTCGCCAGCGGGACACTCTCATAGATGAATTAGAACTGGAGTTGGATACTAAGGATGAACTCATCCAAAGACTCCAGGGAGAACTGGATCGTCACAGGACCACCATTGCACTCCCAGCACCCACCCCAGGTACTGACAGTGACTATATGGACTGGTCTGGATCCATATACAAGAAAATGTTGGATAGGTACTGTTGTCCCGTACGATTTTAGCAATGAGTTAAGTTCTATAGGCCGAAATAAAACTAAAGGCCTATTCTTGACAGGGTGCTCTGCCCAGGGGGAAGAGAGGGAAGAGAGAGAGAAAAGGAAGACCATCATTTCAGAACCCTTTACTGTGGACCATAAGATCCTCGCAAGGCTCGCAGCCATTTCACAGTCACACACAGGCTGTGACAAAAGTCCAGCGTAAGAAAGCATATACTATTGCTCTGCCTGAAAAATGCATTCAAGTTCTCAAGGCTTATGGTAACCCAAGATCCAACAAATAATTCTACAAACTATACATCTACAGTATGCAACTTCACTCAAAACCTTGGATTATTTGTTACCCGTTATCCACTTTGAGCCTTGTGGCACATAAGGCCTTCACAGAGCACTTCTGTGAAGGCCTTAATGCACGACAATTAAAACAATGATCATAACCGTTCCACTCCCAGGTCACAGAAGCTGATTCAGGCATCATTTCTAAAGAGTGTCTTCTTGAAGAACCTTACTGGTGGGCAAACCAGAGCTCTGGTGGACTGTATTCATTCCACCACCGTCAGCCAAGGTTGTTGTGTTATTCAAGAAGGATCCATTGGAGCTCATGCATACGTCTTAGATGGTAAATAAATAATTTCCTATACTTTATACTAGAGACATTTCAATAAAGCCTGAGATAAATTCATTAGACAATTCATAGAACAGTAGAAGATTATGACATTGGAACAGCACAGTGATAATTTTGTTATATTGCATATGTGATTACTTTGATTTGCAGCCAACAGTTATGATAGTGTATACTATACACTATCATAACTGTTGGCTGCAACAAAAAGTATATTGGGTTCATATATATATATATATATATATATATATATACATACATACACCGGTATATATACAGTATATACACACACCATATATCTAGGTGTGCCCCGAGATTTTTATGCCCCGGGACAAAAAAGGTTGAGAGACACTGGTGTATAGACTCCATTAACACTTTTTCAGACCCAAGCGTATCTTTTCAGCTGCTTCCTTGCTACTGTATCTGGGTGAAGGTTCTCAAAAGTGAATACATTTAACAGTATCTCTCAACATGTGTGGTCTGGTCACACAAGCAAAGCACAAGGAGTCTGACAGAATCATGTACAGTATACACCCTGAGGGCGAGAAGCGACCTCTCGCCCTCGCATCCGCTTGGGTGGCGGCAGACTGCTGGGCGAGCACTGGCGCTTTGGTCAGATCAACATATGGAATGTATTTTGTACTGGTATATATATATGGAGCGTGTCTTGAGTGTACAGGGTTTGATGAGGTCAGATCAACATAAGAAATGTCAGCTCCATATATGGAGATCTAAGGGTGGCAGCAAGGGCAGTGTCTTGAATGTACAGGGTTTGATGAGGTCTGGCCAAGTGGCCATATATGGAGCGTGTCTTGAGTGCACAGGGTTTGATGAGGTCAGATCAACATAAGGAATGTCAGAACAGGTCAGCTCCATATATGGAGATCTAAAAGTGGCAGCGGGGGCAGTGTCTTGAGTATACAGGGTTTGATTAGGTCTGGCCGTATCTTGAGTGTACAGGGTTTCATGAGGTCAGATCAACATATGGAATGTCAGAACAGGTCAACTCCAGGCATATTTGGAGATCTAAGGGTGGCAGCAGGGGCAGTGTCTTGAGTGTACAGGGTTTGATGAGGGCCCAGGTTTCGGGCCTGTTGAGATCTCTAGTTTTCACTTAGGGGTGGACAGTTATCAGTCAAAAGTGAGACATCGAAGACGGGTGGGGTAGGATCAACATATGGACAGGATCAACAACAGGTCAGCTCCATAATTGGAGATGGAGGCATGATGTCACGAGGCGTGACCATATACAGAGGTGTGACGTGACACACAGAAATTCAGGTTTTCATAGTAAATGCGACCTACAGTCGCAATAAGCAGAACTGCAAGCATACACAATACATACATGGTCTAATTGAATCTACATGTCACATTTTTTTGACATGTGCTTGACTGATTATTTGTGTTCTTTGCAGATGGGAAGTTGGAAATGACGAAAGACGGCCAGAAGCCAGTCACAATCGAACCGGGAAACATGTTTGGAGAGCTGGCACTCTTGTATAACGCCACCTCTCTGTGCAATGTATCAGGTATCTTGATTATATAAGTGCATGCTCATTCAGTGGAAATACATATATTTATCACCTTGTAATATGTGGTTTATTCTGGTCAGATTGAGTTGGCATTCATATGATATAAATAATTCTTGTTCATGAGATTATCATGGTAGTAGAACTGCAGTCTCAGATTTAAGACATCAGCTGAATTTCAAATCAAAATACTTGTTCAGATCTTATCTTAGACATCACAGATTCAAACATGTCTCACTGAGATCCAGAGACTAAAGTCTTCACTCATGGTTAGACCATGACTTATCCAACAAATGTCAAGAGAAAGACATAGTTCCTTAGAAAATAGAAATTGTGCTATTGTATCCCTCCAGCATCTGATCTCAGAGTCCTCTGGGAACGCATGTCTCCCAGCCACTGCTACTCACATCTGACCCAATTTAGCAAATAAATAGGCTGTGGAAATGGACCGGATCAGTACAGATTGAAAAATCTGTACTGACACACACACACACACACACACACACACACACACACACACACACACACACACACACACACACACACACACACACACACACACACACACAGAGAGAGAGAGACGCATGCACAGGATGCTCTCCTTCCATTGCAGTTTTCAAGTCACATCAATGACCCCTTTTTGCTTTTGTTCCTTTTCTGTTTTCTCTCAGTGGCTTCTCTTTCCCTGGTTTGTGTTCATGCGCGATGTTGCCTTATCTCCTCTGTGACCTGAAATTACTTTTTTTCATTTGTTACTATCAGAGAGCATCAATAAGGTCTGAATCAAAGAGAAAGCAATAAAGGTTCAGGTGAAAACAGGGCTGACTTCTACTGTAGGTTTATAACAAGATTTTGCACCATGTTCAAATGAAAATAAAAGGCATCTGTTGTGAATTCTATCATGCTGTCCTTATTGAACGACTGAACGAACGACAGAAAGAAGCATTTGACAAAACAAATAAAACATTGACATGTATGTGTTCCAAATCTAACTAGACCAGAGAACAGACTATTTCATTTGCAGGAAGCCCCATGAATCTGGGTATATGAATTCATGACACTCTCTTTTGAGATTAATTATTGGAAAATAAGGATGTGACAGATTGTTAAATTAGATTAGATTGAAATTAAAAAGCAAATTAGCTCTAGCATGAGGGACAATATTGAGTTTATTATTTTATATTATGAGCATTCCAGATGCAGTCTTAACCTCTATACCCGACTTTCAACTTAACCTACAGTGTCCACTATCATCCACGGAATTATCACCAGGGAAATGACAACGAAATACAGTCTAGAATTTTGTTGTGTTTCAACATTGGAACCACTGTGCTCTACGCCCCCACAAAATACATTCATCATGTTGAATGCTTTCAAGGATTTCTGTCTGAGCTTGAATGTCAATATTTTTTGCAGCCTTTGTGCATGATTATATTTCCTCTACTCTTATTTTTCTCTGCAGCACTAACAGACTGTAAACTGTGGGTTATTGAACGCAGGACCTTCCAGACTGTACTTATGCAGACATATCTCAGCAACCTATCTCTTTCCATGAAGCTCCTTAGCAGGTGAGCACTGGAGACATGCATTCGATTTGCCAAGCTAGAGCCGAGCGACAAGGCTGATTTGTATTCAAGCATTGACAATTGAGGTATCACATTGTTGGTCAGTCAGTTTACCGCTGTCTCCAGATTGTTGAACCCTCTGAGTCTGTTGTGTTGGTACATTTGATACAGTGATACAGTACAGTATGTTTTACAGCTGTATGAACATGCTCATCCATCTGAGTGCTGTGGAAAAATAAAGAAAACTATAGAAATGCACTCTGTCGAGCTGCCAACTTGCTCTTTGCACACAAGTTGGCCATGAATGGCCTACTTGTGTGTGAGCAGAACGCGCAACTTATCTCTGACTCTTGTCAACTTACTGTCCCTCCCCCTATAAAATATAACAAATAAAGATGAAACCCATAAACAAACATTTAAAATGAAACTTAAACCAATCGAAAACAAAATTACTTTCCTATAACAACTGTTTAAAAAAACTTACAAAAACTTAAACATAATTAACTTTCCACAAATTACGTTTTGTTGCAAAGAAGTATAACAATTCTATTGTCCAGTCAAAACCAATTCACAATCTCTGATTGGCTGAGGGGACCACCAAAAATTCACAATCCTTGACTGGCCGAGGGTGTCACCGACGTACGCACGCAGCGCCCTAATTGGCCGAGGGTGTCAACGACATACGCAGCCGAAAACAGTAGCCTACTTGCGCATGCTCTGCTCACGCAAGTAATAATAAAGTAAATAGTTTCTGGAGAAAAACACTTTTCAAAAACTTGCTTTCTTCCTTGTATCACAGCGTTCCCTTCCTTCAGGCATTGCCAGACGATGTCATCATGAGCATGTCTGATGTTATGGAAGAGGTACAAATTCTTTCTTTTTTTAAGATATTTTTTTGCGGCTTACGCCTTTTATTGGTTTTTGAAGGGACAGACATTAGGCTGACAGGAAACGGGAGAGAGATGGGGGGATGACATGCAGTAAAGGCCGTGTCGGGCTCGGGAGTCGAACCCGCAGCACACTGCCTGGTTACTGTATTAATAATTTGTGCATGGTTACCACATCCTGTAACCAGGTCACATTCACCAAATAGAATCACATTACATAAACTCCAATCTTAGTTGTATAACATGTTTCGAGTGATTTGATCGGGACCTACCTACTGAATTTGATGTTCAATATGTCATGAATGTGTGTTACATCAAGTATTTGACTTAAAGTACAACTTTGGTTTCTTTCAACCATTCACTTACATTGAACTAATTTTCCCAGAAGCCCTTGCAGCCCAGAGCACGGGTCGATGTCCGGTTTCGTCATCATAACGCGACGGCCTCGTCCGAGACAAATCCGCTATTTCTTTTTAATTATTAAAAAACTGCGAATTAAAACACAATAGCGGGTTTAGCGTATTAAGCAGCAGCAAAACATGGATTAAATAGCATGTAAAACAGGTTATGCAGTAGAACTGTTTTAATATACCAACCATAGAGTTGTTGCATGGAAATAATAAAGTCCTGTGTTTACGTGTGTCTGCAGGCCAAAGAGTACACCTTCCCTATGACACGGATCACATGACCCTAAGTTTGTTTTGTATAAAAAAAAACAACATCAATATCATCCATCTGTTTCACAGACTTACTATACTGAAGGTGATTACATAATTCGTCAAGGGGAAACAGGGGACACCTTTTACATCATCTGTGAAGGTCAGGTACTGTACTGTAGGATTTTATATGCCTGAAGCTCAGAATGAATGGATCTTTCAGAAAAAGGCTTCAGAAAGTGGAGAACAAAATAGGAATTCAACATCTAACTGGTGATAAGTGATTTCAGTGCTATAAAGTAGAACTCTGTCATTCATCCTCTTCCTTAGGTGAAAGTGACAGAGAAGAAGCAGGGCTTTGAAGAGCCTGTCATCCTTTGTAGGCTCTCAGAGGGCCAGTGGTTTGGAGAAAAAGCCTTGTGGGGGTAAGGATGAAATATTTGATCTTGAAAGAGATTTGGGTAGAAAAGGTCAAGCATGGTTGTTAACTGGAACTGAAAACAACTGACCTCTTAGCATAACCCAAACACACTATAAATATAAAAATGTGCTTCTTTTGTACTGATTGCAATTTCATATCCGGTCATTGCATGATAGTATTTTGTATACCACCTTCTTCATAATTTTCTCCACAATTGAAATAAAAGCGGGCACAATTCGAAAGGGGTTTGGTTCATAATTTTCGGCAGATAGTTTTAATCCATTTAAAACAAAGGGAGATATTAGTAACCTATAATAGCATGTTATGTTCCTAGATTTGCAAGTTTATCGTTTTCTCTCTATGTACAGACATGATGTGCGGACTGTGAATGTGATTGCTGCTGGCGATGTCACCTGCTTGGTCATAAACGGAGAGTAAGTCAATGAATAGAAGTGGAAAAACTGCCAGCATAGGGGGGAAAAAATGCAGATTTATTTATGTTGGTTACATTTTAAGTGTTATTATGAATGTATTAGTATACTCAGAGACCTGAAGCATATTCTGAAGTGAAGGTATGTTAACATTTTGCAGGGCTTTCAAAAACATCATTGGTGTTTTGGCGGATGGGAACAACGATATGCAACACTGCAATAAGTATAGAGCATTGCTGCATTTGCAGAAATTAATTGAATCTCGGTATGAGTTTACGGAAATCAGTTGAACATAATGTTTATGTTGCCAAAGAAAAAATCTGACTTCACTTTGTCTATTTGTAGGTCCAATGAGAATGCTACTCTCCTGTCAAACATGAACCTGAGTGATTTCCAGATTATTTCTAATCTTGGAGAAGATGAGCTTGGTCACATAGATCTTGTAAGTTCTGCCCTTGTAGAGTGTAATTTACAGACCACCTAAATTCCCTGTGGTGCACTCTTTGCAGGATTATATGTTTCTATAATGCAATCTATTGATTGCTATCTCCAGGTGCAACTGAAGACCAATGTCAAGTGTTCTTTTGCTATGAGGGTGCTTAGCAAGAGACTCATTGTTAACGGTCGTCAACAAGAGCACATTCTGAGAGCGAGAGACATCTTTATGGAGGCATACAGTCCATTCATAGTCAGGTTTGTACCAAACAAGAAACCTCTTCCTCTGCTTCTTTATTTTATATTGTTTAGCATTTCTAATACCATTGAATTTAATATTGTGTTCACTATTCTCAATATTGTGAAGACATTTCAGCTCTATATTTTTTGCATGGAAGATACCATACAAACTAGATAAAGTGCCCCTCGGGGCACAGGTCTCCACCAGGACAGGTCAGGTTGTGACCTCCCGGTGGAGCTGTAATAGGCCAATGTAAAAAGGGTGCCATTTCTTCTTACACCTTGGATGGCAAATGATTTGAGGCATTTTGTTCCAAAAATGTGTTTTGCAAAAAAACATGAAGGTTACTTTAGTAACCATGGTTCTTTAAGTAAGTGAGCGAAATATTTCGCTTTATGGGAGGTTTTCGTTCCAAAACCGAGGTGCAGAACTTCATATTAATGAACTCTTCACAGGACATAAATATGTCCTGTGGGTTTAAGAGCGGTGACGTCAGACGCCCAAAGCCTCAGGGTTATAAGGCCTGTGTCTGCGTCACCGCGCCACTCGAACACTTTTTCCTTCTGCCAAGAGCAAGACAGAAGGGTGTTCAGCGAAATATTTCGCTCACTTACTTAAAGAACCATGGTTACTAAAGTAACCTTCATGTTCTTTTAAGTTGTGTTCGCGAAATATTTCGCTCTATGGGACATTATGAACTCCCGTATCCTGAACTAGCCAGTGAGTCCTAGGACTTGAGGATAAATAAGGGCTGGGGATAAACCTTAGGTTTGTAGCCCGGTCCCACAGGGTGGAAAGGTGACAGTCTTAGACTGTCAGTGTCTTCCCCGAGCGGCTAACTGGGGTAGGGCGGAGACTGCCCCAGGCAGCCTGGGTTTTTATAGAGGGAGGAGGGGCGTTGCCTCATTTCCTCTAGAGCTCTTGTGGGATGGACTTGATCAGAGTCCATTTATGGTGCGGCAGCTCCCAAGACCGCGTGCGCTAAAGAGGGCACTGCCACATCTAGGTTATAGTATGTGGCGAAGGTCGAGGAGGAGGACCAGCTTGCCGCTGTGCAGACATCCTGGATTGAGACACCCTTGTGGAGTGCCCAGGATGCTGCCATGCCTCTTGTGGAATGAGCCTTTAGCGTTAGCGGGGGCTCCACTCCCTGAGTGGTGTAGGCCAGGTGAATGGCCTGCACTATCCAGTTTGAGATAGTAACCTTTGTGACAGGCTTTCCCCTGGTTCTGTCACCCCAGGATATGAACAGTTGATGACCTATCCTTGAGGGGCCTGTTCTGTCCATGTAAGTGCGGAGTGCTCTTACTGCATGGACAAAGGCAGTTCCGCCTCCTGTCCTCTTCAGTAGCGAAGGGAGGAGGGTGGAAAGCCTGTAGATCCACCGGTACACAAACTGAGAAAGCGTTCTTTGGTAAGAAGGCTGGGTTTGCTTTAATGGTGAACTTGGTTGACCTGTCGTCGAATCTCATGCACTCTGGAGTGGTCGAAAGTGCGTGTAGATCGCTGACCCTCTTAGCGGTCGTCAGGGCGACTAGGAGGGCTGTCTTTAGAGTAAGACATTTTAGGTCAGCCGTCTGCAGTGGCTCGAAGGGCTCATTGGTTAGAGCCCTGAGGACTAGAGACAGATCCCAAGAGGGGACCAGGGGTCTGTTGACCCTGTGTACCCTGCGTACGCCCTTCACAAACTGTTTTACCAGCGGATGTCTCCATACCGTCTGGTCGTTAACGCCCACATGGCAGGCCGAGATGGCTGCTAAGTGGGTTTTCACTGAGGAGAGGCCTAGACCTCTGTCTAGGAACTCCTGCAGGAATGTCAGGACGTCAACTACTGAAGCTTGGAATGGGATAACCTGGTTAGGCCGTTCTGAGCACCACTGCTCGAACACGCCCCAGGCTGTTTCGTAGCGGGTCATTGTTGACTGGGCTCTGGCCTTCTGAATCGTTGCGACAACATTCGGAGGGAGACCGGCCTCAGTCAGCATTAGCCTCTCACGGGCCAGACCCATAGGTCTAGGTCCTTGGGGCAAGGGTGGAAGATCTCTCGTCCCGCTTGCGTGAGAAGATCCGCTCGTAGAGGGAGCTGCCATGGTTGGCTGTAGAGGAGGGGAGCTATCTCCGCCCTCCAGACGCCCCAGGCTGGTGCTACTAGTAGTACCGTCAGACCCCGAGTCCTCACTCTGTCCAGAGTGGGAATAATGAGACTCAGTGGGGGAAAGGCGTAGAGGAGGGACCTGGGCCATTGGTGTGCTAGAGCGTCTAGCCCCAATGTCGATGGTCCTTCCATGGCGAAGAAGAGAGGACACTTCGTGTCCTGCTCTGAGGCAGGTACACCTCGGGTGTCCTGAACCTGTCCCAGATCTGGTTCTCTACCTGGGGATGTAACGACCAGTCTGCGTAGCGGAGGGGTCCCCTGGACAGCAGGTCCGCCCTTGTGTTTAGAACACCAGGGATGTGACACGCTGTGATGGATAGTAGACGAGCGTCGCACCACATCGTGAGTCTCTGAGCCAGCTGGTGTAAGCGAGGGGACCTGAGTCCCCCTTGCTTGTTGATGTAGCACATAGTTGTGTTGTCCGTCCTGACCAGGACGTGACAACCTCGGATGCACGGTTCGAAATCCCTCAGCGCGAGGAATACCGCCATCAGCTCCAGATAGTTGATGTGGCAGGACCGTAGTTGTTCTGTCCACATCCCTCTGGTTGTAGTGCCCTCCAGTGTGGCTCCCCAGCCAGTCATGCTGGCGTCTGTGGTGACGACTTTCCTGGTCAGAGGCCTGCCCATAGGGACGCCCTCTGAGAGAGCCCGTCTGTCTTCCCACCATTTCAGGGCCAGCACGCATTGTGACGTCACTGTTACCCTCTGGTGGCGACAGTGCATAGGTATGCGTAAAGCATTCATCCACCGTTGAAAAGGTCTCATATTCAGCCTGGCTAGGCGGATTATGTGAACCACTGAGGCCATAAGCCCCGCCATCCGGAAGCATGCGTGAAAAGGAATCGAACGATCCCTCTTGAATGATGCCGCGGAATGTATTATCGCCTCTATTCTCTCTTGGCTTGGGCGAGCTATGAAAGAGATCGAGTCTAGTGTTATACCGATGAAGTCTAAGACTGTGTCGGAGTTAACATGCTCTTCTCCTGGTTGATTCGAAACCCGAGAGTGGAGGTGGCTGAGCACTTGGTGTGTGTGCAACAGCACCTCCTGTGGCGAGTCTGCTGACAGGATCCAGTCGTCTATATATGTTGCTAGACGAATGCCCTGTTGTCGTAGTGGAGCTATAGCCGCGGCTGTACACTTCACAAAGACTCTCGGACTCAAGGACATTCCGAAGGGGAGGACGTTGTATTCGTATACTCTCCCTTCGAACCCGAAGCGCAGAAGTTTTCTGTGCGGGGGGTAAATTGGAATGTGAAAATAAGCGTCCTGTAGGTCTATTGACGTGAACCAGTCCCCTTTGCGGAGTGAGCGCAGTAGGACTGGCGGCGTCAGCATTTTGAAGCGGAATGTCTTCAAAAAGCGATTCAGGGCTCTGAGATCTAGAATGGGGCGAAGCCCGCCCCCCTTCTTTTTCACCAGGAAATAGCGGGAATAAAACCCGTTGAGAGACTGGTTGGCAGAGACCTCTGAAATGGCGCCTTTCTGTAGGAGGGAAAGGATTTCCTCCTGCAGAATGTGCACCGCCTCTCCGCTCGCTCTCGAGAAAATAATCTTCTTGAAGGTGGGCGGTTTCGAGGCAAATTGGAGCCTGTATCCTGTTGCTATAGTGCGCATGACCCACGGGGAAACCCCGTGCATCTGCCACTGAGCTAGGTGACGTGACAGAGGACCCCCTGTTCTCGGGGGAGATTCTGTCCGTGAGGCTCTGGTGCTCTCTAGCAGCCTGGGCGCGTAGAGGCATGGCCACTTTTTTCTGTTCCACTCCGTTAGAGTGTGAGGAAAAAAAATTGGCGTGACGGCTCCGTCACAGAGCGGGTTATGCCTCCCACATATGGGCCTATGCCCTTCAGAGTTTGTTTCATGGTTGTGTTTTTGTGTTTTTTGTTTTTTGTTTCTTTATGAAAGTAAAACAGACACATTTATTTGCACATTACAACACTTTTTTGAGGGGTTTGTACAGAGGCAACGTCTGCATGTACATCCCCTCTGAAACGTTTGGGTTGCGGTTCGAGAGTGAGGTCACTACTCTCTGCGCTGAACCCTGAATTGTAGGAGGTCCTGTAGGGCGGAGGAGAGCGGCGGCCGTCGGTCCCGGGGCGTCCTCTGGAGGAGCTTGTTGTCCGTCGTCCACCTTGAAAGCAGCCTATCTAGAATGCTAAGCATGGGTGGCATCGGCCATACGACGAGGTTGCTACTCCCGACCTTGAAAAGGTTAGCTAACAGCTAAACAGACCTAGCTTCACAATGTACATACCTGTAATGTTGAGGGAAGCAGTCGGTAGTCGAGGGTCGCTGGGGAACCACGTAGAGTGAGACTCGTGCCTTTGGCCGCTGCGTGAAGTAGTAGTAGTGGTAGTTGTCGGTGGAGGCCTAGGACTGCGTCTGACATCCCGAGATCCCGCTGGAGGAAGCGGGAAGGCCGCAAAGCCTGGGGCTCGCGTAGCGCGGCCGTCGGGCTGGTGCTGTTTAGGTCCGACGACACAGCGCGATGCGGCGGGGCAGCGGGGCATGTCGTCGTCATCCTCGTCGTTGTTGTAGAACTCGTAGTCCGCTAGGGCACCTGGTAGGAAGGGAGTTCTCCCTCCTCTTCCTCCTCGTAGTGCCGTGGGGACGGTTCCAGGCGGTCAGCTACCCTGCTAGACGCAACAGCGGGTGGTGCGCGCTTAGGAGGGGGTTCCACAGTGGCCCTGACGAGCTGCTGGCGCGGCCTGGCCACCGAAGCGGGGGGAAAATCCTCCTTGGGCGGTGGCCGCCCTGTTGGAGGGAGTTTATCCCGCCTAGCTTGCTGGCGGGGCTGGGTCGTCGTTTTGGGCCTCGCTCCACAAGCCTCGTAGTCACGGGTGTTGGCAGCCCTGACTGCTGAGGCCTGGGAGGAGGTGACGGTAGCTGTAGCTGGAGCGCGAGTGCGCGGAGCCGGGACAGGTGGGTGCTACGTGCTAGCGGCGGCCAGTCGACTCTAGCCCTCGGTGTAGCGCGTGGAGGCCCTCCGTAGAACTGCGCCGAGGGTGGCGGGTCCAAGGCGGGCTTGTCGTACTCAAACCTCTCAAAGTACTGTCTCACTCGGTGGAGACGGGACTTCTTGATGCTCAGGTCCACCATGTTGTCGCAGGGGATACAGACGGGGCCTTCCCCGGTGATAGCATTACGAGCGTGAGCGAGCCCGAGACAATAGAAACATACCATATGCTCGTCTTGTCCGGACATCGTGTTGCCGCAAGCTCCTACGGCACATCTCTTCTGAGGCAACCCCAAGTGTCTCCGGCGGAGACGGCGTTCCTCAGAGGTGCTGGGTGGACCCTCGGGTACATTCCTGGTCTTCGACGAACATTTTATTGTCGAATGAGGCTAGCGTTCAGGTGCTAGGCGTTGGCTTGCCCGGCGAAAACTAGCCTAAAAGAGCGGGTGTCGGCCCGTTCTAAGCTAACAGGGTTAGCTAGAGTTAGCTGGAAGCTAAAAGTAAAGCCTCGGTGCGTAGGCGGCCCGTTGACTAAACAAAGAGCTAAAAGCTAGTTAGCTTTCCGTGCGAGTGGGAGGAGCTGTGAAGTAAACTAGTTTCCAGAACGTAAAAAGAAATTAGCGTAAAGGAAAAGAGCTTTTTAGAAGTTTTATTCTGCAATAAGCAACAAGTTCAACCAACCAGATATGTCGGAGAGTCTCACGGAGCTCGAGGCCTGTCTCTTGCCCGATTTACGAGACGTAAATCACCCCAAACAAAGCTGTCTAGAAAGTCCTTGCGTACCCCTTGGCAGAAGGAAAACGAGTGGCGCAGTGACGCAGACACAGGCCTTATAACCCTGAGGCTTTGGGCGTCTGACGTCACCGCTCTTAAACCCACAGGACATATTTATGTCCTGTGAGGAGTTAATATGAAGTTCTGCACCTCGGTTTTGGAACGAAAACCTCCCATAGAGCGAAATATTTCGCGAACACAACTTAAAAGAACACCTGTTGGTGGCGTTATTATAACAGGCCAATGTGAAAAGGGTGGGATATATTCCTCAGCCAAGTAGGAAAGTCTGTGAAAGATTTCACGTAAATTGCACGCTGCGTTCATGATTTGAGGCATTTTGTTCAAAACGGGCCAACCCTGCAAACTTTGAAAGCCAATGTAAGCCAATTCGGATGGAATATCGGACAGATACATCTTGAACACATGACTATAGAGATAGTGTGTAGCGATTTACGGGATTTTTGGACAGAATCTGGAGCAGTAATATCCAAAAATGTTTTTTTCAAAAGTCAGCCTCCTGGTGGCGCTATATCAGGCCGTTCTAGAAAATTGGGAGAGAGGTTCATTGTTGGCATCCAGGGAGTGTGTGTGCAAAATTTGGCATGGACCGGGTTAATGGTGCCGGAGATTAGCTGGTAACAGACGGACACATGGACACACACGGACACACGGACAGAGTGCAAAACATACTCTCTCCCCATGCCTTCGACCTGGTGGAGACAAAAAATAGTAATTCATCGTTAAAAATAATTATTAATATGATTAATTATTACAAGATAATCATTTGACCTTAATTCTGATTGAAGAGGTGACTTGTGGCATTAAGAATTTACTTGAATAGGTTGTTTCATCTTTAATTGACCCCAGGCTGCACCAAACCTTTAGAGATACCAAGCACCTGTACATGTTAACAGAAGTCTGTGCTGGTGGGGATCTTTGGAGTTTGCTGAAAGAAAGGTAGTCATCGTTTCATAGATATTTGAAAAATTATTCACTTCCATCTCCATGTCATTGTTCCACAAGTGTGCTCTGGTTTAGGCTTCCTTTGGGAGTTTGAGTCTAACTAAATAACTGTTGATTGTACACTGTCCTATACCTCTTGTCATCAAACATTTACTTTATTCAGAAATATGCTGTCTTTTCTCAGGGGATCCTTTGATGACTGCAGCACGAGGTTCTACACTGCTTGTGTTGTTGAGGCGCTGATCTTCCTTCACCATTGTGGCATTATCTATAGAGACCTGAAGCCTGAGAATGTGCTTATGGACCAACATGGATACGCTAAATTAGTAAAAGAAAAAAAATACTCTTCAAATGCATTATATCATTGGGAAATGGGAATTTACTGCATTATTAGTTGTGTAATGGGAATCTACTGATTTCTAATTGTTTATGCTAATTTAAACTCTACTGCCCCCTCCTGCCTTTTATAGATGGGACCTGGATGTTCAAAGAAAATCAGTGTGGGTAAGAAAACTTGGACGTTCTGTGGTACACCAGGCTATATGGCCCCAGAGGTCATCCTGAACAAGGGCCACAGCATATCTACAGATCTCTGGTCACTAGGCATCGTCATGTTTGAACTGCTGACTGGAAGGTAAGATTTGAGTTTTTTTTTTTTATTACAGTATTATTAAGTACTTTGTAATATTATTTTATTTCTCTCTTGAGAAATGAGAACTGATGATAAATTTCCCCAACTCTCTAGCCTTCCATTTACCGGCTCTGATCCAATGAGGATATTTACTGCCACCATTCATGGCATTGACCAGGTCAACTTCCCTGAGGCCATCAGCAAAAGTGCCTCCAGCCTCATCAAGAACCTGTGCAGGTGTGGCTTACACAAAAAACACATCCAATCAAACAATTCATGGAATAATTGTCAATCTGTTGTAAAATCATATGTAATATGTGGTACGGTATTTATAACCTAATTTTGTTTGAAAGCTTGTCTTTCTTCCTTATTATAAAAACTATGAAGAAATTCTGCTATTGGGCGGCAATGGTGCCACTCCATTTCAGGGTTTTTATTTGTGGGTTATTTTACTCACTGAGGTACTGAGTAAAACAAACAGACAAACAAAAAGCCTGAAATTATATACCATACTGTACATACTGTATCAGTGACTGCTAAAGCATTGAATGTGCAATGGAATGCTTAAAGAACTCTGTGGTGTTTTGGTTTTAATCAAATTTAAAAAATAGAATAACCTACTCTCTCTGATAAAGCCTGACAGCAAATTATTCTAGCTCGCTCAGTGTCACATTTCTAGAGCCAGTTCTTAATCAATTTCCAATGTCCTTTTCTCAAGTTCAACCTTATTTGTGTCATTCCATTCGAAGCATCAATAGTTGGCAAAGGCAATACAGAAATACACTGAACAACATTCTTCAATCTAGCTGTCAAAATACTGTAGATCAGCGGTTCCCAAACGTTTTTGGCCCTGTTACCTCCCGACCTATAGTGAAATAGTCCACCATAAACTATACACACATATTTCCTATATCCACATATGTGCATATCCACATATACTGTATGCATGGACCTGAATATGGCATCTATTCTGCATACTTGCCATATATTGGCATAATGTTCATTTAAAATAAAGCCTTTTCATTTCATGCACCCCCTAGAAGGCGCTCGCGCACCACAGGGGGTGCACCACAGTTTGGGAATCCCTGCTGTAGATACTGACTTACTCCACCCTGGACTACTTACAGCCGGGGTGCCCAAAATCACAAAGGCTGTGCAGGTAGATCACATGGCATGGTCCTACAAATATATTTATATAAAAAAGAAAAAAATGTTTTGCATGTGCCACTTGAATTAAGGTGACTTGATTGATTGACATCTATAAGGGCCTGTCAGCTCCAATGTTGTACACAGTGCATTTTCAGCATGCAACTAAGTGTAAAATTATTGGATCTCTTGTCCACTGGTCCCACTTTGACACATTTGTAGACGAAATTGTGAGTATAATTAGTTTTAGTCATCATGGCTTAGTTTTTATTTCGTTTTTATTCAGTTGTCCTAAGTGTAAAACGGTAGTCGACGAACATTTTCCGTCATAGTCTTAGTCGACAAAAACAACACTGGTCAGCTCAAACCCACAATGCAATACTTTGTTTTCTAGAGTGTTGTACACAAATGTCAGCATTACAAAGTTATAATACAAACAAAAAAACCCTACCAATTCAAAATGTCCCTCTATTTCCCATTCCAAGTGTGCTTGTCTCATGTCTAACTATTCCAAAGCCCCTCAGGTACATTTTGAACAAATTTCACTATTTCAGCAATGGGGTCAAAAATGTTTTGATGGGTAGATCTCGTTGAGCTGGTCATTTTGAAAGTGACTCTCAAGTCAAAAAAGTGTGGGCACCCCTGACTTAGAGCATGTCCCCAAGACCACTGCTCCAACCACTGGATCATGGATCATGTAATTCAGTGGTTCTCAAGGTGGGGTCCGGGGACCACCCTGGTCCCCCAGAGTGTACAAATGGAACCATTACACTCACATGAATCACTGAGGAGTTTACATACTTTATGGTGAATTCCTGTTCTGTTCTTTGGCTATATAGAGTGTATATTTGTACGTCTCTAAATGTTTTGATGAATTGAACATGGTGGACCCTCTTGTAAACAAGTGTAATGCTTTATTAGGTCGTCCACTCAGTTAACAGTCTTTGCTTTGAGTTGTGCTTGAAATGTACTGTAATTCTGCAAACTGTTAATAAATATTTAAATCAAGCGACGTACAAGCGTGAGATTGGACTAAGCAGATTAAACATGAATTCTAGGCAAAATAGTGAATTTATATTTATATAGTGCACACACACACACACACACACACACACACACACACACACACACACACACAGAAGGTAATAAACAAAAGTAATTGGTGGCACATTAATGAAACAGATGGTCTTAGACAGAATGTCTTAGACATGACCTGAGCTACAACTGCCTTCTCCACAACAATATGAATTCTAAAACCCTTCATTCTTATTCAGTCATTAACCATGTGAGGTGGGCTCATGTTTGCTCTCTTCCTGGCCCTCAAGGAACAACCCCCCTGAGAGACTGCAGGGGAGTAGGAGAAATGGGGCCAAGGACATTCAAAAGCACAAGTAAGATCAACGATTGTGGTGGGGAAGAATATTGCATCAGGCCTGTGTTAACTGGCCGACATTGCCTAATACTGTTTGATGTTGTTTCATTTAGGTGGTTTGAAGGATTCAAATGGGAAGGGCTTTGCAAAGGCACTCTGAGCCCACCCGTCATTCCCAAAGTAAGACTCCTCCACATCTGTTTTGTGGTGTTGCCTCTATCTATGTGCACATAGTTTTTTGACTGTCTGGTTTAAATGCTCATGTTATGTAGCCTATATTGTCTTTCAGTTCAACCAATGTATGGAAAGGGCAACACCACCTAGTCACTATACTGAAGATGTAGAAGGCCTACCAGAACTGGAGACAAACTGGGACAAGGATTTCTGATTTGTCGATTGTCATTCTGGTTTTGAATAAACAACATTCTGGAAAGAATAAATAAGATTTTTCTTTTTATTTAGATATTGTCCAAAGAGTTCTAGCTAAAATTGAATGAATGAATGAAGTCTGCAGGGAATGAGCAAAAGAACAATTCAAAGCCGTTTAAAGTTAGGGTAAGTGATATAAATTTGTTAAATTACTTTATATATTCTGATAGTAGGTCACTAGGCCTACTCATTGGTAGGCTATATATCAGGCCGGGGCTTCTATATAAACACACACACACACACACACACACAAGCCACTTGAACCCTAGCATTTGCTGAAAATAGCAGATCTACAAGCTCACAAAGCATTGTGTTGAGCATGCGTTGTGAGCTTGTAGATTTGCTATTTTCTGTGAAGAGATGGTGGAGGGAAAAAGAGTAGACCAAGTATACCGAGCCAAGTTTAGTGAGTATTTCTCGGGTTTAAATGGTTAAATGTCTGAATATAGTCATTATTGACAAAAAACGAATAATAATAATAATAATTTACACAACACTGATGATGGTGCAGTCAAACAATGAAATCTATGAAAAGGTTTAATCTGCAACATAATTTTATATTTATGTAGTGGGGGTCCTTGCTTCATCCCTCTCTCAACTAAGGGCAAGGGGTCCTTTATAGCCTGAAAAGTGTTGAAGACCCCTCCCCTCAAGTCAGGAAACAATCTGTATCCATTCAGAAGCACCCATGATGACACTGCATAAACAAACTGTATCCATTCAGAAGGAGAACTCGCCCAGGATGACACTGCATAAACAAGTGAATTTGGGAGTGATGAGATTGAATACCGGAGATTAAGGAGCAGACTAGCAAATTAGGGCTTGATTGATTGAAGTATTTAACAGTTTGGAGAATTACAGTAAATTTCAAGCACAGTACAAAACTGTTAACTGTGGACGACACCATGTAGGCCTAAGCATTACACTTGTGACTTGTTTACAATAGGGTCCACCATGTTCAATTCATCATAAATGGACCAGAGCTATAGGAGAAGACACATTTTGAGAGCTCTGATAAATGGGTAGTTTCCAAATTGGCTGAAGATTGACCTACCATTTATTAAAGAGCTGGAGAGACGCAGAGACCTCTGCAACTGAACAAACATTCGCGCAGACGAAATGAAAGCCTGGGTATCGAGGCTAAACAAACACTCTAATATATCATATCAGCAAGCATTATAACATTATATTTATAACAAATAAATAAAGTTTTGCTTCATACAAAACATTCCACATTCGACCCTCACTTCCACAGATGGAGCTGGAGGGTCCTTACTCATTTTGTTTCACTTATACATTCTGAGACGCAACTGAAACACAGTTAAATACCAATAGTTAGAAAGTGACGTCAGGGAAAGTGTCCAGGTCGTTGCAGTGAGCGACGCTGTGGGCACAGGCACGTGGTAAGGGTAACGGGTGGATAGCAAAGTATTGGGACTGGGAGCGCAGCGCAATCTAAAGACAATACGGTGACCTACAGTACATTTCTTTCAGGTAAGCACCGATTACCTTCTGCAAGTCCTGTCGTTTCTTTAATACATTCTTAAATTGCATAGATCAAGTCTTCGAGAGGTAACTTTTCAACACTCTCCACTCCCTAGCCTGCCCTACATAGTTTATCGCAGTCGCACCCAGGCGGCGTCTACCGTTCTGTCTTTGAGTCTTGAGACATCGTTGCGTTCCTTACAATACATCTTAAAGTTGAATCATATGAAATTATTGATCAGCACTCAGGAAAAGCCGACAGCAACAAAGTCAACACTGCGATGCAAAATATCAGTAAAGTTTAATTCATATCCGGCACCATAGTAGGCTATGCCTCCCCATTTGTATACGTATGCGTTTGTTGAAAAGTTGAGCATAGCGAAGCGATCGTTTTTTCTCTTCCCTGAACCAAAATAATTACTAGTTGGAACTTGGAACCGTGGTGGCGGGTTTGGCTAGGAGGAGGATACTCTGTTGGTTCTGCAGAACCAATGGTACATTCTACTGATTGTACCTAACTCTGGTCTGGTTCATCGCTATAATCTAATTCTAATCTACCCAAGTCGTTCGTTCCTCTGGATAATGTATTTTGCTTGAGAATTGAGAAATATATGTTATGTTATCTTTCCCCTTCCCAACTCGGACCGACATGTTTAAATGTGTCCATGTGTGGATCATGGATGGAATGCACGCCTGAATTGGCATTCCTCGTGTCTCCCGAGTCCCTGCTCTGAGTGCTCTCCCAAGTCCCAACAGAGCATTTGACAATAACATAGTTACAGTAGGGCAAACGAATAAACAGCATACATCTGAAGGCTGTGTACTCAGCCATCCAGTCCCCAAAAAAAAGTTTTTCAAGGTTCACTGAAACAGAAAGATTCTGTTGTAGGCTATCCCACTATACAGTGCATGACAGCCAAAGCTAGCTGTTCTAGATTCAGAAATGCTTTGTGTTTTAAGTGCATTTCATACAGGTATACATTATGATACATGACCAATGAAATATTATGACCTGCATGAAAGACTGTCTTTTAATTGAGCTATTAGGCTACTCGACTCTTTCAGGTCGATTTTGAAGGTGCGGTTTACCAGGTCGTGATACATAAATTGGCCTCGCTCTGCGCACATTCGTATTATGAAAGGCATATCGGCCCGTGTTGAACGCACTCGGCCCGTGTTGAACGCACACACATTTGGCATACCGCGTCCCTGAATATTTTAGCATTGTGGGAGTGTCCATATGTTAATTATTCTCGCTTTGCGCAATTTGCTATTAAGCCCCTTGACCTAAAGACACTCAGCGCATAACGATTAGACGTGGGTCTGACCACCTCATAAACGCAAAAAGCACTGTTTGATTTGACACTTGAGCGGCTCTGAGAGGCTGCTAGAGTGTTGCCATGTCTGTTTATTATAAGCGGCTTATTTTTCTGTAAAGTTGCTTTCTGTGTGATTGCTTTTCTTGTTTCTAAAGTGGTTATTTGGGCTTTTCTCCTAATGTTGTTTAAACCAGTGCAAAACAAGCACATTCCCATGTCAAGGATCCCCAGATGAATGCATTTGCCCAACTAAGGACAGCTAATCCAAAAATTAAATAAAAAGATTACTTTTGAAAATAGCAGATCTATACCAGCTCACAATGCATCACATTCATTCATTAAAACTATGAACTCTGACTGCAGGGGGATATATAATGATCATTATAACAATGTGCAAGAACATATTTAAAAATAAGGAAGAACTTTATATTTGTGGACAATCAAAATATGTTTTTTTATTTTAATGTGGTGTCATTCAAATTAATCTGGATATGGCAGACTCACTATTTAGAAAATAAAAACATGGCACTTCATTTAAAATAGGTTACAGACCCCTGTTATATGCGCTTATTTTTATAGACCCATTTACTTGTTTCTATGAGACATGGCACTTTTGCGTCTATTTAAAAAAAATGTTGAGATTAGAAACGGCCATAATTCTTTCATTTCTCAACCTTAAAAATAAATAAAAACATCTCCATAATCCGTGGGAAATGTGCTTTCATATGCTGTATCACACCCGATTCAAGTCTTCTTCAATAAAATGCTACGAGCGAACTCAGCGAAGACCATACCATCGGGGCCACAGCATTACAGCACGCATTCAACTCATTCCTTGACTTGAATGAAATAAAATATAATAAACGTTATTTTACTGGTGTTTTTCAATAGAAACAAATAAAGAGCGTGTGTAGGCTACTGTGTGCAAGTGCAACAGTGCATATACATGCATGCACTAGGCTATATTTCTTCCGTGTCGGGATGGTGATTGAGCTTTTCAAGTTCACAGCCCGTTTGGTCTTTCATAAAAAAACGTTGATATTAGCCTATAAACACTCATGGTTCTCTCATTTCTCAACCGTTTTATTAAATGTAAAAATCTCCATATTCCTTAGGAATCTTGCTTTCATTCGCTGTATGGTACATGGTTCTATCGTTATCGAATTAATTAATTACGCATGGATTGGCAATTTGCCAATATGCTGCTATCTACTCGCAATTCCATTCCGATCTGAAAGGTGGGTCTGTTCTTTTGAGGCATAAAGGTGACAGCATGCAGTGCAATAGGAATAATTAACCCAAATGTGACAAAGGCATGTCATGTCTTCTATGGTGCCAGCCTGAAGAAATGTCATACCACGACCCCCAAAGTGCGCATTCCGTATGTGACATCAGCTGACTGGTAAAGAGAATAGTACGGACATGTTGATTGGGTACGTCTCAAACACGCCTTAAACACACCCATGACTAATTCAAGGCCGTTTTGCGCACTCCGCGGGGTGTCAAAAGCGCTTCTTAACATGCCCAAAATTGCAATATGACATACTACACGCCCCCAGATCATAATACTGTAATTAGATTAGTAATATAGAAGTAAGTAACATAGAAGTCCTAAATCGACCCCACAGTATCAAAACCCCTTATTGTGAGTTGTGACCGAGTATGTCTGTGCTTCATTTAGGAATCACAGCCAGAAAACACCAGTGCATTTCAGTCCTATCCCCTTGCTCATTCCCTCCCCATGCAGCCTCACGTGTCCCCCTGTGCTCTCATCTCTTCCCAGACCGTTCTGTTCACATGGAAAGAGTTCATTGCTCTGAGTCTGTTGGTGTGGGTACTAAACAATGTCACATTGTCCCTCCCAATAAACCACCCCCCTCTTCACCTCACTACCTCCTGTAGTTTCGTTTGTCAGGGATAACATTTCCACTCATTTTGCTTTTACCAGAGAGATGCCCTAAGCTACTTTGTGCATTTGCACTGTTAATGTAATTCATAGATTTTTGTAGTGGCAGCGTTTTCCTTTTGATCATTAAGAGTGGAGCATATTAACTTATTAAGTACTACAGTACGTGACCGTGGCTCAAGCAGGAGACCAACCTCACTAGCCATCTTGGGCATCAGGTTTGTGTAAATGTAGATGCATGTAGGGCTGAAACAAGCATTTTTTATTGATTTTACCAGTTAATTGAGACATATCCTGATTGAAAGCAATTGTCTGCTTGCATTTTTACATATTTTTGCTTTATGAGGGAGGATGTCTGGAATGGTGAAAAGCAAAACATATAGACCTACTTCTGTTGTAATCATTGTTACAGATCGGAACCAGGCAGGTTCAGATCAAAACCTAATTGTTTGATTGACAGGGTAAGTCATGGTGTTGTTTTTGTGCCATACATATTTTTTGCTAGGTTCTCAGCTCTGTCTCTACTTGTCAGCAGGGGTGAAGTGCACAGACATGTAAACTGCCACTGGGAAGTATTTGCCATTTTCCTGTAAACAGCAGGATGGCATTTTATAGCACCTTTTAATATGAGCCTCTCCAAGTATTCAAAGGGGAATCTATGTTACACTTTAGTGGTAGCTACACTAGCTTGTGTGCTGGGATAAATATACACTTTAACCACACAAGACAACCCACAGGAAATTCAAGAATGGCTAGGATGTCTAATGCACTTTCTACAGGTAGTAATTATGCTTGTTGACTGTTGTAGAAAATGTATTTTCAAAAGTCTGTTATTCTGCTTTCTCTGGGCTCTGATAGGGAGTAAGTGCTTTGAGCACAATAGTGCCTGTCTAGCCTTGACAATAGGCATTATTTTATGAATGGAAGCAAGGGAGGAAGGGGTGATAGCACTATTCGTTCAGATAAAGGGAGAGAAAATGGGCTACAGCAGGGGATATTCTTCTCACAATGAAGCATCATTTTTCATCTCAAAAGACCATTCATTCCATATACTTAAATCATTTGCATTGTTGGTCCAACATGTGCAAAGTGGCAAATAAACGTTATTAGTTCACATAACTCAACCTATGAAGATTATACATTTGAGGAAGTGTGGCATTTGCTTCATTCATCTTTTCAGGGGATAAGGAAGTGGGGAAAGATTAGCTTGGGAGAGAGGGGAGGGACATCGCTCTACCCCCTCTTCTTTAGGAGGGGGGGGGGGTAAAACTGGGTAAACTGGGTGAGAGGTTGAGGCCTGGGGGAGCTGGTGGGTTTTGGGTGGGGGTATTAAAGGATGATTTCACCACTTCAAACTATCTTCATATAATTGGTACTCACAAATGTTCATGGTAAAATTGTACGTCTGTGTCTCGTAGGAGGGCTGTGGTCTTTTTTTTTTTTATTATTGAGAAAAAATATTATACAAATGTGCCCACATCACTCCTATGAGACACAGACCAAGTAGAAACAAGAATTGATGATATCAATTAATTACAAGCTGCTGCATTATATCCCATGGCTGAGAGGTCAGCTAGAGGCAAAATGTGTGTCAGGCAGGACGATATTATGTCGTCAGTACAGCCAATGAGAAACATAGGTCTCAACTACAGCAAGTGGGCGTGAAAGCACAGCAGAGAGTGCATTGACTAGCTGTCCTTACACAGCAGCTAGTAAAAAATGGTGCCATTTCAGGGGTTTTCATTCAACTGGTGGTCCATGGATCACTGGTGGTCCGTGAAGGAAGTGCATGTTGTCCCTGATCACGCATTTAGAAACATAGGAAAGTGAAGACTGTCTTTTATTTTTATATATATTCTTTCCTGAGAAACTAAATGACCTGGTGACCTATGATGAGGCCTCAATGTTGTCATTTACTTAGTAATATCCTCAAAAGTCCATAGACTTGGCTGGCAAACGAGTTATGTTGCGCTCTAAACAAACATAAAAAATCCCATAGACTTGGCTGCCATATGACGTTAATCTTCAAAAGCCATGCATTGGAGGGGCTAGCGCCCCTCAAAAATGGTGTGTGAATGAATGGTGAAGGTAATTGAAGAGTTTGTTGTGATGCTGTTGGGGATGCCTTCCAGTTTTTCTACTCTTTTCACATTACGCTTTTGGGGAGCGTGAACTATTAAATCTCTGGCACAGTGCTATGGGGCGGACCTACAGGCTATGAGCCATCGTGCCATCCCTCCCCCTCACCCCATCTTACCACCAACCCCACACTACTGTACACGGCTGCAACTCAAACCCCTCTCAACCTTGTTCGTTCTCTTGTCCCATCTTTGTTGGACGACAAAGCAGTGGTACAACATGACTGAGAGTAACCTCAGCGCCTGTTTCTGTTAAGCCAATCATGGTTACTTCCTGATGGCCCCCCCTTCCCAGTTTACTGGCCAGGCCTTTTCTTTTCTCTCCCGAGTCCCCCACTCTGCCAAGCCTGTGGCCCAGGGTTGTTCAGCCGGCCATCGAAAAATAATCAGAATAGGGCTGTGTTTTACTGTAACAAAATGGGGCAGGTTATTTTATTCCTATTCCTTATCAAGCTGGGTTGGTTGAGACGGTGATGAAAAGTAGAAGTGAGGCAGTGTTCAAATGCTGGATCGTTTTCCCCTTGAGAATTGTGAAAATAATGTATTATTGAAACATTTTTTCGTTCTTTTCTTTTTTCATAGGTTACAGATTAATTAAGCTGGTACCGTGTTTGTATGCTCTTTGTGTCTGTGGACTCACTAACAAGTTTAGGAATTTTGTTAACCGGTTAATGGTATACATACAATAGTCAAGGTTTATTCTTTGTACTGTATTTTGTACTTCACCACCCTTTTGTGCATAGTTCTCAGCAACATTGAGCAGTGTCTTTGAAAGCACAATAATTGCCTCCCATTTCACTGGATTCCATTATCAACGTCATTCATTCATTCTTTCATTCAGTCAGTCAGTCAGTCATTCAAGCATACTCACACTGCGCCCCACCCTCCCAACCCTGTCACTCTGTCTCCCCCTCTCAGTTATGCATTTTCAAGAGTGGTTACGATCAGTTCGAGCCAACGGTGGAATTAAAGTGCCGGAATCCGAGGACATCTGGAGCCTTCTTCCCTCTTTCCCTCTGTCCTCTTTCTCCCTCTCCTCCCTCTCTCTGTCGCCGTCCTCTCTGTTAGGTATAGGGGCCCTGGCCTCAATTACTGCTTACTGGCTGGTGACACGTCCTCGACCCATGCGTCCCCCCTGTGATCTACAAGCCCAATCTGTGGCTGTCCAGGTGAGTGGATCATGGTTCTGATCTTGGTTCCATACTAGCCTCTATAGTCTATACACCGTGAAATTCAAAGAGTGTACAAATGGACCAGTGCTGCTCATTTAACGCAAATGATTTTATTGTGTAAATATCTTAATATTTTGAATAAATAGCAGTAAATAATTGGAAATGTTTCTATACACTGTTTTTCAGTTTAATGCACCACCCTTGTACTCTATGTGCAAATATCAGTGACAATAAAAGAGAACTCTGATTTTAAATTATAATGATTCTGTTGTAAATGTTAATAGGCATACTTAATTAACTGATTATACTGTATAACTGTGCGCGACGAAAATTGCAGATCTTATAATATTGCAGATCAGCTATTTCCGGTGTGCAACACGATGCGCAGTATACCTTAGTCCCCACAGGAATCCGTGGAAAAAAAGGCTCGATTCCGCGGCAAACATTCCGGCAAACATTCCGGCGACATTAACTTATTTAACCTAAAATGACCAGTTAGTAGAATCTTTCATGAAGATTCCAATAATCGTTTTTGGGGACCCATTATTATTCATGTTTTAATTATTTGTTTTGGTTGCAAAGGTTGTCATTCAAACCCTGCCCACAGTAACTACAGTTTAGACTAGAGGATACTTAATGTGGGTGTAATATTTTTTCTTTTCTGCTTTAGCATTGTCAATTTGTCATTGTCAGGACTCGGGACAGGGATTCAGTTTCAGTATGAACCATTTGGACAGCTTTGAAATCAGCTGTAAATTCCGTGATCGCGGATTCCTGTGGAGACTAATAGCTCAGGCTGTGACATTTTTCTAAAGGTGTAGTCACATAATTGAACTTTTGTTTTTTTGGGGCGTTTGTTATAGGGAGAGCCCAGCTGTAGACGTTCTGCACTTCTTAAGGATGACGCACTGTTAGAATTTTACTATGATGACACCAGGACTGCATATGACATGTTCCAGAGAGGCGTGAGGATTGCTGGTGAGCTGCTGTGCTTCGGCAGAAGCGGGGAGGGGGGGGGGGGGGGACCTTTCTTTTTTTTAACTAAATTACATGCATGTTGTAATCCCAAGGAAATGGCCCATGTCTAGGCTTCAGGAAGCCAGGGCAGCCCTATGAGTGGATTTCCTACACAGAGGTCTGACAGAAATTCTGTATTTTGATAAACAAGTATAACAAGAGGTTTTACATAACATTGTTCCTCACTGACGATCCTGCTATTTCAGGTGGCTGAGCAAGCACAGGTGCTGGGTTCTGGGCTGCTGGCCAAAGGCTGCCAGCCGAACCCGGAGCAGTTTGTTGGAATATTTTCACAGAACAGGCCAGAGGTACACACAATTATGCCCATACAGATTTATTAGATTTTTTAGATTTGTTCCCACACTGGGTGGTTACTTGAGTTTTAGCATATATTTTTGGTGATGGCATGTAAGGTCAGCTCTGCCAACCAGCTTGGTTAAGACTCGAGTGCAGCTTAAATGAGTCGTATTAAGTTTTCACAGAGCATTATTTTGTTTGCTAGGAGTTAATGAACAGCTAACAACTACCTCTTGTTTTGCCTGTTAGTAATTATCACTTTCGAGGGGTATAAAACATTTTTCTTTGAGTGTTTTGTTGACCTTCGGGTCAAAAGTCAACCTGAGCATCACTACTATCACTACTACACAGATATGATACAAGAGTCTAACTGTGTTACTCTGTCTCCATCTATTGGCAACAGTGGATCATTTCAGAGCTGGCCTGTTACAGCTACTCTATGGCAGTGGTGCCTCTATATGAGACACTGGGGTTGGAAGCAATGGTTCACATACTCAACCTAGGTAAGACAACCCCCTGAAAGCACCACCAATGAAATGAAATCAGTGTGATATTTAATGTCTTTGAGCGAGAAATTAAAAGACTGTATGTACATCAGTGTGATTGCAAGGTACTATCACTGTCCACTTTTAGCGGAGATTGCCTTGGTGATCTGTGATCGGGAGGAGAAGGCTACAGCCCTTTTGGAGAACAAGGAGAAAGGAGACACTCCCACCCTGTCCTGTCTCGTGCTTTTCAACAACTTCAGTGATGCCTTACTGGACAGGGGAATGAAGTGTGGAGTAGAGATTTTGCACCTGTCACAGCTCATGGTAAGAGTGAGCGATACAGAAGAACTTAGTTATGTAACAAACACAGAGGTTGTAGAGCTTCTATGCTCATTAGTTCTGTTCTCAGGCACGGTATGGCATGTTTTCAACTGACATGGTTGATGGTTGTAGTCAAGGGGAAGGCGCATGAAAGATACAAAGAGTGTTTAAGATTATTTCAAGCCATTTACACTAATGCTTTAGTATAGTGTTAAACAGGATATATCATTGCTGTCAGGAGGAAAACACCCAAGACCATTTTTTGAGATTTTTGACTCCACCGTCTCTCCCCCTCTCAAGTCACAATAGGGACTTTAAGCAACGACGGTTTTCAGGACAGCTCCGCTAGGCGGAAGTATGGCTGCTATGATGCAATCTCCGTAGTAGTCAAAATCGTTAAGCAAACAGCCATCGGCGACGGCTTCCCATGGTGACGACGCATCTGCAGCATGTGTCAAACATAAACACAGACGAGATTAAAAAAACACCCCATCGCGCGTCAGCTAACTTGCCGATAACTTGCTTCTTACATGCTGGACATGATCAGCAGTGGAAAGAGGAAGGTGCTGGAGCAATTTGTGTTATTCTAAAACTGTTTTATGACAGTATTATGACATAATTGTCGGTTATAATTGTCGGTGTAAATGTATGACAGTTTATTTCAATAAAGATGGTTATGACATGGCAGGTTTATCTATCGAGCACTGATCCATTTGCGGTTGCCGGAGTGGATTGCAGCAGCCGTCGTTGCTTAAAGTCCCTAGTACCAACTTTGATGAGGCAGTATTGCTTTGTTTCTTTTGAAAATATAAGGTTTTCTTCATTTCCTGAAAGATTTACATTTTGGACTGGAGTTACAGGTGGTTCCTCCCCGACAGCAGAGATATACTGTAGAAGAAATAGTGCCAGAGTCAGATTTGAGCCCTGAACATTGTGATTATGTGGACAGTTGTCAGCGTTCTTTACGGATTGACCAGGGTACTTCAAAGATATCAGTTGTCAGTGTAGAAAGTGTAGCCATTTGCTCAAACAGTGTATTCAAACAGTTGATTCAAAGAGTTTAAATATAACTAAAAACCTTTCTTTTCCCATCTTAGGATATGGGACAGCAGAACCTCAAAGATCCTGTGGTGAGTTTACCGCCACTCACAAGCTATGTTCCCGCATACAAAAGCATCCAATAAATATGTAATTAGTCTTTAAATACAAACGAAACATATTTTCTCATTAGCCGTCTCGCAAAAGCCTTCAGTGTTTGCTGAGGATTAAACCAGAAGTGTATGAACGCCTTTTGTCCTGTTCATATTCATGTTCTTTGTATTGCTGTTTACTTGCAGCCGCCCCAACCTCAGGATCTGGCTGTCGTATGCTTCACCAGTGGAACCACAGGTAGCGTTTCCCCCATAATTACGCTTCTGGTCCTCAACTCTTGAGGTCACGTGCGTTGTTAGAAAAGCGTCCATCAAACGCCTACTAACAACCACTCATTATGGCATGGCCATAGTCTTTTCATTGCCACACAGGCCACTGCAGTAATGCCTTGTTTATTTATCTAGGGAAGCCTAAGGGAGCCATGATCACCCACGGCAACATCGCCTCCAACACCTCCTCTGTTATTAAGATCCTGGAGGTCTGTCTGCACGACATCCTCATTCCCTAATTGAAAACAGCTTCACGGCTACGTTCAGTTCTCATTTCCTTGTCACCATCTACACTAGTCCCCATACGTTCTCCCTGCTGTGTAATGGCATGATTCATTTGATGTTTGATTGTCCTTGCAACTGGAATGCACTTGAGCTAATTGCCTCTGTAAAAGATTGTCTCATCTGATTGCTAATGTGAAAGCTAGATTACATCTGTGATTGTTATACATTACATTCAGTTAGAAAACATTTGGTTTTGCCAACTACGTGTCGTGATTCAAAATGTTCCCAGTTTTACATTTGTTTCTTTGTCCATCCTAGGGATCATTTGTGATCCAACAAGAGGATGTGTCGATCTCTTATCTCCCCCTTGCTCATATGTTTGAGAGGATGATTCAGGTAGTTTAACGTCTGTCCCCTTTTTGTGATTGTTGTCACAGTGCCTGTGTATGCGTAATTTTTTTTATTTTTATAAATAATTTATAAATCAGACTTACCCATCTTGCAGGTGTCCATGTTCTGCCACGGTGCCAGAGTAGGATTCTACCAAGGTGACATCTCTCTCCTCATGGATGACATTAAAACTCTCAAGCCCACCTTCTTTCCTGTAGTGCCTCGCTTGCTCAACCGCATCTATGACAAAGTCAGTGAAATAATATTTGCACCGATTATTATTGTATGTTTATAATTATTTATGTATGTTCATGTTTTTTCTTTTTTGTACAAAATAATCTGTACACTGGAAATTGATTTTCAGTGCCCAAAACATGTATTTGGCCATGTCTGGTCTTGCTGATGGTGCCATAATAGACATGTAGTCTGCAGTTAATATAACACTTAACTTGCTTTAAGCTCAATACTACAATCAGTACGTTTGTGTTGACTTGCCTGAGTAGATACTCGGTTCAGTGACGTCTCCGCTGCGCCGGGCTTTGCTTCACTACGCTGTGCGGCGGAAGCAGGCAGAGCTTAGCAGTGGGGTTGTACGCAACAACAGTCTGTGGGACAAGCTGGTGTTCAACAAGATTCAGGTCAGTGTTTTAAACCTAGTTCCGATCCAAGATAAAACTGTTTAAGTTTTATACACGTTGAAAATATCCGATCTACAAGCCGACAATGCACCAGGAATGCAAAGTATTATGGGCTTGTAGATATTTTCGGTGCGCAACACTGTTGTACGGCGGAGCATAAATGAAGGATTTGGAACCTTAAGAGAACAATCACAGTGGTCTGAATGATCCCATAGACTACTATCTCCAACAGTATCTCTTAACCAGTTTGTCAGACGATCCTTGTATGTTGTGACTATCAAGAAAGCAAGCAAGCAAACCATTATTTTAAAACAATTCATTAGGATGTAGCCATGTAGGGTTTTCCATCGCTACACGTAGGATGTAGCACAGGCAGGTAGAGCAATATTGTAGAAAACATGCTGTAAAATGTTGAGACATTTACCATCGCTACAACTATATAATATCTGTACAGTACACGATTTAACCCATCTAAATCCCACATCTCTATTCCAGGCCAATTTGGGAGGCAATCTGCGGTTCATCCTTACAGCATCAGCGCCCATCTCTCCGACTGTGCTGTCCTTCCTCAGGGCCACTCTGGGATGTCTGATCTTTGAGGGTTACGGTCAGACTGAGTGCACCGCAGGCTGCACATTCTCTATGCCGGGAGATTGGAGCGCAGGTAAAGGGCTGATGTTTGCGCAGCATCTCTGCTGAAAACGGCTCTAAAACGTTGTGCGTCTGTTAGGGATGGGTATCGTTAGGATTTTTGTGAGTCCGATACCAGTTCCGCTTAACGATTCCGGTTCCTAACGGTTCCCTATTTCGGTTCCAAAATGGTATAACACTGTCTGTACCCACTTTTCTCATTGCGGTCCTTAGTATGCATTTATGTATGCATCCATGTGTGTATCAGGTCACGTTGGTCCTCCCTTGCCCTGTGCGATTGTAAAACTAGTCGACATCCCTGAGATGAACTACTACACCAAGAATGGAGAGGGAGAGGTGAGACAGTCTTGGGAAAGGGAAAGTAATTAATATATTGTGTGAAGTAGACTATCTGTTACCTAATAACACTGCTCCTGGCTTTTCGTGCCATTAGATCCTCATTCGTGGCCACAGTGTCTTCAGGGGCTATTTGAAGGATGAGGAAAAGACAGCAGAGGCCTTGGACAGTGACGGGTGGCTGCACAGTGGAGACGTCGGCCAGTGGCTTCCAGTGAGCTGAGTGACAAATAAGGACTATTCATGATCAATGTGTTCTACTGTACTGTAAATAATTACTTTAAAACCTTTCTGTCAGAACGGGACATTGCGCATCATTGACAGGAAGAAGCACATCTTCAAGCTGTCCCAGGGAGAGTACATAGCTCCAGAGAAGATAGAAAATGTCTACATGCGCTGTGTTCCGGTACTGCAGGTGTTTGTGCATGGAGATAGTTTACAGGTACTGCAGGGCTATACATAATATACAGTACGTGATTTATTAGGCTTTGTGCATAACTGTTATCCTGAGTTTCTCAAAGGTGGCATACCCAGTTCAGTTTCCCACAGCAGCACATGCTTGGTGTGGCAATAGATTTAAACCGGAAAGATACAGTATGACACCTTCATACTTGTATGAAGGTGTCATACATTACACAGAGAGCCTATTCACATTTTAAATGGTTGATTGAAAATGTCTGAAACAATTTTACTTAATTTTGTATTACTTGGTGCCAGTCTCATCTAATCAGCATCGCTGTGCCCGACCCAGAGGTATTCACTGGGTGGGCTAAGGAGAGAGGATTTGCGGGATCATATGAAGAACTTTGTCAGAATACAGTACGTCATTGTCACCTCTTTGTGTACCAAGCATGTCAGACTTTCACAGGCGCTGCATGAATTTCTAAACTGTTTTATCCTGTTCTTTGAACAGGATGTAAAAAAGGCAGTATTAGAGGACATGACAGCTGTAGGGAAGGAAGCAGGGCTGAAGTCGTTTGAGCAGGTGAGTAATTGCAAAGAAAGTTGTTCATACCTAGAATAAAGATAGCAATGCTGAGACAGTCATAACACGTTTGTCTGTAGTTACATACATGGTGCCGACATTCGTCTTGACGCAAGTCATATTGACAATTATTAATTTGAAAATACATCACCTCTTTGTCAAGCGTAGGGGCAATGCGAAATCTATCACCAAGTTTATGTCTGTGTTGTAATGATGTAATCCACGTAACTCGAGAACCGTTCGCCCCACCAACTTCAAATTCGACACACTCATTCCACAACACCACAGGGAGTGCAGGGCTCGGTGTCAAGTCGGTCGGACCCACGGTTGTTCCTGCCCAGGGTCCATATATGGAGCTGGCCTGTTCTGACATTATTCCGACGTCTGCATAGACTCCATATTTGGGCATGCCTGACAAAGAACTCCATATATCGGCATTAAAAGAGACAGACAGAATATCTGGGTGGGGCATGTATTTCCAATTTGCATCATCACCAAGCAAGCCAGTGCCCTACGGGTACCGCTCTAGTTGGCCTAATGTGACAACCACATTTTGTGGTTCAAAGGCGCCATGAAGAACTTTGATAGAAAATTTGTTGACTCGATTGATAAATGGTATCTTTATTCTAGGCTCTTAACAATCATTTAGAAAATATACAGACCAAGATGCTAACAGTGTTGTTGTTCACCTCTCTTCATTTACCTCCTTTCAGGTGAAGGACCTATACTTGCACCCAGACATATTTAGTGTTGCCAATGGCCTCCTCACGCCCACTTTGAAGAGCAGACGTATTGACATTCGCAGAGTCTTCCAGGAACAGATCTCAAGCATGTACAACAAGAATGTCACATAGAATTCCAATCATAAATCCACCAGCACCAATGTTGTCAATCAATGGACAAAAAAGTAGGGCAGAGAATAATAGTTGAAATTTACCTGTGCCTTAATCAAAATATACAATCAGTTATATTTTGGGGTGTTGATATTCCCTCCTGAAAACTCATGAGTCCATCCATTACAGTCTTCATTACACATGTGCATTAACACTTTACATACCATGGCTACAGAGAAATAACAATAAATGGGACCAAAACCATTTATTTTGAGCATTATAGAAAGACTCCTAATGCACAATTATTGTTGTAGCGCTGAGATTATTGGACAAGATCGTATATAGATAGGTTTCTGAATCACAGAGCTGCCGTGACAAATTCACAACTTTACTTCAGTTGCAACTGGTACTTAAAAATATGTATACATTTTATAATGATCAAGTGATAGTATGTTTCATTTTGTTGACAATGTGCAAGTTCATTCCTGTTCACTCTACCCTACATCTAGTTTCCTTTTATATTATTGATAGAACTTGGATCAAAATTAATTTGTAAATGGAATACAAGGGCTGAACTGTAAATATAAAGCTCAGACATTTGTTGAGAAGTTGCTACTTTAACTAATTTGTTTAAGTGTCACTGAACATGAATTTTAGTTACTGTGAATGATTGCGTTATTAAATTGCATCACTGCTGCCACTGGAAAAACGTCATGAGTTTATTTCTGGTGAAATATTCCCTTGAACCGAGTTAAAACAAAATACTAACCCTCACATGCAGGCAATCTCTAATATTTATATACACATTATTGCCTCTACAAAACTGGTGATTAATGTATTGAGACTGTTTATTCTATATATTTTTTACATTGTTGTACATGAAAAAGGACAATGCAAAAGATAGTCTGTAGTGTAGAGAATAATCAAATTGATCACAATCCTAGTATTTATACAAATACAAATTTAAAAAGCATGATAAAATCCACTCTTGTTAAATTAACATATTCACTCATTAAATAACATTCACAAATTAATGTTAAAAACCACTACTAATTTGGAAAAACCGCAATACAATTACTCAACTTTAAACAAACAGGACTTCAATGCAGAACACAGATAAAGGGCACACATTTAAAGGCATTTCCTTCAAAGAGTAATTTCATCATCCAACTCTTTTCAAGAATAAAACAAAATCACCTATTTGGTGTGAAATAAGTCCACCTAGCATCCTACCGAGACATTTCCTGATGGCAACAAGGAAGAGGAATGACCATACAATTTAGTCCTAAAGCAAGGAAAACCAAAAGCTGGCTTCTCCAAATTGATTTGATATGGCATACAGTGTGTGAAGACAGGCCTCTATAATAATGTCTATTAAAGTATAAAGGCCACATCCCAATCGGAGAACCTGTAACAACAAACAATAGAACAAAGGATTCTCATTGTGAATAAACTGCAGTTAGGCCTGGTAGGAGTGTTGGGTATGCTCCACTAGAGGGCGCAACCGCTTTGATTTTTGAGAAGTAGTGTCACGAAGTTCTCCACAAATCTCCAGATATTTAGTTGGGAGTCCTTTCAGCAAAATTGTAATTGACAGGAGAGTTGTTTTCAGGATATTTTACCCACAGTCAAGACAATAACGCAAGTACTTTATGTACATATGTTACAAAATTCATCTTGAAAAAGAGACAAAGCTTAATTAGTGATTAAACCTGAGGGTTGAGTGTAGCGAATAGTACAAATGTTATAATCAACACAACAGAAATCCTTCTGACTCAACACCGCAGACTGTTTTGACATACTGAATTCTTCTGGAACTTCAGATTTGCTGCATTATCTGACCCCTGCAAGGATTGCTTTGCTGTTGCGTTACCCTGCTAATTAGTTCTGAGAAGAACTGCTTCATTCCATTATTGGAAAATAAATAGATATATTGGCTTATAGTGTAGTGCTGGGCTAATGGCTTAGTAAATGTGGCATTTCATTTGCTTTGTGAGAGGCTGAGGCTGAACGACATAATGGATAGATGGGAGAGAAGAAGCAGAGCAGCACTCTGCGGGGTGTACAGTGATTGTGTGTGAGGGGGAAAAGGAAAAAGTTGTCAGTCTACCCAGGGTAAGGCCCAATGCTGTCCACATGAACTACACAGGAAACCCAAAGAGTGAAATCCATTCAGTGAGGCATGAAAGGGAGGTAAGTCGTGTAGTAGCGGTCCTTCCCTTGTTAAATGTTTCCTCCTCTGTCAGTCATCAGCGACAATGGACAGAGCGCGTAGCTCACTGAGCTTGGCCTCGTTCTCCTTCTCTCTCTGTTCGTCCGTTAGCCCCGCCTGGTCGATCTGATCTGTTAATTCACTGAAGATGTTGTGCATCTCAGTGAAGTACACCACCTGAGACAAGATATAAGGGTAGTTAACACAACGTAGTGGCAAAAGAAACAGACCGGAGAACCATTGGTTTCCCAATTCAGATTATTAAAACAGTCAAAGAAATAAGAAAACCACCATCCAATTTCATATCCAAACTATTCCAGCCCAGTGTGTAACTTCAGCTTGACTTAACAGTTTAAGGCTGCCGGTCACACACCTCTTCAACCCTACTAACAAGAAGTGAGTTGGGAGGAAGAGGGCTCCGGGACATTATAAAACAACTCAAAGCCAAAAAGAACCAAGCACTTTGGTGGGTAGTGACCCTGCTTTTTCTCCTCCAATCTGAACAAACCGTACAGAATGTTCACTGAAAGCTTTCTTGACATATCCCACCCCTGCTTCCTCCCCTAGTTCATAAGTCAGGATCCCCAGAGAGTATGCTTTGATGATTAATAGACTTTAATCACATTACAAGACTCCACAAGAGTGGGCAGAGAATGAAAGTACTGGGATCTACAACCCCTTGAAACACTCCAAAACCACCACCACACACCTCTATATTTATTCACGTAATCATGCATATCCTAGTGCTCTTTTTGTCCCCAATTTAGTCATTGTCAATTCCCACCATGTTCGTATAAGACAAGTCCCTGTCACTGCCAGCCTCTACGGTTCGGCGGGTGTAGTGTGGCGGGTGTAGACAACCGTGTGTATTCTCTAATACATGTACTGGCAACATGTATTTGCCAGTCACTTATTGACATGAGGCGTTTTCACAAGGAAGGTTTGGAGGAACACGCCATCCCCTTTCTGTTCTGCTCCCAACAGGCACCCGACCGGACCAAACTCGCTAGTGCAGTGTCAGAGAACGCAGCTGGCTTCCGACCCGCAAACCATTGGCTATGTTTGCGGGTCACGGCCAACCTGGAGGCACTGTAGACTGCAGTGGAATCCAACCCGTCTCTTAGTTTGGCAGGAACTCCTTGCATCGCCTCTACAGTGCTCTTAGCCTCTTACGGTAGTATTGGTCACTAATTTGGTACTGGGCCTGGGTTGTTAGTCTGTAAGCTGAGACAGGAGGGCGAACATCGGTAGATGCTAGCATTGCAATAAACTGAGTTATGAAATCAGAAAAATGGCTAGTTCAACCTGGAAACCCTTGCACCATTAATACATTTGGCAGAATTACTGGAGAAAAAATCCATAAAAGTCTCAAGGTAGAATTTTTTGCCAGCTAATGGAGGCCTTCGGGTCAGTGCTTAGTCTCAAAGTATTTTGTGTTTATACCAAAATTTGCCACCTAAACCACATGAGTGGGCCTTGAGTATTGGGTTACTGCCGTTTGTGGGGGTAATGTGGATCTTTTTTTCCCATTTCAAAAGTGGCTTGTTGAAAGGGCCATCGGAAATGTCCGTTCCAGTGACTAATGTACACCAGATCAGTGTGTGGATGTCCCCTTTAACATGGAGACTCTATTACAATTAATCCAGTCATCATGGGACAGCGCACAGGAAGGGACTGTGACCACCGGCACCTACTGCATAAAAAAGGAACCTTTGGGTTTATTTATACGACGTTTGTCAAGGCATTTTTACACACCACTGATTGCTTAATATTTATAAAAAGACTAATATGACATCGCTAGAAACCTATCCCAATAAAATACACAAATTATAAAGGAAAGAAAGGTGTAAGCAGGGAATCCATTATACCACATTGTTGAAAAAGTGCTTTGGGAAACGGATTTAACAGATTTTGCTGTTTCAAGGACAAATCAAATGCAGAAAAGAAAGGAGAGAAAAAATATACACTGCAGAGAATACACAAACTGAGTGCGACAGTGGGAATACTATGAAGACAAAGTCTCAATTCAGCAACATCTGTACAGGTGGACAGTTCAGGCTAGAGCAACGTGTCCCATCGACAGACACTGGATGGGACTCCTGGTGGAGGAGCTGGAAGCCTCCTAACAAAGGCAGTCATTGTGCTTGATTCTACAGCCTCGGGGAACTCTGCAACGCTAGCCTGGAGGAAAGGGAGTGGAGAACTACACTGAGCAAGCAGTGCACGTGTGCTCGGGCCAGCGATGAGTTCCACTGATCCACTGGCCACCCACGTGTTGCTTTGAGTGTGTGTGTGTGTGTGTGTCAGATACATGAATGAAGATTAAGTGGAAAATAATAGCTTAATAGTGACAGTTAAGGAAGGTTCCCATGCCAATGATGCTAGACATTAATAAGGTAAAAGCAAGAAAGAGCTCAGTTTATGCTTTGATAGTTGACCTGAACTTGAGTTGAGTAAGGTAATCGTATAGTTTAAACAGGCACCCATGTTCCATCCTGTAATCCTATGAATTGACATAATGTCTATGGATAATCTAGTTTCACTAATTAGGAGCATGTGCCAGTTTACTGTCAAAAAAAGGAAATGATATGACATGTAGCAGGCTGGAGGCAATGGCACTGCAGCAGACACCCAGCTGCTTTAAGGAAGCCAACAGCGCCAGGTTGAGAAGGGCTAGCAGGACCAGAGTGGAGCCAGACAGACGTGGCCTTCCCGGGCTGTATGCAGTGTTGTGGGCCATCACTGGAAGATAATTACATTAGCACTGTGTGGACAGACAGGAGGCTAGGGATAAGGCACTCCTTCACAACACACTTTCTCCAATGTTTGACCCATCGTCTGCAGGAGCAACAACTCGTGTGCAGTAAGTATGTGTGTCTGTGTGTCCACGTGAAGCACTAACCTGTGCCCGAATGAGTGCCTCAAAGCTGGGCTGGAAGTAATCGATGCGACTGTGGTAGAACTTGGGCATCTCATCCAGCAGCTGCTTGTTTTTGGCCTCAAAGTCCTCCCTGACCGGTCTGAGCTCCTCTCTGGCCTGTTGGGGTGGAGGTGAAGGGTGGAAGGAGCACACCAATGTTCACCATCACTTGTGGTTTTACACAACATTCTCCCATATCAACAATCCAAATCATCCAGTTCTTCCTTTCTTTTTTTTATTGCAAAGACAAACAAACTACACGTTAGAAACATTTCAACAGTGTAGTTTCTTATAGTTCATTCGAAAAACAAAAACATTTGCCAAATTCCCATGGAAAGAGACAATCTGAGAAAAAGGCAGTAATCACGACCACAGTGAGGAGGAGTAGGTAATGTGGGCAGACTTGGCTGTGAGGACTCCAAGGCAGGAGATGTGTGTGTGTATGTGCGTGCATGCGTATTGGTGGGTAGTCATGTAAGCATGGAGCTAGGAATTATGGGACGCACCATGGATGCACGTGTAACCTAGAGCTAGTGTGTGGATATTTATTATTGCGGGAAGAAGTTGTTGTGGACAATAACACATTGTGAAGATTGCATCGTCCATCAATTAAGCGTCTTCTTTGGATCCCCCCCCCCTTCTTTTTCATATCCTGAAATGGCGCGCTGGTGTTTTGTCAGGATCGTTTCTTTAAGTGCAGAGAGATTCAAAGGGCAGGGATGTACGAGGCCTCTTCAGGCTTTGTTCCCCTGACAGTGCCTTTCTCAATGTGTGTGGGTGGCTCGCCATGTGAGGATGTGTTAGAACCCAGGCAATACTGCAGCACTATGTGTGAATGTGTGTGCCTGTAGTGGCTTCGGTGTGTGCACTGTGCAGGTGTGTGTGTTTATGTGTGTGTGTGCGCGCGCGCGTCCACAATTCTCAATTACGCGCCTGTGGATCCGCAGTGATGCCTTTTTTGAAAAGGCAATACTTGAGAGCCTGGTAGCTTGCGTGGGTGAGGGGAGCGCACATGTACAGTACAGTATGCATGTGCTCAACTATTTTTGTTCATATCCAGTCAGCATTTGTGTCTTGTTCACTTATTGCACTCTATTCAAAACACTAGAACTTGTAAAGAGCGCATGACCTCTTCTCTGTAGAGACAGAGGGAAGAGTTCAAGTGGATCAACACGTGCAGCGACACAAGACTTTAACCATTTGGCCACAATCTTTAACCTATTTTATTCATCAGAGTAAGAAAAATGTAACACACACACACACAGAGGATACAAATAAGGCTGATGTACCTGATGAAGTTTGACCATTATAGGTCCAGTCTTTTCTTTTTCTTCGTATTTCTCCACCTTGGACTGTAAACGTTTGTAGTCTTGCAGTGCCTGCTCTCGCCGTTTCACAGCCATGTTGAGGCTGGGGAAGACTCCGCTGTACCTAAGACAGACGAGCACAAACAAACTCAGGCACCTGCACATGTCTGACAACTCAGAGAAAAACAATAGTGCACAGCACTGCACACTGTATACACACACACACACACACACAAAAGAAGAAAAAAAAAATACACCAGAGACTTTTTGGGAAGCATTGCAGTTAATGAGATCCTGAACCAAAGTGTTATTCCATCTATAAAACTTTAGGACACATTCTGTATGTATCAAAGCCTAGCTTAATAAGCATCGGTATCAATTACTAAAATTCCTTATTGCAGATGCAGTTTCAAACCCCAGGGGACAGCATTGCATTAAGCTGCTTCTAATCTATTATCTAATTACTGTAGTGCAAAATGGCATGAAACAATTCATTTAGCGACAATTATTATATTCCAAATGAAAATACAGTCTTTCTATGAGAATCCTCAGTCTTCGGCACTAAAAATAGGAAAACACTCATCTGTAACTTAGCAACAGGAGTCCGAGTTTCATCCTGGGACTTGTTGCACTGGTTTTAAAGGCAAACTAGCAATATACTGTATAGAGTGTAGAGAAATGGAATAACTCGACCTCTGTGAAAACATCTATGATCCCAAATAAATTATAAATTAATAAATATTCATCACTCATTTAGCCTCCTCTAAGCTAGAATATATTCTGAGATATTATAGCCCGATTCATACTTAGCTGTGTGCATGTGTCGAGCACCACCACCAACAATAGCAATCTACAACCATGATGTGTCGTGTGCACAGCACGCAACCACGTGTAAATCGGGCACACAATATCTGGGGCGCAATAGTAATTGACTGGATTGTGACACTACTCTAAATTAAAAAAATGCAACAATTGCATTAAATGATAATTTAATGTTAATGTTGATATGCAAGTATGATGAAAATTGAATGCCTACAGAAAAACATAGGCCGAATAAACAGACAAATAATGCAAGGTGAGTAATGTGACGGCAGCATAAATGGGAACCCCTGCAGACCAGGAGTGTCATTTCTGAGAACATTCATCCAGTACGTAACAAATCATTTCATCACCTCTTAATTGCACAACAATTGTAGTGCTTTGTGTAAAAGTAGGCCACAGGATCGTTCACACAGGTGTCTGTTGTTAAACGTGAAATGAAAGAGGACTTACACACTTTTCTCTCGCACCAGTGACTCATTTAGACTATTTCATCACTTGTGTAGGCACACTATACAACCACCCAGTTTATTACGTCTCCTTCCACCCAAAGAACTATTAACGGGCTCAGTGTGGGGGCACGATTTACTTTCCTCGCTGAGCCAGCCCTGGCCATTCTCAACACAACAGGTGAGGGGGAATCCACTCAATCCAGTCCACTGAGGGATCTGTAGAGTGGTTGTGAAATCCAAGAGTAGTCCAAGCAGTCAAGCACTGTCTGCCTGTGTGACTAACCAGAGGGTGGAGGGGGCAGGACAGTGCGCTAGAGGGTGCAGGGGGGTGGGGGGCTCCAAGTGACGTGGGCTGAGACTCCGCCTCTGGCAGACAAGCAGGGATTGTTCCCGACAGGAAGTAACACAGTTGTAGAGTAGGGAGTGGTATTGTATCACTAGTGTGACATCACAGAGCCAAGCCCCACAGCCCACACGCTCTCGCTATTTATAAAATACCACTTTGGCCCAGTTTATGGCAGGGGTGGATGCTGTTCCTCTGGTCTTACTATCTGGTCTACAGTCTTAGCGTACACATACTTGGGAAGTGCCAAGGGATTATGTAACTGCCCTCTAGGCATGTGCGCGCTCCGGCACGATTCATTTGGCCGATGACAACTCACAGCTCACCAACTTTAAAGTGACACAAAGCCTGGCCACATTCTCATTGAGCCGCGGCTTCACACCTCACTTCACACCCCCTTTGAGTCACCTTGTGAGCTACCGTGACACGTTGCTGCTCTCTGCAACTCTTAGAAAAGCATGATGATGTCATTATAATAATACACATTATTTGTATAGCACTTTTCAAAACAAGGTTACAAAGTGATTACTGGTTATAAGTAATGGCCCACGTAGCCTCAGGTTGAGTTTCTCAATATTGTGGAAATAGTCGAGGCAACAGCGATGGCAATGGCATGAGGACTCTGTCAGGTGCAGAGGACTGTTGTTAACATGTGATCACCAGTCTCTATTTTATTGTATGTTTTTGCATGGTTCTTAATGTCTTGTCTTGACTACAGGCAAGCATTACAAATTAAATGAAAAGGTTTCAGTACTGCCAATATGCCAATGGTAATCAACTGCAGAAACCAAAACTGTAATAAGAAATTATCTACACATTGCTTGTGCATCATTGCTACAGCATGGAGTCTTTTCGGGAAGTCTCCATGAGGTGTCTCAACTCTCTCAGACCAGTGGAAGTCAATATGACTCAGCTCTGTCAGCACAATGTGTGACAGTAGTCCTGTTTTAAAGGTCACCGTTTGCACTGTGTAATGATAGTTTGGTGTAAAACTGGACAGGAGGCGTACATTTCCCTCGATATCCCTTGGCCATGGCTCGGCCACTACCGGTCAGCCGGATAGGTCTGCATTTGTGGTCGGTTCTGGTCAGGCCGAAGTCTTGTGCTAGGGCTGAAGGCTGCACAGGGCCAAGGGCACACCGCTGTCCATACGATAGATCAGGGTGTGGTAAAAAAGGCTGGATGGAAATAGCATCTGGACCGGAGAACGTGTTTATGAGCAGCTGCCAATCCACAGACGGGCCGGCCTGACCCGGCAGCCAAGCCCTAGTCTAGGCCAGACACCCTCAGTCTGGAAGGTTGACCGCCCCACTTTGTCACTATCACATAATTTATGACCAAGAAAAAACAAAACAAAAATACACTGCATACTACAAACACACATACCCACCTACAATGTGTCTGTCAATGGTCTCAGATGAGGACCCATTGAATAGGACAGTGGTTTCAACCACTGGTCCGGGGACCACCAGTGGTCCTTGAGAGGGTTCCAGGTGGTCCCCTGCTACCGATCTGTAACCATGAAACCAAATCCATTTGGTTTCATCTTACGCTCTCAAGAGTTAAATTAATGTTAAACATCTGCATTACTTAATTTACAAGAAGTCTACACAACTAGAGAATGTAGAAGAATTGTTATTTTGATCAACGCTTGCCTGTTGCGTCTCCTTATGGTACCAACATCAATACAGTGTGTAATTGTGGACAAAATCATATTAAACAACAAAATATTCTTTTGTTTTGGGCCTGAGTGGCTAAATCTCATCAAATGAGTCTTGAGTCTGCGGCTCAAATGCTGAATAAAATGGGCCTTGATATGAAAAGGCCAATGTGATATGAATGGGACAATGTTACTTTATGATGTAAGTTTGCAAGTGTGTAACAATATGAGTACGCAAAATGTAATTAAATAAATACAAAGGATTGCCATCTGTGAAAGTGGTTCGATAGCAGAGGACCAATGGAGCCTGCGTTTGTGAAGTTCGTGCAAAGCAGAGCCCTCTTTGTGTCAACAAAAGAAAGTTTTGCTCTGCCATAACTTGCCTTGTGCTCCGTTGTGCATTGTCTCCGTTTGATCGAAAGTGAGAAGACTCATGCAAGCAGGATACATGATATCCCAGATAAGCGTGGTAAAAAAAGGGACTGGCTACTTGCCATCATGTCACTATATACTGTACAATTGGAGAGTGGAATGAAAAAATAACCCCCCAAAAAGAAAAATAGAAAGTTATTAAATTAAAAACTACAATCAAATGTTACAGATATGTCAAATGAATGAGGTGGATCCCTGGGCAGACCTACTCCAGGGACAGATACTTCCTGTGATTGATAGGGGTGGTGCTGCCTCGTCCAGTCATTGCTCAACCCAGGGCAGAGGTCTCAAAACAGGCCTGCCTTCTGTCTCACCCAGAAGAGCAACGGAGCAGAAAGGGTTAGGTTAGGAGGCCCAGATAACACAAATGCCTCTTGCCCACGCACTCCCCCTCCCTTCACATAAACACAGTGATGTCACTGAGTATGACCTCGCTGAGTGGATACAGAATACACGGTTGGGACTGGGAGTAAGGGAGACGGAGAGATAGAGGAACAGAGATGGAAAAACAATAGAGAGAAAAAAAGGTAGAGGAGAGACAGACGGGAAGAACGAGAGGTAAAGGGATAGAAATACAGGCAGACAAGAATGATAGAGAATCTACTCCTTTCTTGAGTTCATTTATTTAACAATATTTACTATGTATTACTAGCACATTGATCACCAAAGGTGTTGATTAGCCTGCGAACCAGGCTAATTCAAGGCTCTCCATTAACATTAACATATTCCTTTTCAACATTCTATTTAAAATCATCCAAAATCACCCAAAAGAGTGTTTTGACAAAGACTAAACAATGAGAAAAATTAATTAGTGGTGGACTAATGGAATCCTAATGGAAGTGCTAATGTATAGTGGCTTTCATAGATCAGTTTTCCATAGAAAACACAGTGATTGTACTAATAGTGTTTTTAATGAAGGGGGAAAGTAAATGAAGAGGGTGGTTTACCGTGGCTTTCAAAGTAGTCTATGTACTTACTTCCTCCTGCCTAACTTCATGGCCTAAAAATCCATCCTGTTAAGATAATACCCCCACCCCCCACAATCTGTTTGTCGAATGTGGTCTCTTTCAGTGTGTGTGTGTGTGTGTGTGTGTGTGTGTGTACTATCCAGAGACAGTCGTGCTCTCCAACCAATGCATGGCCCAAGACCCAGGAAGCTGGGACTTTTGCCATATTCAGAGCCTGCCCACACGTCCGCCTGCCGCCCACCAGGAAGAGGAAATTAGAACCATTCCATCCTGTCACTGCTCCACCATCAAGAGCGCACAAGCAGAAACAAAGCACATGCAGACGCTGTCTAAAAACTATTTATGTCTTACAGAGGAGTTTCTGTACAAATATGTGTTTTGGTGAGACAGATCACTCTTAAAAAAAGGGGAAATAAATCAAGACACCGGCAACGTCGTAGGGGAAAGTTTAGTGCAAACTTGTGCAGCAAACACATGCATGCAGTGCACCCCTCATACTTTGTGTACACATTAAATCTGTCATACACGCCCCCGTCCAAAAAAGAGCCTCCGGGGAGGAGCCGCAAGGAGGAAGCGGAACCTTAACAAGCATTCGGAAGACGGGTGGGATCATTGCTCCCTGCCTGGCCACTCCCTCCACAGCTACCTCTGTGTGTGTGTGTGTGTGTGTGTGTGTGTGTGTGTGTGTGTGTGTGTGTGTGTGTGTGTGTGTGTGTGTGTCTGGAATCAGTGAGGGAGGGAGACAAGGGTTAGGCTTCAGGAATGGAATAGCACTCACTGCATGCCCAGATGGGGGCGAGTGTAGGGACAGAGAACCAAATAAAACTTTCTTCCAGACACACTACACACCACAGCAGCACCATTTATTCACTGGCTTAGGTCCTCATTTGAAATTCTCTATATGCGCTTTGCTTAGCTGACCTGAATAAAATCGTATTTGCAAATAATTCTATACCTGTTTGAACCCATTCAGGAATGCAAAAAATCACTGAAATGCGTCAGAAAGTTCAGACAATCACAATCTCACTGAAATGCGTCAGAAAAGTTCAGACAATCACAATCTTTATACTTGTATCTCTAATGTCAAAAGTGTCCTGATCAGGTGAGGGATTTCATTCTCAGACGCACAACATTATCAACTAATTCAACTAACTCTCCAATTGAGAGAGTGCCGACAATGGGTTTTACAAGAGGGTTTATAAGTATTCTGTATGGCATGTTAAGATCCAAAACAACTGTTGACACACAAGATGCTAAGAGGAAATGGGAGAGTGATCTTGAGGTTGAAATTTCAGATGAGGTTTGGTGTGAAATATTTGAAAATGCCAAAAAACTTTCTGTGTGTAATAGAGCTTAGTCGATTCAGAACCATAGTCGATTCAAGAACCATACACCGATTACAGATCTCACCTAGCCTTCGCCATAAAATTAATCCTACTCTATCTCCTCTCTGTCTTAAGTGTAAAACTGAAGAGGGAAATTATATTCACTGTATATGGTCATGTCATAAGATTAAACGATACTGGTTGGGTATCGTGCAGCAGTTGAATGAGATCTTTAATATGGAGATTGAACCCGACCCTATGCGTTTGATTCTTGGGCTGCCTGATGACAAGATTGTTAACAAGTTCCATACACGTCTGTTTAATCTATTAATTTATGCTGCTAGGAAAAATATTCTGTCTGTCTTGGATTAATGAGAAACCACCAACTAAAAAAAGATTGGCACAAAATAATCATGCAGTGCATGCCGTTGGAATTCCTAACCTGCCTGCTAGGCTCCACCACAGATACCTTCTATAAAATACTAGAATTTCGCGGCCGCTTCGTGGCCGCTCATCCCAGAGTTACGTTGCCGCGCACTATGGGAAGAAGGAAAGTGCGGGAGTTGACTCCACATGTAGTAACGGATGGGTTATTAGTTATTATTATGTGTCCTTATTAGTGTAGTGTAGTGTAGTCAACACGTTATGGCTCATACACACTGCCCGGTATTTGCTCCGATTATGCTGTCGGGGGGGCATTTTTGGCGCTGGCCGACAAAACCCCTGATCTGACTTTAAGCGGTGCCCAAAAGTTACAGTATAGATCACAAAGGCTTTGCAGGTAGAGCACATGACATGGCCCTAAAAATATATATAATTTTAATATAAAAAACTATTTTTGCATCTGCCGCTTGAGATGACCTGAGATGACTTGATTGATTGACATAAAAAAGGGCCTGTCAGCTCAAACAAACAATGCAATAGTTGTTGTTGCGTACAATCATCAGTAGCAAAGTCAAATACCAAAAATAAAAACCCTACCATTTACATTTCCCCCCCTCTATTTCCCATTCCATGTACGTTTGTCTTATAGTTTCTCTGGCCTCTGTACTACTGCCACCTACCGTCCATTCATTGTATTACACAGTGGGTGAAAAAAACACACCCCTTAAGACTAACCGTTTCAGTTCATACGACGCCTGAGGCCTTCATAAGGATCCCGAAATATTAGTGCCTACGACGTCTGTGGACGTCCTAGCGACGCCCCAGTGACGCGGGGCGAGATAAGAATATTCAGAATTTTTCCCTTTTTTTTGGCCTTTCGCTTTTCGTTTTCCGTATGCTAACGCTCAGTGCAATTATTAGCTTGTCATTGACTCCCATGTTAGCGCAGCGGAAAGAATGTCTCGCATCTCCTAATCCAAGGCGCTCTCCGTGGTGATGAATGGATCGATATGCTGGCGCTTCATTTCTGCTCCTCATCCGTCTCTCCCGCAAAATATGAACGTTTTTTGGAGCGTAAAAAATTTTATTAAGATGATCGGGGATGTGAGGTCTCTTTGTAAAGTCAACTTTTTTAGGAAAGTGTTTCCGTTTCATGGCTTTCAGAGTAAAAGCGATCAGACAACTCTGGCACCCCGGAGCTTCTATTTTGATGCACTTCCGGCACTGATTGTGTTTAAGACTAAACCCGACCAATCAGAGGTGTGGCTTCCAGAGGTACCTTTGACATGACATTTTGTGTGTGTGTGTGTGTGTGTGTGTGTGTGTGTGTGTGTGTGTGTGTGTGTGTGTGTGTGTGTGTGTGTGTGTATGTGTTTCGATGTGCAGGGCGTTGCTGAAAATGAGCACCTGTGCTCAGATACTTCCCTGGGTAAAGAAAAAAAAAGAAAAAAAAAAGAAAAAAAAGAAAGGTACCTTTCAAAACCTATAGAAGTCAGCCTGGTACAGACGAAGGGGACACCACTGTATGTAGCCTCAATTACATTTTGTAACTATTTTCTGCAATGGGATGATAGTTTTATTTGGTGGGTATATGAGCTGGTTGTTTATTGGTAGCCTATATTAGCCCAATATTGGCGTTATGCATTTCACTTGAATAATGTTGTGTGCGCACGTGCGCGTGTGGAGAAAGACAGTTATTTAATGAAAGTGAAGATTATAACGTCCTGTATTGGTAGCCTATATTAGCCCAATATTGGCGTTATGCATTTCACTTGAATAATGTTGTGTGTGCACGTGCGCGTGCGGAGAAAGACAGTTATTTAATGAAACTCAAGATTATAACGTCCTGTCTCGCTCCCGCGGCGCCGTGCGTGTATAGCCTGTGTGTGTGTGTGGGCCACTGGGGCGTGGCGAGAGAGAGAGAGATTGTGGCTTCCAGGCGTGCGTGTGTGTGTGTGTGCAAGCCAGGCGTGCGTGTGCAGGCGTGTGTACTCGGCAGTTGGCTGGCAGGCGAAAATAGCCAAAGCGTTCCGTGTAATCGTAATATGTAGGCACAAACAAACTACAGACAAAGTACAATGTTGATGGAACTAAGAGATTCGCTGAGAGAGCGATATTTTAAATACAGAGATTTAGAAGGAATAAGCAAAATCGTGAGGCTACAATTCCTCTCCCCTTCCTCGTTTCTCTTCTCCTGCGGGAGATCAGAATGAGATTCTGAGAGCTAGTGTGGGCCTATTAGAAGACAGGGCAGTGTTGCCAGGTTTGCGAATTGTAAGCGAGTCGTAGTGTGTGTTGAATGGCATTTGAATGGCATTTGTGGGCTTGTGAATGAATTTTCTCACATGTAATTTGTGCTCACTTGCATAGACCTGGCGAATTTAGCGTGGTGAAAGGGCAACAGTGTTCCGGGGGTGTGGGTGCTTCGGGCGATAATGTTTGTAGTAAACAAATGCATTGCTAGCTAGCCAAACGATCTACAAGCCACAGCACGTCACTTTGCGCTGAGTTTGTTTGTGTTTTAAAATTTGTATTAAAAAGGTTTTGAAATGTTTTAAATGTAGGAAAAGAAAATGGTATTTTTATTCTAGTCAAGATCCATAAAAACTGGTCCGTGACCCACAAATGGGACCTGACCCACTGTTTGGGAAACAGTGGCCTAGACTGGTTAAGTGGTTAAATTAGACAATATACAGTAGCCACATCCATCCAATCTGTGATTAATAGAAATTAAGATTTGACACCTACTTTTTCAGGGGATCAATAACGGTCTTCTGAATCTGGTTGACCTGAAAATAAACAAAACAGAAGTTCAGCAATATATACAAATAGAAAATACAGCAGAGACAACTGTTGTCTTCATCAATCAACATCACTGGCTTTGTGGATTCAAATTGTCAAATTGAGTTAAATCAAGATGTAAGTTGAACAGAGTAGCTTCTACAACACTCACTCATTAGCAGCAAGATACAGCTGTCGTTCAAACAATCAACAATTGTGTATATTTCAAAACACTGCACTCAAGACAGAAGGGGGGGGGGGGGGGGTCTATCAAATAAACTTTCATGACGTTGACTCTTTTATTGTACACAAGCCCCGCGGAGAAACCCTTGAATATTCATCGAGCTCAAGATACAAAAGCATAGGTGTCAAGGGACGGACATGAACGCAAAGCCCCACTGATTTCAAATCCTGTGGAGGGTGGGCTGCTTTACAAGATGAAAATTCTTTGCAAACAAACATTTTAACAATAACAGTTTATATTTTCCAGCATTCTCCTTCTGGTTGCGAGAGCCGACAGGGAAGGGAAAGGAGGTGGTGTGTGTGTGTCTGTGTCTGTGTCGGGGGGGGGGGTCTTTGTTAAATGGAAGTAAATGAACATCCCATCTCGAGGCCTCCAGCCCCAGCATGAAGTCTCATAGACAGAAGTTGACGCACATTTAATAAAGTTTCCAGTGTCATTTACAATGCAGATTTAAACAGACTTCAACAGCACTACATTTGATAAGAATGCCAAGTTGGCCTGGCAAACAAGTAAAAGCATCAAGTCATGAAATGACAGCTGCATGGCAACAGTGAACTGCTCCGCTAATCCTACTGTATGTTCACTCGTTATTGAGAGGGTAGTCAATCACTCACGGCATGACACGAAAAGAAGGATCGCAGCTGTGCTTTGTAAATGCCCTGACCATCTCCGAGAACACATCACTCAATGTTTCACACAGGCAGATTTCCAAGTAGAAAATGGATGATTGTGGTTTGAGGGAAAATAGAGAACCAATAACAAATAAGTTCATGGGAATTCACATTTTCTGTGTTTTACATATTCACACCATCCCTCTCCCTCCATGGATTTGAGCTGTGCTGTTGCTTCTAAGGTGAGAGCATGCAGTGAGCAAGGAGAACAACAGCGGCAGATTTGCTTAAGCATGCTGGTGGCCTCTACCCTCTGCCCCTTCCCACAGAGAGGAGGGGCAGAGCTATTCCTTGGAGGCCTGTGCAGAGCCTGAGGCCAGCGCTCAAGCAGTAGTCTCCATCAGTGAGTCACGGGGCATAGGCCATCCCGGCACACAGGCCTCCCAAAAATACACGCAGATCGCAGAGGAAATCAATACCCCTCCAAACGGCGCATCCTTTGCCGCCATCCATGCTGGGGCTCGGCTTCGGCAGCAGTGTGCCGGCGGGGCTGTGCACCCTCCTCAGCCCCAGAAATAAACACGCAGACCTGGGCCACTGCTGCCTTCATTATCACTGCACGTTTTATCTGCTAGCTCTCTCACTCGCAGGCCCCGCGGCAGAAAATCTCGTCTCAGCACCAAGGAGAGCAAAAGGGTGGATGCTTTTGTGTCTGTTTTGCTTGAGCAATGGAGTTTGTTGGGTTGGTGCCGTCAGAATCAACAGTCAGCTTGAAGGGAGAGCTGGTGTTGTGGTGAGCTGTGCTGGGCTTTAAGAGCCTTACCAAACCTGAGGTGATATTCCATAGATATTGTGCCGACTAGGAAGAGTGTCCGCAATCATTGTTTTGCCCACAGTTTGCTTTCAGCCACTTTTAGCACTTTTAGCATGCGAACTCATGAAGCCCGGCAGAAGCCCATAAAAACCAACCAAGAAGTGAGTCTACTGGGATCCAAACTGTCTGACACCTCTGATAGTGATCCAGGACAGTGATGCAAAAAACATTTGAAAGGGTATGTACCTGCAGTTTCATGGGGTGGACAATCACTGCTCAACTCTTTCAACTGTAGTTTCAATTGAAAATACCTTTATTTATTTTTATTTTGCAAATGTGTAGAATTTGTATCATAACCCTATGAGTGTGAAGTGATGCATGTCCACAAGATGACGTTCAGTTGTGACATCACAATAGAACACACTGATCATCTTTATTCTAGGCTGGATCACTCTCTAGCACACATCCCAAGCACAGAGATGTGCGGGGAAATTACACTTTACAGAGCCAACCAACGCCTACTCTTCTACTCACTGTGCAGACAACCTACACCTTTTGTTACTGACCTAGAGACCGCCAGAAATATAAAAATAAAACACCACGGGGCTGGGCCGGCCTAGCGGTCCGGGCACGTAGGTTGATAATCCTGACAGCGTGTCGCGGATTCGACTCCCGATCCCAACGACCTTTGTTGCGTGTCACCCCCCCCCCCCCCCCCCCCCATCTCTCTCAGTATTTCCTGTCAACCTACTTTCAATCTATCAATAAAGGCACAAAAACACCCTAAAAAAATATTATAATAATAATAATAATACAACACCACGTTGAAATATCCAGTTATTGAGGCTGATAAGAGATGACTGTGCAAGCCCAGGTTCAGCCTGGCACTGGAGGTCCTGGTGTTAATTTTCAGGCCTGTTGAGAACTCTAACGTCCGTGCACTAACTGCACTTATGCTTACTTGCCTGGTGGGTTTCAAGCGTAATGTAGGTAAACAACAAGAGTGCAATGCTTCAGGTTTTGCCTATACATAAGATTATTAACGTGCTCCTCAACATAGTCAGCAAAACATGGCGGATAACATTGGTTAAGAACTTCCTTGCATTAAAAAAATAAATAAAAAATCTGCAAGATACAGTACAAATCTGAAGAATGGAGAAGTAATTTCATCTTGAGAGCAGTCAAAATGGCAGGAGTGTTCTTCTTGGCAGTCAACCAAGCCAAGTCTTGGAATGGACCCATCCCCGGGTCACCAACCCACAAGCACAGGCCAGCCTGCATTCTACTTTGTCTAGTCACTCAAAATGGCTCCTGTAAAATTTGATGAGATGTGAGCACAACCAGTTTGAATGAACACTGTTACTGCGGCCAAAGCGGAATGCAGAGGAGACTAAATGTTAGCTCTTTTATTCTTGATGGTGAGAGACCAGAAAATGCAGGAGAGAGTGGGGATAACATACCGCAAAGTGCCTTGGATCAGATTAGAAACCGGGACAGGTGCAGCAAAGACAGAGCTTATTTAGGCTGTATGCACTGTTCACAGGTGAGTCCCGTACTACAGACACTATTTTTTTATATTCAAAATGCATTTACTTGGGATTGGCATTTACTACTTTATATCAAATGTACTGTTTATATACTTACATCTAACATATAATTAAGGGAATGTCTGTCTTTCCCCGCTCCTCCTGGCTTGCCCAGTTGATCTGAATTTGCACACAGACATACATTGACCATTCCATAATTTGCTTCAACTAAACAAATTTAACGCTGTTTATTAAATGTATTAGTTAATTCGTTTTCCCCATTGACTTATAATGGGAAGATCGAAGACTCCATTTAAGTCTTTTTTACTTGGAGACCGCAAGCGCTATATTTACAAAACTTGGAGGCTCATAATAATTACGAAAATGTATTGAAAAAAAAAAGAAATATATACATCAGTAGACCTCATGGTTGCGCTATAACAGCCCATGTTTGCCCTATAACTTGAATCCTAAGTCGTAAAATCACAGTTTTTGCTCTTCCACCTATAGACTTTTTCCTTATAACCTATCCGATTAAAACACCACAGGCAGAAATTTGATAGTCCGTATCGTTCGGCCGTAATCGGCTTCCAAAGTTAGTAGGAGGGGCCTATTTTACAAAAAATGCCGCAAATCACAAACGGAATGTCAAATCCACCCCAAATTTTAATTTAATTCCATCCATAGGGGGCACGGCAAATGCAAAAAAATAAACCTTTCTTGGAAAAACATGATTTTTGGGGCATAAATCCCCTTACAAGGGTGACTTCACATTGTAATTGGCTGGCAAAATCTGCGGGAGGGGGCTATATTTACGAAGGCGTCTGTGCGATCGAGGCAACCACACTTGCTCCAGAATTGCACCTTTCCTGTACTACTAGTCGAGACCACACTGATTACACCTCAAAATACATACATCAATAATATGATCTATAAAAATGGCATGACACTGTACATAATTGTGGTGTTAATATATATTATTATAGGCCTCTGCTATATTACAAATACCAAAAGAATATTTTACGTAACACAATATTGTGCACAAAACAGCGGAGAAATGAGTCAAGAATGGATAGAAGGTCAGTCCATGCATGGCTTGTTGTGATCCCCAGATGTGTTTTTTATTTTGCCTTTGAAAGCCCAACCTTCCATAGTGTAGCTACAGCTAGTGCCTTGAGTGTAATGACACTTTGATTTACCTTACAAGTACCAAGAATCGTTTTAATCACATACTGAATTAAACCAAAAATACACCAGTGTTCAAGGTTATTAAAACAAATTAAATAGGGGCGCTCACTGGCCAAGCGGTCCAGGCACATGCCACATATAGGTTCTGGACTGACGCATTGTGTGTTTGAGTCTCGTTGATGACGACCTTTGCTGCATGTCTCTCCCCCCTCTTTCCTGTCCATCTTCACTTGCAACTTATCAATAAAGGCAGAAAAGCCCAAAACAAATCTTTTAAACAAATAAATAATATTTATTTGTTAATAAAACCGGTTTATTATTTGAGAGTTTGATTAATTGCAAGATTGATTATTCATACTCATCCACAACTCAAAGACACAGCTTTAAATTCAATATTTTGCTGACACCATAGATAAAGTATCAGCCCTCTACTTTTAGCCTTGAAAGACTACTTTCACAAATCAATGTTTGAGTGTGACCAGACCAACACCTGTGAATGTAGTCTGTGGAGAGATTTTCCTATTAAGTGAGGCTCCTTCCATTGTGTTCTTAATTTCAGATGCCAATGAAATGCATCGCTCTAGTCTACAGTACACGAATAATGTGTGTGCAACAATAATGGTTTATTTTTCTTCCCCTTTTTCGCCCAATTTAGTCCTTATGTCAATTCCAGGTTTCCCCCTCACGTGTAGTCCATGTCACTGCAAACTCCTACAATTGGTTTTGTGAGAGGGTGTAGACAACCACATGTCTACGACCAATACACATTAAGTCACCACTGCTTATTTTCACCCGACAGTGAGGAGTTTCACCAGGAGGGTTTTAATGCACGTGGAGGAACATGCTTTTCCTCAGTTCCGCAACCCACTGAACAGGTGCCCTGAGCAAGGAGTAGCAAGTGTAGGAGTCACTAGTGCAGTGGCAGAGATGGCCAAGCTGGATGCAACGTGGAAGATTCAATCTTGGTGGTGGGCTGGAACTTTACCGCTGTGCCACACAGACATCATGTGCAAAAGTCTAAGTCCAAAGGTTATGTAATACTGACATAGATATGAACAGGCTTTCATTTACAATGCTGAATGTAACATAATGTGAAATAGAGCAATGAAACTGAGGCAGAGTAAGAGACTGAAAGACTCTGAGCACAGAAAACAGCAAAAGTGTGAGAGATTGCGACGACAATGACTGACCTTTTCCTGGTTGAAGGAGTCCATTCTCTTCATGGCTGTGTCCAGAGCAGTCATGGACTCTAGAAAAGCTTGGTCTTGCTCGCACAGTGGGTTATTCAGAAGATCCCCAGAGATCTTCACTGCTGCCTTGGACATGGCTTGAGAAACACAAAGGATAGGGTTAAGACCAGGTTAAGACTTTGATAGGAAAACAAGTTGTGGATGAGAAAAATAAAATTTGTGGTAAAGGCAGCAGCAAACAGTAGCTAGTGGAAGCCATTTTTCACCAACGCATTCATCTAAATCAGGGAACTAAATGAAGTGGTCAACATTAGAGGCACTCGCTATCCTAGGATTGGGGCCAATTTATACTTCTACACACAACCATGTAAGACAAAACTTGTGACACGTCAACATCTTTTCTCAGTTGGAAATACAGAATTGATGTCGTACAACATCACCGTGTGGTTAAGTATACAGTAAAATAGCCTGAAGGCTATGAACATTTCACTCAAAAGAAGGAACAGAGATATTCAGAAGTGAGCTTTTGTAAAAAGCAAACGCAGAAGTGTGCAGAGTCTATTGTAGGAATTTGAGGGGGGTGATGGGGCTTGCTGCTGTGATGAACATCCACCAAAGCACCGGGAAACTGTAAATCTTTCAACTCTGTCAGCACCAATTACTGTTAATCTACAATCATGCCACTTTGTTTTAGACACAGAGCACATACCAGATTATAGCATCATCGTCAAAATAAATAAGATGCATTGCAGACAGAAGTCGTTAAGAGAAGATCAGACATGGAAAAGGGGCTGCATGAAGATTGTATACTTGGTTCCCAGTCATATTCACTCTCTTGTGACTCCCGTAATACCCGTTTTCTTTTTAGGGTTTGCTTGGGGATGTTTTTGCCTTTATTTGACAGATTACAGTAGGTAGACAGGAAGGGGGGGGGGAGAGAGAGATGGGGGAGGACACACAGCAATGGTCATTGGGATCGGGACTCGAACCCACGACACGCTGTAAAGCTGGCTTACCAGCTAAGGTGCCTGGACCACTGAGCCACGGCCCATGCCATAATACCAATTTTCAACCAGTCAATCACCTGGGGATGGGTATCTTCATGTCTGTCTCTGTCTAGTGTCTATGGCATTGGCAAGTAGCTGTTGGATTGATGCGACCTCATTTGACACAACCGTATCAGACAAGAACTCATGATTCCATGGTCATAAAAATAAATTAAGCTTGTGTCCATTTTAATGTGAATTTTACATTCAAGTCTGCTTAAATCATTTGAACAGTAATGGGTAAAACATAACTATTACCAAATGACTCCAGTGTAATGGTGATTTCTACTGCCTCCCTCTCATACATACAGCCTAATTGAAATGATGAACAGGAGCAGGTCTTAAACACATTGTTATCATTCACCAGCTAATTGTCAGTGAGTTAAATGGGAGTCTCCCAATATCACCACTCCAGACATGATAAATGAGAGACGATATAGAAAGCTGTGTAGAGCATGCAGTGCTGACATGTTGAGTTGGTCCACTCCTTTGTTTAGTGGCAGTTGGTGGAGAGGACCTGCACAACAGATGGAATCCATTAACTATAATGAGGGCCTGACAGCAACGATACTTTGATGAGGCAGACATCCATATTCCAGAGCACAAAGGAAAGGAAATGAAGAATCCTCTTCTCACACCCCCATCCTTCCCTTCTCCTCCACCCCCACAGGCAGCTACCTACCAGGGGCAACATATCATACTCTTCCCAAACACACATTTTCTTCACCCCCCAAAATCCCCCCCCACAAAGTTATTTGTGGGAGATTCACCAGATAAAATGAAAATAAAATAAAACAATTGTGTGAATGTGTGCATCCACTGAAGAATAGACAAAATGACACATGACCTGAATAGAATACAAATGAAAATGAATTGTGTGCATTCACCAATACCCTGCACACACCATAGCCTTGAATTCCCTGCCACAAAGCATCAACTTTGCTATATATATAAGTGTTAAAACTTTATAAAGCACCTGGAGATCAATGGCACAAAAAGCAAGTACAAGTGGATGTCAGATGAACATACCTATATCAGCCTCTGTGCTTTTCTTCATGTCCTTATGAAGTTTCTTGGTCTGATCCTCCAACCTAATGTGACAAGGAGATGAATAACTGGTTCGGTTCAAGTTTGAAATCAGGTGACACAGCACAAATCTTTATCACGATTATTTCAAATGAGCAATTAAGGGAAACAAAATCACACTTGTGTGAAGTGCAACAAGGGCAGTATTAAAATCAGTGGTTCCCAAACTTTTTCATGTCAAGGACCTCCAAATTGACACTGTATTTGTATGAGAAACAATCGCAAAGGTTGGAGCTTCCAATGTTGGAGATCTTTCTGTCAGAACCAGCAGATGGGAGAAGACAGCAGAGGAGAAAACAGGCTCAGTACATTGTGTCCAAAACCCTTCATCTACAGCCATAGCTCAAGACTTATTATAACAGGCGAAGGAATAACCCAATCCACAACCAGCAAATAAACACCTACAAAGACAAATATGCATAAAACCAAGGTTCCAAATGGGATTAGACATTTCATTGATTTAATATAAAAACACATTATTATGACATCCGTTAGCTAATTAAAAACACGGAGAGTCCTGCTTGTTACTGTCAACTACATTTGCGCTTAAAAGCATTAATGTCTTCAATCATCCCTCCACACATATTCCAATGATGGGTGTTAAAAATGGCAATTACCAGACTATAGAGCCTGAAACGCGTGCCATTCATTATATCAATTAAGACGCACAGGGGACTGTTTAGAAAGTCCCTAGAGACTGCTGTCACATCGCTTTTCAGGGTTTGATGAAAGGGGAAAGTGGAGGGGGTGCCCATTTTCATCTTCTGTCAGAGAATTATGTTAACTGCTGAAAACGTAGTCGAGTGATCCGAGGTATTGGGGGGAGGGTGGCCTTCGTGGTCCTGAGATGCAAAGACACGGGTAGTACCGTCAACACCTGATCTGCAGCTTAGTTAAACAGATTTGTTTCACACCGCCTGAATCTGTCCAGCCATTGCCAGCCTATTTATTGAATATTTTCAATGAGCAGTAATAACCAACAAGCAGTTTTAACTTATACAGAACTTAAAGGACCACTTCATCACATTTCAACTTATCTTCATATAATAATAGGTCCTCACTAATAATCATGATAAAATGTCACGATTTTTCCATACTCAGTCTGTGTCTCATAGGAGGACTGTGGGCAGTTTAGAAACCTGTCCACCAGTGACATCATCATTAGGCAGATCTTTTTTTTAGATTTGTATTATTGTGAGAACAATGGCTTCCATTTTCGCATTGCAACTTTGCATTGCAGTTTCTATTAGCTTGTATTCCCCATTGATGATGTCACTGGTGGACGGGTTTCTGAACTGCCCACAGCCCTCCCATGAGACACAGACTGAGTAGAAAAGAATTGCACCATTTTTTCATGATTCTTAGAGAGGACCTATTATATGAAGATAGGTTGAAAAGTGAAGTGGTCCTTTAATGCTTGTATCTTTCAAAAATGTATTGTAATTTAAATGTAATTATAAAACTACAAAATAAAAACACATAATACGTCTGACATTCATACTGCCACAGACATGTAAAAAATATGGACTAATCATGGAACGGTGATGTCACCCACTTTCTACCCGTTATGAAGCCACTTTTTTGAAAATTCAAATCCACAATGTTGGAACTTCCGGTTCCAAAAAGCACCGGGAAAGGAATGGCCAGATGCTTTCCACCTGGCCACAGAGACCAGACACTGTCCACCACGGCTCGCACTGTTGGTTGTCTCTTGACCCACACTGTCACTGACTGAAGCTGTGTAGACAACAGCCAGCACTACTGGAACCAATGGTTTTAATACCTAGATATCGCAATGCACTGCAGGGAATTTGTGACAGAGGTATGGAGGTTTTGCCCTTTCTTCAAAGCCAGGCAAACACACGGATGGACGGACGGACAGGGTGCAAAACACAGATAGTCGAAATAATATGGCACAATGAGGCAGCAGTGTTAGGAGAGTAGAGTTAGGCAGAAAAAATCAATTTCGCCAAAAGGTTACATCTGCAATTCTGCAATAAGGCTAACGAAATTACAGTTGCCATTTGTAGCATGAGATGCATGCAACTCAAAGATGATCATGAAACATGATGTTGGCATCAGTGAAGTAGCTCTGTACTGGCTAAGCTCCTATTTATCGAATAGATCCTTCTCGGTGACTCCTCCTCCTCTTCTTCCCCTCTCTCATGCTGAGTTCCCCAAGGCTCAATACTAGGTCCCATCTTATTTATTTATATTTATATATATATATATATATATATATATATATAAAATATTGTTATGCGGATGACACACAATTACACGTCCCCATAAAGCCTGGTCACTCTGACTGTCAGTCTGAATCGAGGCCTGCTTAAGTGACCTCAAAAATTGGATGTCTAGAAACTTCCTGCAACTAAATGAGTCCAAATCGGAATTAATTATATTTACCCCTCACTGCCCATGAATCACAAATTGCTGATAATTTTACCTCCAGTCTTGGTACCCTCTCCAGAAATCAAAAAACGAAGGCCCGAAACCTAGGTGTAATGTTTGATCCTGAGCTATCCTTTGATTTCCAGGTGACTAAGGTAGTCCAATCTTGTTTTGACCAGTTGAGACAACTACAGTAGCTAAGGTCAGGCCATTTCTTACTTTTTCAGACCTAGAAAAAGTCATCCATGCTTTTATCTCTTCCGGATTTGATTACTGCAATGCACTTTATTCAGGTATCGGTAAACAGAACATTCACAGACTACAACTGATATAACCAGGCTACTGACCCGCACTAGAGAGAAGTGAGCACATTACACCGGTCCTTGCGGCACTTCATTGGTTACCCGTAAGTTTTAGAATAGATTTTAAGATTTTTCTACTTGTTTTTAAAGCTCTAAATGGTCAGGGGCCCGTACGGCAAAGGCCCAGCCTTTTTTAATATGGCAAGATTTTGGAACCTTCAATAGGTTTTTGCTGGATGATCTCAGGCAGCGGCCAGGCTTGTAGGGAGTTAAAAGATTACAGATGTAATGTTATTTATCTTTTTATTTATCATCAGATGATGATCGAGACCAACGCCGCAGTAGGCAGAGTCACCAGATCTGAATCGCCAGGACATATATTTATTAATGGTAGCAATTCAGGGCTGGAGCCAGGCCAGTATGAAACCGTAGTACGTACTGAAACCATTACACTACAGTAGCGTGTAGGCACAGAGGTGTATTGCTGTAGCATTGCAGACTAGTTCGATAGCGGCCTGCACTTCAGACACTTAAAAGCAGTGGATTCATAACTTGCCCATAAGGCGGACCAATAAATACTTTTCAATTTAGAAAATCAAGCTTCTGCTGCCATCATTCTTAAGGCTCATACATAGTCTGGATTTACGGTGGTGGGGTGACCACCGAACTACAACATGACGTCACGAGCCGCGGTGAAGAGCAAACCACCGCCACCGCTCCAGCCCTTCTCTCTGTTTTTACTCACCACCGCTCAACGTTATTTCAGCTCCGGTGGTCAGCTCACCACCGGAGCGGTGGTCACCTTACCACCGAAAATCCAGACTATGAATAGGCCTTTAGAACACTGATATCTCTGACTATGTTTCCAGATTCTGCCAGAACAAAAAGAACATGCACGAGAAATTCTGAATTCATCAACTGCAATGAACTCGCCAATTTAGGCCAGATAGCTCTACTTCTACTACCATGACACAATGCAAGGATAGACAACATAATATTATGATGATACTTGCCACTACTGGATGCACTACACTTGTCTGATATGGATCTCCAGGGTGGAGAACTTAGATGTCTGTACATGCCTGTCCCTGACTCATCCATAAGGTCTATTGGTGCCACACCTCACTGATAAAGAGCCCTCCTATTCACCAAAACCTGTGTGCAAAATAGTGCTCCCACATAGCCTTCAAGGCCCTCAGGAAATCTCCTTAACCTCAGCCACACAGACGGGGAAGGCCCAGATCCACCAAGCATTCGGTTCTTAGCCAAGTGTTGTTGTGAGTATAAACAGTGATAGTACATTAGTCACTTGAGAGAAAGCTATAAACTTTTTGTTTCTGAGTTGCTTGTGCACGTTTGTGTAAGCTAATGTAATTCTTTGACCATATTAAACGTGTACCATATTCATAATATTATCAATTTACAATTTAGGCATTTAGCAGATGCTCTTAATCCAGAGCGACTTACATTAAGCAAGAACAAAAAAGCATGGGAATACATCACATAAAAACATTTATCATGAAACATGCGTAAGCTAAGAAAGTAACAGTGGAATATCTATATAATGAAACTATACATATAAACTATACATATATACTACTATGCTATACATATGTACTATGACGTGCTATGACTACATACAATGCAATTATAGTGCTGTCTACATAACATGCTATAAGTCTGTATCAAATGCTATCTAAGTCTACAGAAATGCTATCTAAGGGGGTGGGGTAAGTGCTATGGGCCATGATGGAGTCTGAAAAGGTGGGTTTTCAGACTACGGCGGAAGATTGGGAGTGATGCTGCAGTTCTGACTGCAATGGGAAGTGCATTCCACAGTTTTGGAGCCAGAAGGGAGAAGAGTTTGGGACGTGTGGAGCGTTGTCCCGGCGTTTTTAGTGAGGGTACTTCCAGCTTCCCTGCGTTGGCTGATCTGAGTGCGTGGGAGGGTTTGTAGGGTTCGATCATACTTGCAAGATATGGGGGAGCCATACCTTTGGTATTTTGAGGGAGCGGAGCAGGGGGGAGACATGTGAGAATTTTGGCTGGTTGAAGACCAAGCGAGCTGCGGCATTTTGGATCAGCTGGAGAGGCTTAAGTGCACATGCTGGTAGGCCAGTAAGGAGGGAGTTACAATAGTCGAGTTTTGACAAGACTGTAGGAGCTGGGCTGATTCCTGGGTGAGGAACGGTCTAAATCGTCGTATGTTATAGAGTGTGAACCTACAGGATCGAGTGACAGCTGTGATGTGAGTTTTGAACGAGAGCTGACTGTCCAGGACAACACCAAGATTCCTGGCTGTTGGGACAGACGTTACGAGGGCGTTGTCTACGGAAATAGTTAGCTCCCGCATAGGGCAGGACTTAGCTGGGAAGAAGAGAAGCTCAGTCTTGTCTGGGTTCATTATCCTCCTAGCCCCATCAAACCTCTGATACAGGAGTGACAGACAATAACTCAAAACAAATCAAAACAAACAAAATTGTTTGTTATACGTTTACTGCAAATGAAATATCATGTGATAAATTATGTGGTATCAGATTGGCATACTCATTGGTACCAGTACCAGCATTTTGGGCAATATCCGCAGTTGTAAACAACTATTGAAACAACTCCACTTAGTATTGGATTTCATTATCAGGTTGTTTGCATTGTGATGTAATCTATTGGATAGATGTACAGTATGTGTGATTATGTATTCAACAATTCATTGGGAGCCTAGTCTTACTGGGGTCAGCTGATCTCCCCTGGCAAACTAGGTATTTGAAGGTGTGGAGAATAGATTCCTTTGTCTGAGGAACAGCCAAGATGCTCGAAACACCATCTTGGTGGTAATACAATAAATTAACTATGGGAGCATGATCCAGTGTGTAGACTGTACTTTTCTATTTTAACATGTTACTCTGTCCAGCACCTGGGACTTCATATTTTGTATGTGCGTGCTTTGTCAACTTTATGCATAATTATTTCCATATGACATCACTGGAGGTCACAGTAAACACAGATACAACATAATCATATGGTCTTCTAAGCTGTGCTGAGGTGAAAACACACAAAGTAATAAAAGGAAGGTCACTCCCGAGAGCTCCAGGGGCCACTGTGATCAGGTGCATATAGATATGAATGGGATATAACTTTATCTTGTCTGTGTTTCTGGTTAGAAATAGACTAATGGGACTTAAACGGATGTACTCATTGTCTCGCCAGGGTAAAGCCCCTCCCCTGGTAATTGTGACTGGATGTCAGTCTCCTGCGCAATGGGAATTCACCCTTCACCAAGCCCAACCTCAACCTCATTTTATGGGGTTGTGGTACACTTTATTTATTAAAGGTATATTCAGTGATTTCACTTAATTCAAATATCACTTCTTTTTTTGTTTTGTTGTGATAATCCTCCCTACTATAGAGTTCCTCCCTGTCCCCAGTTAACCCCTGGGGGTCAAAAAACCTTAGGTTTCGTTTTTGACTCTCTATCCTGATTGGACGAAAGGCTGGGTCCCACAGCCAAAAACGAAACCTAAGGTTTTTTGAGTGAAATCACTGAATATACCTTTAACACATTTAAATACAAAATCTAATTATATCAAATCAATGAAGATAGTTTCGTAATTTGATTTAGCAAAACTGAAAAACAATTGTTTGATAATCCAAGTAAGAAAAGAACAATGCTTTACACCCACTATAGACTTGCATCTGCAAAATGCAAATTAGTTAAGGCAATAAAATCAGCGAGGTCTCATAAAGAAACCGGATGGCATTACCACTGAGATTTTAAAGAAATATGTAGTGATAAACTAGAGCTGCTTCTCTTGGATGTTTATAACGAGTAAAAAGGAGCGTGGTACACCTACTCGGATTCAAGCATCAATTTCACTCCTACTTCAGAAAAACATGACTCCTGTAAGAAATGTACAGTAGACTGAATTGTCAAGACTGTATGAAGGGCACAAGACTATATGAAGGACTATACGGTATGAAAGGCATATGTGTATTTTGTTATAGGTGTGTTGCCCCTTATGTGAAGGACATTGAATGGTATTGTACTTTTCATTGACCTTTTTTAAGTACTAGTTTAAAAAGTTAACTTACTTTTGGAGTTTGTCATATTCACGCTCAAAGTCTCTTTCAACCTGTAAAAAAAGGGGGGGGGGGGGGGACATTTTTACCAATGGAAAATGGGGAACATTTTTACCAATGGATTAAAAAGAATCATATAAACTTCTCACTAGTTACATTTGACATGTGGGTTCATTTTAAATGTCTTTCCCTTAAATTAGTGGTTAATCACAACATATGCCAACATGATAATGATAGCACTCCCCCCAACCCTGTCTGAGACCCAACAAACATTGGTTACAGAGGTAGCTTGTCTTGTGGTTCTGTGGGCCTCTGGGTTTAAACACACATTGGCCAAATCAACGAGGGAGGCAGCTGCCAGTTTGTCACCAGCAGGTCATCCATTGGGCTGCTTCTATCCCACTCCATGGTTAAAGCCCTGGACAGCACAGGAAGCTGGGAGGCCAGTCTGACAGTGCCTGTTGGGCCACAGACCCCATTACACTGGAAGTGGTTTTGTCCAGCAAGGAGAACACCCACTCATTGGCATTTCAAGGCAACCACCTCTGCCCCCTCACATGGGGCATGGACAAATTGGCACCCTGCAAGTCTCTCAGCTGAAGCACACAGATGAGTTGATTTAGGCTACTATATTAATGTAGCTCTAACTACTACATGATCGCTACAGACTCCTAAGCACATTGTTTGTATGGTAAAACTAGGGTATTGTTTATCCCAAGTAGATTCTGTTAAATGTACAGTTACTTACAGTTTTAGAGACAATCTGCTTCTTTGGTTGTCCAATCTTGAATGGAATCCTGAAATGAGAGGAGAATATTTGAGACATGACAGATAAAACCATTTGACACTGGCCTGCCCTAAAGACTTTCCTGGTTTTGACTGGCATCAGTAGCCTGACGGGTGGGGTACTAGGGTATTGGCCTAAGTGAGCAAGCAAGGCATTCTGATGCCACAGACTGTCAATTTGAAACCGTTAACCCCTGCTTCTCTGGAGTGTGTGGCCAGAACACTGTGCATTAACTTCCTGTCATCACTCGTCGACACATCTGGCTCCCATTGCAGCCGGATATCACTAATTAGAAGTGGTTGTCCCCTGTGCTCTGTGTGGCTTTTCTGCAGAACCCCCTGCCACCTATCAAACACAGACACACATGCTATATTGTGCAAAAAGCCATAAATCACAATTGTGGTATTTTTAGGCAACTGGGCACCCCTTCAGTCTAAGGTTTATAGCAGACTTGAAACAACAAAGCCAGAGCCACAGCTTGCCTATAAAACAAAACTTGAATCCAAAACTGCAATTCAATCAAGAAAAAACATTTTTACAACTCAAAGATGTGTGATTGATTAGATATAGGGCAACTGCAGGCAGCACAGACTACAGATAAGGTGTGTAGTTGTACCACATTTTCAGAATGGAATCCAAAGTTGTACTCTTAATAAAAAAAATACAAAACCAGACACCCTAGTTACAGATCCCCCACCCCGAGTTGAAGTACTGTTGCATATTTTCCTTCTTCTTAGGTGTTTTATCCCCCTTCCAAACCATGCTCGTCTTTGGGAATCCACGAGAAAGAGAATGCTTGCTTTAGCACCACACATGGCTGCAAGTTGTCATTGATGTGACACTAATAGCCTGAAATCTAAAGGTACATGATGGACAGTTGCTGCCGACAGGCTGGGTGAGGTAGCAGCTGCGTCAAAAGAAAGGTGTGTAGACTAATGAGATGGAAGACAGAGGGTGTGAGGGAGAGCTCCATTGTGTGGGGAAGATCCTTTTGATGACAGCTCAATCATGAAACCTAACATGGCCATGTAATGTAAGGTTTAAAAGTATATTCAGTGATTTCACTTAACTCAAATATCACTTATTTTTTTGTTTTGTTGTGATAATCCTCCCTACTATAGAGTGTGCTGACCATATAAGGAGTTCCTCCCTGTCCCCAGTTAACCCCTGGGGGTCAAAAAACCTTAGGTTTCGTTTTTGACTCTCTATCCTGATTGGACGAAAGGCTGGGTCCCACAGCCAAAAAACGAAACCTAAGGTTTTTTGAGTGAAATCACTGAATATACCTTTAAGGATTAATATGAATTACAGGTAAAAGCCTGCTTCCATTGGTTGGAGAGAAAGTATCCTAGACACTTACTGCTCATTTTATTTTACATACATGAAGAAAGCGCTTTGGTTTGTTGGAAATTGTGTTGTACATGACTGCACTGTATATAACTCGACCTAAAACTCGACCTAAAATTTCAGTGACTTTCAGATCCAGAAATCGCGCTTAAGAGGACCAGTCTAAATTGGACTTCTTGCTATTAGCAGAGATTGCCCACCTTCAGAAAATGGTATATATTCACTGGCATTGAAATTGAAACATTGAAAAAACTCTACAAGATTACTTTAAAGTTGGTAAGAACATGACAGGGATTTTGTCATATAGGAATGTGTCTGAAGGGAAACTTATTATTTTGCCATTATGTAAAATGAAACAGTTTTCATCCATATGAATGCAATCAAAATTTGATGACATTCCTTTGAATGATTCCAAATTTGGGCAAAGTTTCAGACGGATCAGAGCCCTATTGACTTCCATTATGAAATTAAAATATAATATTTCAAAAAACATTAAACATATGTGGAAAAACAATTAGTGTGGAGGTACTTCTGTGGCCTAATGGAGGTGTCAGGGCCTGCATTTCGGTGTAGCACTGCAAGAATTGTGCATATTAATTCCTGCAAATGTAGTACTTATAATGCGGGACAATCCCACACACATTTACAGAGATGTTAATAATATAATCAGAGCCAACGTGACTAGCGGGCAGCGGGACATCAGTACTGGTCACTGGATGCCGCTGTATAAACGCACTCCATGCGCTCTCTCCCGCTTTCCAGTGTCTGCCTCCATCTACATACAAGCAGAGACCTCTCCCTTCCCTCTCTGGTGGCTATGCTTATTGTCTCCACCAGGCAAGGCTGAGAGACGAGACTATGTTTTGCTGTTTGTCCGTCCGTCTGTCTGTTCACAGCTAATCTGTGCAGTGTGCACACACATCTGTCCCAAAATGTTTTACATAGGACTGTTATAGCGCCACCAGGAGGCCGATTTTTGCACAACATTTTTTTTATAGTACTCCTACAGATTTTGTCTAGACATCACGCAAATCGGTACAGAGTATCTCTATAGTCGTTAAACGATACCGGTCTTTCAGAGATTGGCTTCCAAAGTTTTCAGACACATGCTACGTTTTGAACAAAATGCCTCAAATCATGAACACAGCATCCCATGAAAGTTTGCACACACTTTCCAAGGAGGCTGAAAAAGAAATGGCACTTGAAATATTCAAATCAGACTCATGGTGGTGCTATAACAGGCCGATTCGTGTTTACATATCCTTCTACCCTAATAGACAGGGGGTACACAAGCACATGGCCGTTTATCCGTGCTCCTTCTCCTACCAAACCAAACCACACTGCACACATCTCTCCATGCAAAATATAATCTGCACGCTCCCAGAATCCAGCTGCACTACATTGCATCCACGCAACTGTCATATTTACTGTACAAATATTACTTTTGTCAAACACACTGTTATTGCGCAAGATCACCAGCCTACGTCAAAATCGTCATCACTTTGCCAACTTACACGAACTCAGTTCACTTCATGGGGCCAGTCCTTCACAGTGACACACGCGTTACATGAACCATGCGACCGGGATGATTTCCAACCCCTCAATGTCCAATCTCGCTGGCTCTGCTTCACACCAGCTCATCCTAACTCAGCCCCCTCCAACAAAAAGCTAAAGCAGCTGCCGTACGGCTTCACAACTTCACAGTGGAGGATTTTTGTATCGCATCGTTCGGGCGTCGGATCACATTACTGGCGGTCCGCGAGTGTAGGTAGGATAGCGTTACTCCATGTCTGTGGGTGTGTGTGTGTGTGTTTGTGCGTGCACATACTATTTACCCAGGGTGTGCGTGTGTCGAATACGATGGCCAGCCAGCCACAGTGCCACACACACACAGGGCTCGACAGTGCGACTAGGTACTCGCATTTGCGACTAAAAATATCACCGTGCGAGTTGTAAAATTCAATTTGTAGCACAGGTGCGACTACAGGATTTGACCATTCAATCGTGATAAAGACAAGTCTCTGTCCACAGCAAGTGGACATTCTATAGTTGCGGTTCTATACCTAAATTGATATTTCTGAACGGCGGTATTGTTCGCCAAAAAGAGCAGAGCTACAAGCTAACAACGTGTCGAGGCTCAAAGCGGTGTTAATTTGAAGATCTGTCCCTTTGCTCCCACCGCCCCGCCCCTCCCTGTGTTGCTGCTCAGTTCTCTTCCCTGTCAGCACTCAGCAACGGAGCGAACGAAGCAGGATAGCATGGTAGCACAGAAGACAGAAGGAGTTGCTAGGACCCCGACATGTTGAATACTAAAGTTATTTAGAAAGTTTGTAATGTTAAAACATCACTTGATATAACTTTTAACCAAACGTGGGTGAAACAGCGTGCAGCCGCGCACGTAAAGAGTGCACGTGCGCACGCACATGGAGTGGACAGATTGATTGAGGCCGATTTATGTAAAACATCAAAGCCGGATTTTATTTTTTTTGTAAATACAGTATGTGTTTATCCGTAGGCTACAACAGTAGCATTCACTAGTCTCTCATAGCCAGACGAATCTGCCATTGCAAAAAGAAAATCACACCCATGTGAACCGAGTGGTGCAACTCCGTGTGGGGGTCCCCGGAACTTCCAGACCCACAGGAACGCACCCAGGGTTCTGGCCTGGTTCTGGCAAGTTCCCCGCGAAACTGTTGAGAAATGACAGATGTACTGTGTGGAGGACCACGAGGGGTCCCCGGAACAAACGCTATTTCCATGCTCGGACAGACCGAGGGACCCAGGCAGGGACCCAGGGACACACATTGCTGGACAATGCAGTGGCTGCACCACTCGAAAATAATAATAATCATCCACGCAGTGATGATAGTATGGCTGGCTACGTGAGAACTGTTCTTGTGCCCAGAGCCGACCAGGTGAGCGGCAATGCGCATAGTGTGCGCCGAGTTGACGGCCAAGATGATCGAGGAGAGCTGATGGCATTTCTCAAATCATCTTGGCCGTCAACTATGCGCACACTACGCGCAAGCAGCTCACTACTGGCCAATCACAACGGGCTGTGATCCGCTCTACTATATTATAACTATGGGCTGTGGGATCCAATCAATAATAACGTTTTTTAAATGCAGTAATGCACCTGCATATACAGTATGAAAGGTAAGTCATCCCAGCAGGAGGCTTGGGTTCAAATCAATCCTGAGGCCTTTGCTGCATGTCTTTGAGTTTCTATAGTAATCTCTACTCAATCACTTTAAGAGTAAAGCAGAAAACGCCCCCAAAACTCAGATAAGAATTTAAAGTTAGTTTCACTCATGCCATAGTTTTGGTGAACCAAGACCAATATGGAAAACTCTTTGTCACCCACTGAAATTCCTCAGCTCCATCTTGGATGACTCATCATCTTTCAACATCTGCCAGATGACAAGCCTAAATTTACAATGATCACATCAGTCATGATAAAAATAAATGTTTGTTAATCACTTTAAAAAATAAACAATATAGTGATTAACTTGAATTTGATGATGTAATGATAAAAATTCTACAGTACAGTTACCAAGTATGTAAAAATGTTATACTAGAATATTCAGGAACATAGGGAACAGTAATTGATAATCTATGTGAGCTTTGCAAAGACAATGAATGCTTTCTTGACATTGTATTAGTAATTTCATGGTGGTACATTCATGTTCCAGACCAGAAGATGTTCATATAAATTTAACCAACAGAATTACAACCTGATCTAGAGTGATTTAAGTCACAATATCAGTTTTGTCTACTTTCTCAGTAAAATGCTGCCGTGATGACTCCCCAACCAGGAGGGCATGGCTGTGTACTGTATATGTAATATATGAACTGTATGTAATATCACAGCCTTCACTGGTGTGAAGTTGCTATAACATAATTGTAAAGCCGGGGGTTCTGGACAACTGCCTTTTAATGTACTAAAAATGCCCAAGATAAAATGTAAGAAAATCTGTCAAAATCTTTGTTCCAAATGTAGTCATTTGAGTAAGGACAACCACAAAGTAGTGATGTGTTACAGGCAAATATAGCAAAAGATTGCGATAGTAAGAAGAGACAAAGAATTATGGCAACCAACCAGATGGAGAATTGCCGTGAGAATCATTTCTGATGTTTCCTCACAGTGATATTTCAGCAGGGTCAGTCACATTTAGAAACATTGGTTACTCTACTTCTGTGAAAGCACATCATCCATGTCTTATAAGGACAGAACTATAATTTGGACCTTACCACAAAATAAGAATATATAAGAAATCTAGGCCTGCTGATGGATGACATATAGTGCTGCTGATATATACCGTTTATAGTAGAACTCCAAAATCCAACGGGAAGTGTGACATCACTGTTTGGACCAAAAAGAAGATGAAACGGAGCATTAGAGCGAGGCTGCATATGCATATATGGGCATATTGGCCGGATCGGTAGTGAAACGTAGGTGTAAAAAAAGGCAACATTGTACTTCAAGGCTAAATAGTTGTAAAATCCTCTTTGTGACACAGTAAGTACTGTCATAAGAACCACTAGGCATAGTTGAAATCATTTATCTGATCATTGCTCTGACCTAATGGGCTACACGTCACTCTTGTCCAGTCTGCACGTAAGCAAGGACAAAGGAACAGTCTTCTTCACCGGGCCAGATTATGCATCAACGTGGAAGAAGTAATGGCTTTTCCCTAAAATGTTGAAAGCGTATGCCATCAGAGGGGTTAACGCATCACCAAAACTAGCATATTCCACAAAGCACAGAGGGCTAGTTGAAGACACTAGGAGTGGAATTGTTCTGACAATGACCCTAGAGTCAATCCTTTCGCGTCATACAAGCAAGTGTACAGGCTCTAGTGGAATGCATCTGTCAGCAGAGCCAATAAAGGGCTCTTTTCACTGGGTCTTGCACCCCACTCTTGACCTTGTGTTTGGCCGTGCGTGCTGGTGGTCATGTCGCTTGCCAGCCATTGATTGTCTGGCCTAGCCAAGTGACGCTGTCTTGCATGTCCACTGGCTCTCCCTGACCATGATAGTGAAAATGGGTGGCGGATGCAATTCATTTTGATGAAATTATTATAGGTCTGCTGATCCCATTAATTATGCTAAGTGGGTTGGGACCCAATTGTTGGTCACGGAGCGATTTTTCTGTTTTTTATTATTTCAAAAGATTTTCTAAAATAAAATAAATAATAGTTTATAAGTCAAATAGAAAATAATTTAATGTAATTGTAATTTTCAGAAGTGAAAATAGCACACACACACACACAAACACTTTCGGGTGTGACAGACAGTACAGGGACCCCCAGACGATAACTGTCATTTCTCGAACCGTTTCGGACGTGGGCCGGCTCGCCGGAACCGGCACCCTGTGGATCTGGAAGTTCCGGGTACCCCACACGGAGTTGCACCTCAGTTCACATGGGTGTGATTTTACTAGTTTGTGTCGCGGGGAGATGTCAAACTTCTCTTTTGGGTCTTGAGCTAAAAGGTTTGAGAACCACCATCTAACCTAGAGGCTTCCAAAGGCAAATCCACATGAAACAACTCAGTAAAGCATGCTCAGAGACTACAGTACCATTCTAACAATTCAAGAGGTATGTTAATAATTGTGTATTTATATATTAGCACCTTGCCACCTTCATTTTAAGTGGTTTACAATGTGCGTTGTATCCATCCATTCACACACCGACTGTGGAGGAAACCAACCATGCAAGGCACCCCCCCCCCCCCCCACAAAAAAAAAAACAACAACAAGGCATGGCCTGTTTTGGTGGGGTGTCAGTTTGTGGTCGGTATTCTCTCCATGAGAATATTTTGCAAAATCAAATGCATCGCTCTAGTAGCCTGACACATGAATTTTCATTTTGTTTCACTTCATTATTGAAAGCCCTTCCCACGACAGCCATTTCTGAAATGGGTGTTGCCAAAGCGGCAGTCTTTGACAACTGGTTCACACAAACCAATCAAATTCAAAATAGTAGCAAAGCAGATGACGTCGATGTCAATGTAGGCCAGTCAATCTAAGCTAACAAGGGGTGTGACCCAAAATAAATTGCAATAGTAATCGTTCATTGTTTTTATGATTCTTAGGATCTTCCAAATAACATAAAAAATTGTGAATTAAATACTTAGTGGATCATGGTAATGTCATCCCCTAGCTACTAGTATGTACTGTAAAACAAACGTGGTAAAATATGTCAGATGAAGATGTTACTGTCGCTTCTTATTTATCAAAGGGCGATTTAATAGCCAGATCGATACAGTCGCAAGTTACCGCAGCGGGGGCAGCCATGTTTGGTCCATCGCTGTTGTTGACGTCATCAAGTTGAAACGGTGCTGATAGGCCGTAGCCGCGGTATCAGCATTTCAACCGAGGCACCGCCAATCCGCCATGGACAGTCACCATAACTGAATCGCAAGAACTTTTTTTTTATTGGCCGTGGCTTCAGAGGCTGGAGCCAGGCTATCGCTCTAGTGCAATTTCGAGCAAAATAAATTAGATAGACATATGTATAACTTCATATATAGGTAAAGGTATCTCAGGAGGACATCCTTTAACTCTGGGAAAGCTCATATTTCATGATATTAACAGTCAAATTAATTCAGTGATTGACCAATCAGAATCACCCATTCAACTACTAAGCCATGTAATAAACATTCAAATAGAGAAAAGCATTATGGACCGTGTGATCAACACACACAATGAACATGTATAAAATGCAGATACACGAGCACAAACGCACACCTAAATGCGACCCAATTCATAATCATGGTAGACAAAGAACCTTACTGTCTCTCTCCCCCTCTCTGTCACATACACACAACATTGTGTGCAGGGACACATGTAGCCACAGACATTTTGGTGTAAATGAGACATGAATTATAAGCTGCAAAATATTTAAAATGGCATGTACTGTATGAAACTCCCTCACATTTCTAATTTGAAACTTGAAAACAGTGCCAGTGCACACACAGTTTTAAGCTAGACAGCATTTCTCGTCATCTTTTACTGTGGCTAATCTACCTATAAATAATGAAATGTCTTATTAATTCCCTGTCCGGTTCCCCTCAGTAGCAATTGATCTGAATTTGGACATGGTCATTGACTAATAGCATATGCAGTATGCACCCAACTGCGAAGCCGTTTTTCACTTTCCTAAAACTTCATTTTCCTTAAGCTGTTTATTCGTGTTTTTATGTAAACATTTAACATTCTATCGTCACCATGGTTATAGCCCCTCAAGCTACGGGCTGAATGAATCAAACGCAGGTGCTACTATTAGATTGCTGAAAACATTTAACTTACGGTCCATGTCCACACATAGTGTTTTAGGAGCAGGAGGGTGCTTTCACTAGTTTGGATATCATCTTCATGCGTGCTTATGTGGCACGTGGATGTCTACACATAGCTTCACTCAAACAGTTTAAACGTGCATGAGCGTATTACGATTATTTTCATGTCGGTTTTTATGCTTATTTATATTTATGGAAAAAGGAGTAACAGACCAAGCAGGTCTGAATGAATTCTGCAATGAATCTCTGTATTAACAATTCAACAGGAATTTTGATTCAAGGATATTTATCACCATATTGCCCACCCTATGGGCCTACCCCTACGCCTACCCCTAGGTCTAATCCAGGTTGGTTGTGTTATTAGCGCACCACTCATAGCTTCGCTCAAACAGTTTAAATGTGTGTTCGCGTCGTGGCGATGGGACCTTAGAGTCAGGGCTCGACAGTGCGACTAGGTACTCGCATTTGCGACTAAAAATATCACAGTGCGACTTGTAAAATTAAATTTGTCGCACAGGTGCGACTACAGGATTTGACCATTCAATCGTGATAAAGACAAGTCTGTCTACAGCAAGTGCACATTCTATAGTCGCGGTTCTATACCTAAATTTATATTTCTGAACGGCGGTGTCGTTCGCCAAAAAGAGAAGACCTACAAGCTAACAACGTGTCGAGGCTCAATGCGGCATTCATTTGTAGATCTGTCCCCTTTGCTCCCACCGCCCCTCCCCTCACTGTGTTGCTGCTCCACGGAGCGGAGCTTCCCTGTCAGTGCTTTCTGTCTGTCAGCAGCGGCAGACAGAAAATAAGTCAGAGCGGGATAGCATTAGCATGATAGCACAGAGTCAGAAGGAATTGCTTGGACCGAGTGCAGTACTTTCATCCGACGGAGCATTGGTCCGAACGACAACCTACCTCCTCCCTCACCCTAACCCTAACCTCCCCCGGGGCAGACACCTAAACCTAACCGCAACCCTCTCCCGACCCGCAGCAATGCTCTGTCGGATGATAGTATGCCTCCCATGCCTCCCGCTTGGACCCCGACACGGCGACACGTTATTTGCAAAGTCTGTAATGCTCAAAGTTCAAACGTAACTTACTTTTAACCAAACGCGGGTGAAACAGCGTGCAGCTGTGCACGCACGCGCGCACACACACACATGGAGTGGACGGATTGATTTATAAAAAACAAAACTTGCTTAGCGTTTGCTTACAAAAGCGTGTGCCCAGCATAAATGATAATGCGAATGACCGAACTGGCTGGATTACCGTATTAATATCAGTCAGTCAGTCAAAGCCAAGGAGAATGTTACAATACTAATTCACCATCGAGCAGCCTCTGCACTGTCTGAATGTCACACTAACATGATAGAAAACGGAAGGATAAAAACGGATAGCCTGTCTATCCATCCATGAGCAACAAATTATCTATCTAGCTCTGGTCCATAGCTCTAATGTGTTGCACGTATTAGAGGTATGGAACAGAGCTACTATCGATCTATCTACAAAGTATTAGCATAAAACAAATTGATTATATAGATTATATGAAAACAAACATAATGATATCATGATGAATATCACTATTTTGTGATAATTGCTGAAAAGATAGTGATATAATATTTTGACATTATTTTCCACCCCTACCTCACTTCATTAAAGAAAAATCACACCCATGTTAAGTGAGGGTCGCTCTTGTCATCATACATCATCAAATATCATCTCATACTGGCCAATCAGAATGCCTGTTGCCTGTGATTGGTTAGCTGATTTGCTCGTTTACATATGACATACATTTTCCCTTCAATGTCAATGGCGTTTAATTTATGTCATATTTAGCAGAATTTTGACGTAATTTCTCTGTTGATTGTCAATGGCTCATTTTGAGATGTGTGGGGACAAAGGCTGTATATAGGAGGGGCTAGCGCCCCTTAAAAATACATCATTTTTCATCGTGCTCCTAAAATAATTTGTGTGCTACTAGATTTTTCAACTTAGGCGCACACGTGCTACTTGGAAAAATGCTAAGCGTTGAGCCCTGCTTAGAGTATATATGAATAGACGGCACCCGGAGGAAACCCTGAGGTGAAATGGACATAGTGGCTGAATTTGGTATTGCAAAATTATGCTGGTTATGCTTGCAAGTGTTCCCATAATATCAAAAGTTATAGTATTCCATGGAAGCATATTATGCTTCCATGGAATACTATAACTTTTGAGGAGTTGGTTTGCTGGATACGTTTTTGAACGTGGCGGCGTTTCAAACTCAGTTTACAAGGAGTAGGCAACAATCAATGGACGCACGTCGCATCAAGTAGGATTCACTTTAAATTGTCATCATGAAAGTTTCTTGAATTTTGGCGGAGCAGATTAATGCTCCGCCAAAAGTAGAGGAGTTTGGGGAAAACATTGTTTGCCATAGGCATGGTAGCATAGGCATGGTAACGCCCCGCCTGCCTGTGATTGGCCTACCGACACTGCCCGTCTTGACTGTCCACCGAGGTGGATATAATGCTGGATAGTCAGATGCAAGGTTACTCTCCATGGTGGGAAATAATAAAGATTAGAGAACTATAACTTGTAACTTTTATTTTTGTAGAAACGAATATTGTTTATACCGTTTGCTTTGATGGAATAATTGATTGAACATGCATTCCGTAATATGATTTGATTTGTGTGTCCTAAGATAAAGTGTTTGTGTTGATTGTGTAATTTGTGTAAACTTGAAACATTATTGTACTATAAAAAGGTCTATTTTCTATTTTATTTTCTAGTATTAGTTAACTATAATTAGATTAATACACGAAAATCAACACTAACACTTTATTTAGAACACACCCAAATCATATTACGGAGTGCATGTTCAATCAATTATTCAATCAAAGCAAACGGCATACACAATATTAGTTTGCCTCTTCTACAAAAATAAAACGTACATGTTAGTTGCTGCATTCTGTCGCGCGTGCCAAACGTCATTCTCTTGTTGTATTATTTATTTCTCAATCTCCCCACGGAGTAACCTCTTGTCTCGGAGGACAGTCAAGACTAACAGTGTCGGTAGGACAATCACAGGCAGGCGGGGTGTTATCATGCCTCAGCCATGCTTATGCTCGGACACAAACGAGATTCACGTGTTGAGCAGAGGAGAAAAAAACATTCTTGCTCTCTGCTGCCAAAGGTTGCCAGGGGTACTTTTGCTCTGCTTGTGTCGAGGGTCCGGTTCTTGCTTGCGTTGGGTTGGGGACCATTCCCAACCTGACGGATCACGACGGATCACGCAAGGGAGCTGACGTAAGGGGAGAAGTTTCTCTCACACTCGGTTGCGTAGTGCTTCTTGCATCAATTACGTTCGACTCTGTAAAGCACTTTAGGTGGTTCGGGGATCTGTTTAGGATGCCTCTCCCTAGGGAGGTCCTCGATGCATGTCCCACTGGGAGGAGACCCCCGGGCAGACAAAGGATGAGATGGGGGGGATTACATCGACTCACTGGCCTTGGGACTGTGGGACTTTCAAGCCTCTGCACTGTCGAGCCTGTAGACTTCAGTAAAAATAAAAACTACACTTAGCTACTCACCAATACATAGTCAATCATGTGTTCTCTCCGCAGTAAATAAATAATCTGTCTGTATGCGATCTGACCATTATTATTTTGATTACACTGTCATGTGTTTGGGAATGTTGCTGAAGGTTATGTTATTTTGTCAGCTGACAGTGACACCCAAATCAAAGAAACCATACAGCGTGTGTTGTGTTGTAGTATGATATGATCTGAGTGCCTATGCTGTGTACTTGTATTTGTACGTGAATATACAATGTACTTGATATGTATTGTGTATTGCCTGTAAGCAGACTTTCTAGTTAGCCACTGGAGACATCTCAGAGAGCAAGGTCAACTTGTTGCTAGCCGATTGTTATGTCTCAGTGCCACGTCATTAGGACATTAGGATCCAAAGCTATATATGTTCTGTATGTGTATAATAAAGTGTGAACCCTTGGCGAGATACTGTCTGAGTGTCCCGATATTATTGTTCTCAGCTGGATTATCACATACCACCCAGCCTACACACACACACACACACTACTGGTCTGCCAGAACCGGACGAGGGTCCAGTACTTAGAGATTACAACAGCGTGTATTTAATTATTTGATATCGCCGACAGTCAACGCACTGCAAGGCTACAATCGAAGTATAATTCTGGCGGCCCACGGTGGAATGGACAAGTTAGAGTATAAAAACGGACAGGGCAGACCCATTACTGTTGTGGATCAAGGTTATGTTATTTTGTCATCTGACACCCAAACCATACAGTGTTTATTTAATTTTATATCTACAATGGTATATGTCTCCACAGTGAGGCTGGAAAATATAGCCTAGCAGCCTACTACTATAGACCGATTCCGTACCGGTTTCATGGTCGCAGCCTACGTATTTCCTGTAGGCGGACTCGACGTAGCTGCGGGGGTAAAACCCTCACCAGGCGCACCTCTTCCACTACAGTGAACGGCAGAGTGACTGATGTTAGTTTGCCTCAAACTTTACTCCTTTACCTGCTTTTTTACTAACACTAACATTACAAAGATGCCCAGAACATCGAGATGAACCTGCTGCTCCAACAGTAGTGGCAACATAACAAATAAAAGAAAACGGAATGTCTAATATCCACCGCGATGGCTGAGACCAGAGCCATTGAGTAATGGTTGAGACAAAGCAGTGAAGAATCCTGCAAGATACATAATTTCAGTCTTACCCAATACCCAATCTTTCTGTTTTATGAACACAAGGCTGCTGTATTTTATACCTCATACTAAGCATTTAAAGTATGAGGTATAATATACAGCAGCCTTGTGTTAATAAAACAGAAATATTTGGTATTGGGTAAGACTGGTGTTATGTATCTTTCACTGCTTTGTCTCAACCATTGCTCAATGGCTCTGGTCTCCGCCACCGCGGTGGATATTAGACATTCCGTTTTTATTTTTATGTTGCCACTACTGTTGGAGCAGCCATAAACTACACAGGTTCATCTCGATGTTCTGGGCATCTTTGTAATGTTAGTGTTAGTAAAAAAGCAGGTAAAGGAGTAAAGTTTGAGGCAAACTAACATCAGTCACTCTGCCGTTCACTGTAGTGGAAGAGGTGCGCCTGGTGAGGGTTTTACCCCCGCAGCTACGTCGAGTCCGCCTACAGGAAATACGTAGGCTGCGACCATGAGACCCGCTACGGAATCGGTCTATAGAGGGTATGCGTGTGACATCATCATCAAAGCAGGAAGTTATGCGGGAACGCCTTCTGAGAGGCAAAAAACAACTTTCTGGCCTTGACAGCCCATACATCCAAACAGAAAAGTCCTATCTGGTTGCATTAAACAACATTAAACAATGTTAAACTCACTTTGCATGTTGCTTTGCCACTCGATGTGCCATTCACTTTAAGCATGCACATACCCTCTATAGCCTACTAGGCTACTGGTAGGCGGATAAATGGCAACCAGAATAACCCGTTCTGAGTGAAACTCCTCCCTATGCACTGGCCCTATACATGACAAATTCTCTCAAGTGCCCACTGCGGCACTGCCCACTCTTCTGCACACAGCTAGTGCCTAGTATGTGACCCTCAAAGTACATCACACAGACAGTACATCACAGATCTTTACATCTTTGCAACTCATACAAACAAAACAGCCATTTTTGCACAATGGCAGAAAAATACATTCAAACACAGAGTGAGCTTAAAGATTATATCCGACTTTAGCCTTAGCATCCAAACTCTAATTTGGCTGGTTGGTTAATGACATTATGACTGTGTGGCAAAAAGAGAATACCGGTAAGTACTAGTATTACTGCTTGCCTTTACATGGTCTTTACAAGTTTAGCATCCAAAAACAAGATATGTTGGCATGGAGGGCGAATCTAATTAAGCCTTTTAAGCTAACGTTATGATGTTTTGTAAGTTAGTTTGAACTCAAGCAATAGTCCGAGCCCGCCGTTCATTCGTGCCGTCTGCGTTAACATTGTACAGATTAACGACTAAATAAACGATTGAGAGAATTTGCAATTTTGCTCAACCGTTCATTTTTATAATTTATATTCTATTCAACCTGATTCGGCTCTTGCAGAAGTTCGTCTATAAACCAACAGATGAACAGACCATAAATAAGGTCATAAAGTTCTTGAGAGTGGAACCCTTTCGTTCCACACCAGGAAATAGACTGACCCATAGCTAGGGATACATTGCGTCGCACAAGTGTCGCTTGGCAAAAATGACGACATTTTTTACACAAGAAAGTGTCGACGCGGCACTTTGTTGGCTAAATTACGTCATTTGTGTCGAGTTAGCACGCCCGTTCTACGAAATATAGCCATTAGCCTTTAATCCGTTTGTCTGACAAGAACAACAACGGTCAACGGTGGCATTCGAGTTTATGTGTTGAGCTAAAATATGCCAGTCTCCAAAATGAACATTAGTAACAAACGCACACTTACTTACCAGCTCATTTTTGTGTGAATGTCTGTAATAATTCCAGTTTCGCAGAGTAGTTTTATTTAACGTCTTCACAGGACTTCATCCCCCTTTAGTTTACATCACAATCACCAACACTCCGCACAGGAACAGGAAGCCACGAGTGTTTCCTTAAAGGAAGTTGTTTCGCAGAAACAACAGTCAGAACATTATGAGAAGAATAAAACCTTCTTTCATTGTATTTGAGATTGATGCCAAGCAGACAGCAGTACATTTTATAATAATAATAATTTATAACTCAAAAAATAAGAAAGCTGCGTAAACTGCTTTGTGTTCACTCTTTCATGTTTTCTGTTAGTAATCCCCCTGGCTGTATTAATAACTTTGTTGTTAGTGTTTGTAATGTTACATACATATATTTTATATATGTATGTACATATATAAATATATTATATATATGTGTATATATATATATATATATATATATATATATATATACATAGCCTACATACATACATACGATACATACATACATACATACATACATACATACATACATACATACATACACACACACACACACATACATACGTGTGTGTGTGTGTGTGTGTGTGTGTGTGTGTGTGTGTGTGTGTGTGTGTGTGTGTGTGTGTGTGTGTGTGTGTGTGTGTGTGTGTTCTGGCATGGGGGGTCAGATCAACATATGGAATTATTAATTATGTACTGGCCATATATGGAGCATGTCTTGAGTGTACAGGGTTTGATGAGGTCAGATTAATATAATGTCAGAACAGGTCAGCTCCATATATGGAAATCTATGGGTGGCAGTGCGGGCAGTGTCTTGAGTGTACAGGGTTTGATGAGGTCTGGCCATATATGGAGCGTGTCTTGAGTGTACAGGGTTTGATGAGGTCAGATCAACATATGGAATGTCAGAACAAGTCAGCTCCATATATGGAGATCTAAGGGTGTCAGCGGGGGCACTGGCAGTGTCTTGAGTGTAGGCCTGCCCTACAGTGTTTGAATGGACAGGTAGAGTTTGAATGGACAGGTATCAGTCAAAAGGGAGACATCGAAGAGGAAGGACAGGTGGGGAGGATCAACATATGGAATGTCAGCTCCAAATATGGAGATCTAAGGGTTTTAGGTTTGAGGTCAGAGGTAAAGTTGCTGGCCGGCTCCATATATGCAGATCTAGGTGATGATCCAGTCTTCTCCATGTATGGATATCCAGGGTTTGATGAGGTCAGTGTCGTGATCTTCATATATGGACGGCCATATATGGTGGCGTGGCACAAGGCGTGACCTGGAACCGTGATCTCACGAGGCGTGACCATATATGGAGGCGTGATGACATGAGGCGTGATCATATATGGAGGCGTGACCATATATGGAGGCTTGACCAACCGACCGACCAACTGATGGGAAATGCAGGTTTTCATAGTAAGACACCCTGAGGGCGATAACTAAAGTGGTGAAGTCGCGTGCACGCATCCACCTGGGTGATGGCAGACGGCAGACTGCTGAGCGAGCACTGCTGCTTTGGTCAAGGGTCAACGTGATGTCACGAGATGTCACGAGGCGTGACCATATATGGAAGCATGGGTGACTAACTAACTAACGGACGGACAGACGGACGGGAGATGCAGGTTTTCATAGTAAATGCGACCTACAGTCACACCCATGGAATGAAATGAAACTAGTGGAAAAAGAATAATGATAGGATTTTTCAATATTTTAAAGTAAAGCCAAAACTATATTTCACATAACTCTGTGTTTGTGTGTGTGTGTGTGTGTGTGTGTGTGTGTGTGTGTGTGTGTGTGTGTGTGTGTGTGTGTGTGTGTGTGTGTGTGTGTGTGCGTGTGCGAGCGTGCATGTTGGGGGGGGGGGGGGGGGGAATTGGCCAGTATGCGTGTGTGTGTTGATTCAAGAAAAATTAAAAAATGAAGATAATTGTATCCTTTTCTTTATTCAAGTACTTACATAGAAATAACTAAACAGTTGCATTACAACAAACTGAAGTGCCGAGTAAACAAGGGAGCACATCTCCCCTTCACAAGGTTATAGTAAAGTCCATTACAATATTCAGCTCATAAAAGGACCTTATTATAAGGTATAGTAAAACATGAATTAGGCTAAAAACATCCACGACATTTTAAACAAGACCCCGTTTTCTTAAAAGCCAACAGAACATATTCCCAGTGTGTGTTTCCAATTGGTCTATTTTAGCTGTTGAAAGTTATCCCATTTCACTCGATGTGACTTCTGTTTTCATGCATATAAAGTAACTGACCCACCGCCTTTGGAATCTCAGGGTGGCAGTTTGAAACACTTTCGTGCACATGCAAATCATGAGGATATACTGTAATGAAAAGGAAAACACAAAAAACTGAGGCATCTGAACAGCAGTGCCACCATGACACATTGACTACATAATCCCTGATGCCACCTTAGTCCACACGAAGAGATGAGTAGCCCATCATATCTACACAATATTAAAATCTTAAAAAAATAAAATAAAAAACAATATCTTGAATTGCCTTATTGCCCAAGGCCAACCTCAGTTAGACTAAAACAAACAAGTAAAGCTAAACATAAACATTTGCCCCAAAGCTGCCTTCAGCTTTAAGCTGACTGGGGTTACATCTATGATTTGTTGGTTCTGTGGAGTTTTTATCTCTTATTGTATTTGATCATCCAACCCTGCAACCCAATTTGGCACAAAGATGGCTGCTAATGTTGGAACAGATCCAACATGGAGCAGAGAGCTAGGAGGAAGCAAGCTCCTATTTAAGTTTTTGTTATAACCATTCAAAAAGAACATAAAAACAGGAGGTCCTATTTGGACAAAATAAATTAGGCTACTATTAAGAAGGGGCTGTTTTGTTACATTGAACAAATTATTGACATATGAATAAAATCCATACTTGACCATTATCATACCATCATTATTCTTATTATTGATGCACAGGATTCAGTGGTTGGTTGTGTCTGTCTGTCTGTCTGTCTGTCTGTCTGTCTGTCTGTCTGTCTGTCTGTCTGTCTGTCTGCCTGCCTGCCTGCCTGCCTGCCTGCCTCAAAGAAGGTGTGTGTGTGGCGGCGGCGTGTGGGGGGGGGGGCTGCAGGGTCATATACTGTGTACATGTAAAATGTATCGTTCACATTCCATTGAAAAACGGTATCAAAACAAAGGAGACAAACACAGTCAGATGATGTGACCGATCATACATTGAGTTTGCAAAGTTGTAATTACATGGCTTCTGGGAAATATTTTGGTGTAGTCTACGCCTTGCTCTGTATCATTCCTTAACACATAGCAAGATAAACACAGTTATCTTTCAATGGAGACCACATTCAATACTATAATTAAAAGCATCCATTGTCACTAGCATGTGTCAAATGAACAGGGCAGACAGACACATCATCTCTTTTAGTAACACTGGACAGCTTTTGTTTCTGTTCTATCTATGGTTTTTGGTCAAATAAATTGGGGTTGAACCAGAGCCTGTGTTTATCAGTATTTAACATAAAATTGTACTTGACAGTGTAAGAATTTATTTAAACCTGAATCTTAGACTTTTAACATGGGTGATCCACTGGAGAATTACATGAGGAACTGTTGATGTTTTCATTGTCATTGCAGTAGAATGGGTTAACTCAAATGTATTTTTTATTGTACAAACTATTTATTTACAGTTAGACGGTACTGTAAGTGTGAACTCTTCAACTCTCACAAAGTGCAAGGAGGTCTGTTCATTTACCCATGTAGATGAGCTGAGAAAATAGTTTGAGGCCAAATTAATTGGAAAATAAGTGGATACTTGCCAGGAAGCACAGCACAGTGAAAACTGGTTTGCCCTGGGAAAGAGGAGCATGGCCTTGGATGCTCATTTGTGAACGTAGGCTAGTCTTCTCAGTGGCCACGCTTTTACTAAACCTCTCATTTGGCCTTTGCATTTGTCAGTCAATATTTCCTAAGTTTAATTGCACACTGACCATTACAATATTTTCTCCAGCACACAAAAACAATGCCTCAACAATGTCTCTGTCTTTTCTCCAGCACACACTTAACATGGCGAGAACACAACCAATGCATACTGAGAAATATGAAGTCCACTAAATGGAGATTTAAACTAGATGAGTGGCTCAAGGCAAATTAAAGTATGATTAGTGTTACTGTTATGTAAATGGTCACTTATCTTGGCCAAATTGTAGGGTATAGTATTTGCAGTGTAGCGCAAACAGAAAATAACATAGTTCAGAACAGTGACAGATTTACCTTTGGGTATATGTCATTCTAGCCTTGGTAAGTATCTTGCTTCATTATTGAGCTAATGTCAACAAAATGCCACACTAACTGAGGTCTTCTTTCTTTCTTGTTATTGAATTATATCAGTTTGGAGAAAGCCTTCCTTAAAAAAAGAAAGTATAAAGCACAACAAAATAATATTTCAGAGAAACTTAATTTACTACCAACTTACTACTAGATCAGTTTATAATTTGTCATCCATTCAGGCCACAGTTGTGCATTTACAAAAACAATTACACTTTCAGATATACAGTACACCAGAGGCTCAGAGGATGTATGTGACCTGAGGTATTTACTCATATCAAGACGAGAATATCGTAGCACTCACATATCAAAATCTCCATTGTCCTTTAATGTCTTTCACTGTAAAGCACAAATAATCATTCAGTCTCCTATTCATCAGTCTGCATTCGGTTACTCATTTAACACACGTTTTTGAGTGCAGGTAAATGCACAAAGAAGTGTAATGCTGATATAGATTTGTTTATAATAGAGGTTATTGATTATTCTGATTTTGCCCAAAATGGAAATGAGGGTTGGCAGGCATAAACAAAACTGTTTTCGTGTTTTGTTTATTCAGAGAACACATTAGTGCTTCCTTGATCCACTTACCACGGTACAAAGTATTTATGAAATGGAAGATACGACATCTTATTCAGCATTGTCTAAATGCTCCAGACTTTTGCAATGAATTGTGGCCATAAAATATTCTGTATTATAGTTTAACTATGTTAAAAAAAAGCCTTAAGACATATTCTGCACAAGCATTCAGTCAATTGAAAGTTTGTGTATGCAGACATTTGTATTTACATAATGTGCATGTAGGCATGCACAAAAAATGCACAATTGAATACTGTATTATGGTGCATTTGACCGTCTGGGTACGAAAATGTAAGTTCTACGCTACCTGCATATATATTTGCATACTGTACAAAATAACATCTCCTTAGAACTCAGTCTCTCCATATTGTAAAAAGCTGTAAACATGGATTGAGATATTTAATCTTCTCACACAATGTGCTGCTCATGTTTTTGTAATTAAAAATGAAGTAGTTTAAGTATTATATATATGTTTTTGCATTGTGTCTAAGTACATGCTTAATACTGTCAATCACAGACAAAAGGCCTTAATTGTGTTGGTTTTTATCCTTATCTCTGCTTTTGCATGTTTCAGATTTACCAGCCAGAGGCAGACACTGGAGTGTTTAGTCTTTTATGCTTTCAGTATTTCATTTACGGGTTGGTGGATGTGCATTCTAAATGTGAGTATGCTGCGTGGTATAACTGCAACCTAAAAACATTTGTGAGCTGTTAAAAATAATAAAATCTTTGAAATGCTATCATGATGTAACACTATACTTGAAGCCACCATATGAACATGTAACATAACGTCCAAAAAGCAATGTCTCAGAGCTACAGACCACAGGTTGTGTTCGGATACAGGTCATTCACTTAAATAAATTCACTGCAATGTGACATGAATATATATATTCTATGTGACTGTAAATAAATATGTCTTGGCAAAGACATTGATTGCTGCAAATGGGTTTGTCTATGGATAACATGACAGGACATTTGTTTGTGTTGTATATCCCCCAAAGAAATCAGATTCAGCCATAAACTGGATATGGCACAATTGTGTGCAGATAACTTTAAATCTCATAAGCAATTTTCAAGCATTTTGGTAGAGTGATATTTCCTTGAAGTCAATGTGTGCACTAAGTTGTTATCGCTGTTATGTTTGGCAAATGTCAGGCACAATAATGAGAACAAGGTTGGCTGTTATTACAATACATTTGGCACATTCGTTTAAGAAAACAACATTCAAATATAAAAAATACCACATTTCAACAAAAACAACAAAAAATAAGACAGTCAAGTGCCACTAATAAGGTATCCATGACAGTACACAAATTTAACCAATTGCACTTTTAAACAACCCAATAATATTAATGCATACAACTCTCTTCTATCTTGTCTATTTCAACCCCTGTGATGGATTCTGGCATCCTTTCGATTTAGAAATTCTCTTAAAACTTTACATGAAAGTGTATTCACCTCCAAAACATATTGATCTACTGTGGCTTTTTGGACAGAACATGCCTCTCTGTTTGCTGGCACTGTGTTAACTTATAATAGTATCTCAGGCCCTGCATTACTTGAAGGAGACTGTATAAGCATTATTTCCCTCCTACTCAATTTAAGGACATCCATCTCAAAATAGAGAAAGGACAAATCAAAAGAGAAAGGGGTGTAAAAGAGAGTAAAAAGTCACCTATTTATCTCATAGTGGGCATGATCCTTTCCTCCTCAGTCTCTTTATGGGGCATAGTGGCGGTCCAGTCTATGCACAGGTAGTGACGGTCATGATGCTGCCACTATTGCCCCCCACACTACCACAGGAACTGGGGGGAGAGTTGTGGCTGCCAGCTGCCACACTGCCTTTGTCAGCAGGCTTCTTGTCTTTCTGTTTTAGGTGAACCTTAGCATGTCTCTTGCGCTCGTCACTTCGGGCAAACTTGCGTCCACAGAACTCACAGGAGAAGGGCTTCTCGCCTGTGTGGGTGCGGATGTGTGTGGTCAGGTGGTCGCTCCTGCTGAAGGACCGCATGCATATTCTGCACTGGAAGGGTTTGTGACCCGTGTGGATGCGAAGGTGACGTGTTAGCTCGTCTGAACGTGAGAAGCGTCTGTCACAGTTCTCTGCTGGACAGGCGTGTGGCCGCTCATGCACAGGCGTTTTGCTGGGCCGGTTCGGGTACTTCCTCGGCCGGATGGGTTTGAGTGTCAGAGTCTGTGGAGGTGGGTGGTGCTGTGGGAGATGTTGCTGCCCACCAATGAAACCAGGGTGAATCTGCTGCTTGTCTTTGAATGCTCTGATAGTCTCCAGTGGCGTGATAGGTGGAGGGTTGACCCGTATGGGGTCCATGGTCTGGAAGGGCTTGTGCTCCATGACACCAACGTCCCCTTGGTGATGGAAAAGATTGTAATCAGGTATCATGGAGAAAAGGCTCCCATCCATGGATGGTTTAGAGGTTGAGTGATAGTCATTGCTGGGGTATGCAAGGCCAGTGCTGGTAGCAGGGCTGTGATGGAACGAGACCTGGTCCTGGTATAGGTCACCACAGGTAGAATAGGCAGGCAGTGGTGGACCATACACTTGCTCCATGTCTGACGTCTGTCCACCCATGCTGGCTGCAGAGGATGTCTGGGTTGTTACCGAACCAGGTGATGGTGAAACGCCCAGGATTCCTGCGCTGACTAAACTAATTATATTGTTATCAGAGCACCATCCAGAGCCACCAATGCCACCTGAAGGCGGAGTGTCAAAGGCAAACTTCCCCAGGTAGGTAACAGTCTGTCCACTGCGGTTAGATTGGAAGCTGGATCCATACTGAATCTCTGCTGTTCCTTTCTCACTTCCCATGCCCAGATCCATGATGTTATCTGAATTAAAGGGGGTAAAACACATAATGTAAATCATTATTTTGCACAGTTGCATAAAACATTCAATGAACACGTGATGAACACACTGTGATTGTGAACGAAATACACTCTAAAACCAAAATCTATAAACTATACTAAATATGAACTTGCTTGATTTCAGTGTCAATCCCTGGTTAGTTCCGAAATTCAGCTTTGCTGCATATCCCTGTATAATAATCTGCCAAAAAGAGGTCAAAAATAAAAGTAGTCCAATACAGTTCATAAAGAAAATGTGAGCGCTGTCAGACCTGTAAGTTAACTGACTGACTGCTGCATCTGAGACAGTGGTGTGTGTCTCTCTCTCTCAGATCCCACAAGCTCTCATAAATCAAGACCTAAACACCCCCTTTGATCCAGTCATTGTGTCCCACTGGAGGACAGCCAAACAAACTCAATGGCTAGATCTTATTCCTTTCACAGTAGGACAGATTATGAGGCACTTCGACCACGATCACGGGTTCAAAAAGTATTCGCACCAAAGAAAGATAAGAAATGAATAAGGAAATTACATTTGTAAAAGATAAGAAAATACGTGCAAATTCCACTCTCAATACCTTTCTGTCAGTATTCTCTGTCTATATAGTGATGTGATATATTTTACAGCTAATCTGAAAGCGCTATTCCATATCAAATACAGAAATGATTTGAGAGGCAATGCCTTGGTGTTTACATACTCTTGCTATACTGTTTTGAAAAGACATCAACAGCCAATATAAAACTGTCCTTACAAATTTCAAGAAATTACACAGTATTCAATAGTTATTAGTAATTATACTACTGTTTTCCACAATGCAAAGTGTCAAAGACATGATTTTACCTTTTTTGTTAAAACCTGAGCAATAACATGAATGTATATCCCATGCATTCTATAGGACCTACAGGTAGATTTAGTGGGAAATTCTGATTAATTGATTAGCATATAATAATGTGGTGATCTTTTATTATTAGTATTATTAGGCCTATTATTATTACATCATCTGTAACACCACTTTTATATCCTATTTTGTCTTTTAAAATGTGAAACTTAACAGGTAATTAAAATGTAACAATACAATGCTGCATTTAATCATACAATAGGCTAGTGGACGCTTAAGTGTGTTTTATCCAACCTTAATTGTTCCATATTTTCAGTTTGGAGTGGACCTATATATGAATTACGTATATCCTATTTTTCTAAAAGGAGCCTATCACAAAAGGTATAAAATGTCTAGGCCTAGATTTAATTTAGAATATTGTAAAGTGTACATAACAGTGTGTACACTGCAAATACATTGATTTGGTATTTAAATCTATAGCTCATTCAGAGTATCAGCACATTTTCTCATAAAAAAAAAAAAAAAAAAGTGTAGCCTATTTTCAGACTCGGGAGAACCTAATTGCGATCGAGGTAACCTAACACAGCATGGTATTTTCAATTAGTCTAATCTCGGCCTATATGATAGTTATCCTCAACACTGACCGATCACCTCAGAGGCAAAAGGTGAGGCTATATGCAACAAGTAGCCTATAGACTACCAATTGATTTAAAGTCAACTCGCGACACTGCATATTAATATGTAGAAGTATATCAGGCCTATACATTCAATTGCAATAAAAAATATATTTAATGACATTTAAAATGTGCTCTGGTTCCGCAACGTTGGCTATCAGTGAATGTAAAAGGGTATACGGGCCTATAACAGAAATAACTGCGGCGACACACGCCTATATAAAGAAGCAGACTGGACATTTGTATAGATGTTAATAAAATTATGAATGAAAACCTCTGTCTGAAGAAGCCTTGCACAGTTGCACAACTTGCACTGATATGCCCGGGTCATCAATAGCCTATATGCTCATCTCAATCTACGCCGGCCGTTTAACCTTTATTTAGGTTACATTCCAATTAACAATAGGCACATTTTATAGCTTGCGCAAAACAAGCCTTTATTTCACAACCTTTTAAACATGTAATTTTTACTTGTCTGGGTTTCAACGAGTGTAAACCCATATAGGCATAATAGACAACTGTTGTTCAACTTGGCTAGTGCATTAAAAGTATAGCACTTGTTTGAATTGTTGAATTATTATAGATTAAATCATTGTCGCTTAAAACGTACACACTTATAGCTTGGTAACTTAACTTCACCCCATATAAGCCTAATTCAAATCAATAATTAATATAGAATATAGAGTTGTCCTAAAAAAGTATTGGGCGCCGCTATACGAATCTATTGCATGCTTGTGCGTCTCCGCCGAGCGCTAACAGGTGCCGGGCAGATAGGAGCGCACCGAGCGCTGGAGACAACTGTTGCCTTGTCCGCATGCACGCTCAAAAAAAAGTAGTTTGAATGACTTCCACACACAGTTTTGGTGAGGGGAAAAAAAGGGAGAAAAAAAGTCATCAAACCCTTACCTGTATTCATCTGTGAATAATGGTTAATAGAATCCGTACTGGTGAATATATTCATAGACGTCGGGATCTCCTCCTCGGGGTAGAGACTGTCGGGAATCGTGTTTATTAAACTGCTCATGGTAAGAGGGAGCTTGTCCGCCAGTTTCCCTGTCATAGCACTTATTCAGTCAGACATAGAGATGACAGCGTATATACGAACAAATATCCAGACAGTTGCACTAGTGTTCTCAGGTTGAAAACACAGACGGTGATGATGGTGATCAGTCATATGAGAGGATTTAGGAGCAGGAATCCTGTCTGTGCTGTATCCAAGTTCCCGCGGAGGCAGCCCTGGATATCCTTGTCCTTAAACCAGAGCTGTGTTGTTATTACTATTGTGAGTGACAACTGTTGGTCTGCTTGTGGAGAATATGAAGTCAGTGAATCAACTGTATACGGTGGTGGTTGCACGAGAGCAGCGCTACTTGCTCTATTGGAGCTTGATAGGGGACTCCAGTTTGCCTGTATTAAATAGGGGGGTGGAACATTTGCGTGACGTAGATGACCATTTATGGATAGGCTACACAAAGCGAGGCAGTCCACACAGCACGTCAGCCCGTGGAAACCAGAAGCGAGGAGCAGTCCGTGAGCCTGCACCGTGACCGGCACAACTTCCAGTTAAAACGTAAAGTTTATAGAGGTTAAATTGTCTAGCACCGGAATTAGGCTACGTCTCTGGCTCGCATGCTCTGCCATTAGAGTGGAACAAAAAAAAGACATAATTCATTAATTAAATCATAATAAATGATTGTAGCCTCATGTGTAATTTCTAGATTATACACCTATGGCTACCACATGTTGCAGTTTGCCTAATCGAGTGCTTGTATAGTAGGTGAACGTTTAATGTCAGGCTACGACAAGGACAAATGGCTAGTCCTATATATACTGTCAAGTTCAAGCTCAGTCTGAGAGGGAGACTGAGACACGGGGAGATGAGGGGGCGACGCGTCATCACATAAACGTATAATGTAGCCTATAGCCTACATAACTGCCTGAAAACAAATTAATGTTGATTCAAATTCGTAGGTTGAGCAAGTTAATTCACGGTTTTACCTTTGTCTTTACTTCCATTCTATTATTCTAATCCACGTTGATTAAAAAAACCCACTATATTTATTTAACCACATAGGCCTACTTGTGCACGGAGTTTTAACTGTCCTGTATTGCAGAACATTGGTTTAAAACAGTCGTGCAGCAACATTGGCTGACAAAGACCATAATTACGGAGTTAATCGCTTGTAAATATTGCAAGCGCTTGGTAAATCCACCGGCTTGCTTTGACTTCAAGCGCCAAGTAGCCGCTGAAGTGGAAACTCCATATTTGGTATAATCCGGCGACGCCCCTAAATGTCTGTATTTGGTTAGCAAAGTTCCGGTTGAACTGGTAGGCTAGTGGAAAAGTGATCGGAACCCACAGACATTTAAAAGGAATCACAAAGAAGGACAACGCGTCATGGGTCTCTTGCTCTCTTCTCTTCTCTTCTCTTCTCTTCTCTTCTCTTCTCTTCTCTTCTCTTCTCTTCTCTTCTCTTCTCTTCTCTTCTCTTCTCTTCTCACTAATTTACCAGCTTGTAAGAAAACACCTTCTGATAGTCTATGTACCACATTGTTTTGGTATAGGCTTACATATACAAATGAGTTAGCCCCTCTCGGAACCCTCCATAAAGCTTTTCTGAAATTTGGATGTCACTTTATGTGTCACCTGTGCGTATCTATATTTTCGTATGGGAATTTTGGAACGCGGACATAAATATGCTCGGTAACATCGTATCTGCGCCGTTTGACGGCCTGTTTTCCTTTGAGGGCTTCTGAATCTGTGAACTATAAGTACCTATACATACCGCTGCGTACATCTCCTGTGGCGCGGAAGCCGTTAAGTATTTTTAATCTTTGTTTGACCGATTTGGTCGCTTTGATTCTTCTTGTTTATTTACCGTTAATTGTACCGCCTCCCGATGTGCGGTTGGCTTGTGCCGGCTACGTTCCTGCCTCTGATCTGCTCTGTCATAGCTATAGCGCCACTAGCTAGCCAGATAGGCGGTACAATGAGGTGTCAATAAACAAGGAAGGAAAAGAAGAATCAAAGCGACCAAATCGGTCAAACAAAGTCAAAAAATACTTAACGTCTTCCGCGCCACAGGAGATATTCGCAGTCCTAAAAGAGTGCAGACAGGCCGTATTCACGGTGTTTATGTTTTATTTATGTCCGCGTACCAGGTGGCAGGGTATAGATGGAATAGGACCCCATGCTATCTGGGTCGTCAAAAATGTCAGAAACTTCAGTAGCATTGGGTTCTGCTTGTAGGGATACAAATGAGTATGCTTATAGGCTATGGAGACAGTGCTTAATGTAGTTCATTCCATAGTTCTATTTTTGTCCAATCCTGTGAAACTGATTTTGCTGACTTGTCACTTGCCTATACAGAAAACGTGATATTACAAAACTAACAAAAGACTGAATGAAATTACAATACTTTTAAGAAATTAACAAAACCACAATGAACCAAAACTGAGAACAGTGTGTGGTTTTTCCCTAATGGGACTTATCGAGGGTAGCTACTGGGACGTAAGTCGGGACTTGATCACTGGGTCACCTGAGTGAGGGGTATGATGTTGCGAGACCCGAAACCCCGATGACCTTGGGATACATCACTGAGGATACGTCCCAGGTGCATCCATTTATGTATGTATTTTGTTATAGTGGGAGAATGAGTCTGCATCATGTTTTGTGTTTAGGGGGAATATACCAAAGTAAACACAATGTGGTGGGATCTCATAGTCTCATTGCCATAGGCACATAACATTATGTTTAAGTATGTGTGCACTGTGCACATGCATGGATGACATTCATTCTTGCAAAGACTCTAATACCAATATATTGTCTTGAGATGACCTCGCAGGGTCTCCAGTCCAGATTATCCTGATATTATTTCAGATATCAGAATATGCCCCCTGGTGTCATTCAAGTTCAAAAGTTTTCATTTTCAATTGCGTGCTATAGCGCTACCCTTTGGCCAATGGTCATGGGCTTCTCATAGTCACCGTGACTATGATGCATGTGTATTGTGCAGTGGTAAGATATGATATACCACACATAGCAGAGGTTCAGAGTTCAAAACTCAAAACTACTTGTTGGAATTGTCCCTTAACAAGACACAAGGGACTACCTTTTATGCAGAGCCTGGGTTTTCGATGGGCGCTGATGGGATGCTTGTTTTACAGCGCCGGCTACTACTAGTAACCCTAACCTCAATAAAACTATGCCTAAACCTAACCTAGCTGACCAACTGCTTTTGATTGTGCCCGGAACCTCATGTGTCACTAGAGGTGACAAGCCTTCTCTGTGGCCGGTCCCACACTGTGGAATGCCCTGCCCCTTCCCATTCGCTCTGCCCAGTCCCAGGGTGTTTTTAAATCTCTCCTAAAGACCCACTTTTTCTCCCTGGCTTTTAATATACCCTTCTTATACCATGTTTGTATATACTTCTGCTCTCACTTGTTGCTTTGTTTTTGTTTTCTTTCTTTACATGTCTTGTTGTTGCTTTGTTTTTGTTTACATGCTCTTGTTCAGCACTTTGGTTTGTCTTCGGTCAATGTAAATGTGCTATACATATAAACTTTGATTTGATTTGATAACCTCAGTAAAACTATGCCTAACCATAACCCTAATCTGTAAAAAGCCCCCCCCTCAGCGACCATCGACACAAAGGCTCTGCAAAAAAGACTTTCCCAATAGTTAGGATTGGTACTGTAAGTGCAGAGAACAAATGTCACGTAGGCCTATGTGGGAAAGTACAACGGCCAAAAATACCCGAAAAGAGTGGGGACAAAATTATTAGGGTTCAAGCCCAAAAGGGCGTAGACCCCTTTTGATATCGTAAAAATCTGCTGTTTAAGCAGTTCTGAACTATTGTTTTTCACGAAATTCAGCAATATGGTAGAGGATATAGAACTGAAGCTCACACTCATTCGTCAAAAGACCTCTGACCTTTAGATCTCTAGATGATTCTTTTGAATGATTGCTCGATCCATTTTTCAGCCTTGCATTTCCATACATGCCAATGGAGTCTGACTCTGGTTACGGGACTACAGCGTTGACAAACAATCCCTACAACCAATCAGCGCAACCAAAAAAAAATGACGTCATAGCTCATTGTGTATATTGCGTACTGTATATATATTTTATCTTTTTGGGCTTGACCCCGTCTTATAGCTGCTTGCAGCTATATTTACTTGCGCAAGCAGAGCGCGCAAGTAATAAATTCACCCGGTCATCGTTCATCGCGACAGCAACCCGCCATTTTATGCGTATGCCAATAAAACAGCAAATCTGTGCCTGGTTTGCTGGGACCAGATCACATAAATGACCATATGTCTTACATCATCATTTAGAGCTAGTCATACGTATACTATATACATAATCAGTAAAATAAACTAGCAAATTGTGCCTGATCTGCTGGGACCAGAGTACGTGGTGTGTATATGTATGACTAGCTCTAAATGATGACATAAGACATATGGTCATTTATGTGATCTGGTCCCAGCAAACCAGGCACAGATTTGCTGTTTTATTGGCATACGCATAAAATGGCGGGTTGCTGTCGCGGTTTTTGGCGCAAAGTAACCACAGTATACCGCTAATCAACTTACAACTACATACTCTATATAGTATATGTATATGTATACATACATATGTCTTACGTCATCATTTAGAGCTAGTCATACGTATACTATATACATAATCAGTCAAATAAAATAGCAAATTGTGCCTGATCTGCTGGGACCAGAGTATGTGGTGTGTATATTATTACAATTACAATACAATCAGGAATGACAGAGAATATGATATAGGTGGGGGAGTTATGTTTGCTATAAAAGAAGATATTTCCATTGAAATAATTCAAATTGAAATCAGGATATTAGAAAGAGTAGAACACGTATGTATACATGTAAAAGATAAAGATCTATATAGCATTCTTATGTACAGATCACCTAAAACAGACCTTTCGAAGTTAAACACATTTCTCGAAAACATGGTAAAGTATCTATCATCACCGACTTCTGCAATTATGATAATAGGAGATTTCAATGAAGACCATTATACTGAGAAAGATATAAAGACCTTCATGTCAAGATTAGGCTTTAAACAATTAAATACAAATCCAACTACAGATTACGGAAGTATTGTAGATCATGTATATTTTAACAAATGTGAAAGTATTATTACAGAAATTGAAGTTAGAGACACATATTACTCTGATCATGATTTAGTATTAATATCACTATAATCCAAGATGAAATACATTTAAAACAACTGACAATTTACAATAAATAATAAAATTATTATACTGTATAATATATTTTAAATCAGTTTATATACCTTTTTTTTCATCACATATCAATGATTTATTTTTCTTTGAAAAACTAAAACGGGATCTAGAATATATCTACATCGATAAAACTGTATTTCTTATATAGATAGAAACTTGAACCATACTTAATAATACTAGGTGTTTATATGCATAAAGTAGGTAGGTAGCAAATAGTTACACCTAATAATTATACATTTCAAACGTTCCTTCACAGATATACTGAGATTTGACAGTTTACAGCGGTCGACAACAAGCAAGTATGCACTCGACAGAGTGCAGTTCTAGTTATTATTATTATTATTATTAAGACAGGGTCTTATAATCAAGAGTCAAGTCAACAGTGGATCTGATATTATGAACTCCGAAGATGTGAAATATATTCACACACATTTTTGTCCAGCTTTTGGTGTATGTGTACAATGTGTACAAACCTGTGTACAAACCTTGTCCTACACAAACATTAATGACGACGATGAGGACGCAAATTCTGATAGGCTGGAATGAGATAATGATGATGTACGATGATAAGAGCGCCCCTCACTTCACACGGGTGTGATTCAGACATTTACTTTCTTGGCATGCTGCAGTGCAGTGTGCTTATAGAATATATGGTGCTGATCGGTCCAGTGGTTTGCAAGATTGGGCGTGGACAGATAAACGGTGGCCCCTAGGAGACAAATGTATAGTCTAACCCTAATCAACTTCAAGGAGAGGTGAATAGGCTATAACAAATCTTCAGACTTGATTCTAATAATTATTTTCATAATTAAACTCACCATGGGGACATGGTTGAAGAAGATAGTCTGTAAAAAACAAAAGTACTTCTAACTTCGCTGTCAAACCTAATATTAGCATATTTATATATTTATAGTAGCACGGCTGGAGTAATTCCATTCCTATACAAATGGCTGCCTTGATTGTCACATTTGGAGATAGCATCACATCACTTATTTATGTACAATCACTGCGGTCACTTTCCTCATGGGAAGTGGGAACCCTTTGTGTCTGTGAATGGAAAGTGGCCCAGCCCAGCTGGAACCATGCTACCTGTTGCAGGGCCTGTTTCCTCGACTGTGGAGATGTGCTGTCACATGGGAGGGAGTCTTCCAATGACTGTACATAGGAGGGTGATGTCGTTACATCACTTTGACTACAGCTACAGCATTCCGGCTCCTTTGCATATGGGGATTCCGTGGAAACAAATGGCTTGTCCTAGATGGATATCTGACTCACTTTAATGAACACAGCGGAAAAAACACAGCATAAATGGATATATAATCAAATTAGTATGTGCTTTTGTTTTTGTCCAAGCAAGTTGCAGTGCAAATTATAGTTCCTCATTAATGCAAATAAATGTAAGCGCAATTGGGATGCATCATTTTTGTGAACCAAAGGGTTAGGGTACATACAGTCTTATAGTTAAGATTAATAAAAAAATCTTCTAAGGATGGTCAGTGGATTCAGGATCACAATCAACTTCGGCTTTGGTAACACTTAACGAATAATTTCTGGAAAGTGACAGCACAGAACTGCAAAAAGTAGCGGCAGAAGAAAAGACGATAGGGGCCTTCGTCCCATCGGGCTTGGCCGATAATAAAAATAAATAATTAATTTAATTAGTGATCATGGCACATACCTACCTCATAAAATGTCAGTGGTCGAAAGGTATTAGGGAAAAACAGTTTGAATTCCTCTTCAGATAAGAATGTACATTAGGTTTAAATCTCCAGGTGGAGTGACTGTGCTGTGCAGTCAGTCAAACCTGTAGGACAATGGCAGTCTGTTGGGGTCAAATGCACAGTAAATAAATGTGCAATGTGTTCAGAGGACCATACTGTTGACATGTATTTAACAGATGTCACATTCAAACCCATTTTGCCACGCTTCAGAACAAGCGATGAACTGGTGGAGGTGGGGAGTGGGAGTGGAGTGGAGGGGGTCTCAAAACAAATCCTCTTGCACTTCTTACAATTGACAGAAAGAAAAGATATATGGAAACTTGAGTCATTATGCATATTAGATCACTTGGTACGGTTAGGCAATTGAATTGATTATACAAATTCCTTTTAATTAATGTTAGTTTGAATAAATTAAGGAAATATTAAATGCCTTTCTCATATCACCAAGGGATCCAAGAAGGTATTTTCTCTTTAAAGGAATGCAATATACTGCGCACACTTGAACTACAGCTGTCACTTTTTTATAATCGTAATACATCAACTCTCCTGATAATTGGTGTAGAATAAACATACTAAAGGAAGAGTGGCAACGCCCAGCTGTTTTGGCAGCATTATCTGTGAGATATAGGAGAAAAATAATACACTTTGTGTTTGCAGATAAATAACTTGGCATCCTATTAGTGAAGTGATAGATTCAAGTAGGTGGTTTTGGAAGAATAGTCTCCCACTTGGCGTACTGTGCACTGAGTGCCATGTTGCGGAATTATACTCTACTTTCAAATTGTTAATAATCTCATTTTATAAACGATGTGAGCAAACCAATGCCAAGATAGAAACTCTGACAGATATACCACACTTGTTTAAAAAGGGAACGGATTGTCTTAAAGGACCATAACGCCATCAATACCTGTCATTGTCTATTCACAGCTTCAGCCACATATTGCGCATGAAAATAAACCACCTTTCCTGTTAATGGCTTTATTTTTATATTTATCATTAAAATATTACCAAACTCCAACTCAATGTTGGCGTGACATTATTGCAAGTGACGAAGGTTTGAATTTGGTTTATAAATCAATCCCTTTCTCCAGGGGCTAATAGTTTTGGTTAGAATGTTCAATTCATGCTTTAAAATGCATTAAAAATGAGAGGCTACCATAACTACATTTGGTGTGTTACCTCTCAAGCAAATTCCAGGTCACTGCAAGTTGGTGTTCATACTGAAATAAATAAATCCAGTGGCTGCCTCAAAAATCAAATGGTATGCTGTACGGTATAATGTCAAGTGTACAGTGAGCTACATAACAGTCATAAGGGCCAGGCCAGAGCACCGGTATGGTCCTTTAACAATCTGTTCTATAGCTACATGTGTACTGTTTCAGTTGTTTTGTTTGTGGACAGGGCTGTTTTGACTGCTAAGTTGAGGAGGCAAACAAAGTGAATACAGGACAATTTGATCAATGATCTTCCAGGGTTCATGGAGGGGGCACATAGAGGTTTACCAAGGCTGGCTTAACCACCAAAGGAACAAAAACCTCCATTACCTACTCTAGCCTGGCCCGCTGATGAGACACCAAATTGGGGTCAATGAAACCACCAACAAAAGATTGATCATCGCAACATCAAAGTCCCTCATGTAAATCCAGCCTTTTTCAGACATCTGGGGTATTGATACAAACCTTTCCCAGAGGACAGGTGCTGGTTAGAAACCAATATTCCTCATGGGGGGGTACACTGACCCACCCTCTACAAAGACCTGCAGATGTCTGAAAAGTGTACCTCCTAGTCAAAGGGTTGAAAAGTTTATCCACACCATCCTCTACAGACCTGCCAGGTGGGACCCTTATGCAACCGCCTAAAGTTCAAAATGGGTTCATCATGCTACAGTTAAATTCAAGGACACTTTACTTTTATGTTAGACTTATCTATTTCAGACAACACCCAAAATGGTCAGTGGAAAGATGATAAACAATTTGACAAAAAGTATGTTCCTTTTACCAAAGACCAAAGCCCTATAGCCCCTCCCCCTTGTCCTGACACTCTAAAGTGTATTTTGGTTCAAGTTCCACTGTGGCTTCCGGCTGTGTTGCGGTCTCGGTTTCACCTCCCACTTCCTTTTTTTGGCCCTGACGTGTTTCCTCCCCTGAATTAGACTAAACTCTTTCCACGCTCAGTTGTGATATCAGGCTCTCTTCCCTCTCTTCATGACACTGGTCGGAAACTAATAAGAAAGCCCCAGTGAGTTCAAAATCAATTTCCCCAAACCCAGAGTCCAAGGTCAGGTGACAATGATAAACACAAAGCTACAACAAAACCTAGTTAGATGATGCAACAGCAACATAAGGGACTACAGTATCTATTCCATTCAAAGACTAAAAGTAACGTGTCGACTGATTAAGAAGCATTCAAGCTTAAATTTATTTCAGATCAAGTGCATATAATTATTTATCATATTAAATAATAACATTCCCATCATGTGTGGATATCTACCATACTGCTTCCAAACATAAGCCAAACAGTTATGAATTGGCTTCTTTCACCTCTGTGAATTACAGTCGTGATGACGCGATGACTCGATGACGCAAACCACGATGAGAATCCTCGTCAGTCTTTGTGGTTCTGGGTGAGGAACTGCACGGCAGCCACTGGCACTCCCAGGTCAAACTTTTCAATGAAGGCTTGTGGGTCCCAAATTCCCAATTACCTATAGCATAACATAATGTCACAGAGATATGTCCTTAAAAAATGATTACATATTTTGTTATATTGTTTTATTATCATTATTATGTTCTATTGTTATTTTGTTTAGTCTTTTTGCCATGTGTCCCATCATCCCATGTTGTCATTGTAAGAACTGGTTCTCAATTAACTTACCTGGTTAAAAAAGATTGAAATAAAAGAAAATACATAGCCTAGTTACAGGAGAGGAATTCTTTTAAATAATTTGGTAAAAATGTACCTAAAGGTTGGATCTATAATGTATTATAATGAGCTTATAAGGCATTATCTTATCATAGTTGTTATAAATGTTTATAATCAGAAACAGTCTGCACTCAAGAGGACAAATTTACCGCAGCAGCAGTCTCTGCTCATTAGAACTACCTTAATGTTATAAAGTGTCTTTGTTATAAGTTGTTATGCATTATAAACATTTTTATAACAAGTGTTATGAAGCATTATAAGTACATTATAATGCATTATAGTCCTGACCTTTAAGTAAAGTGTTGCCTGGTAGTTGTAATGTGCTGTTCCATTAAGTTTATAATGCATTAAACCTTGTTATAAGTTTCTATGCATAATAATAAACACTTATGTTTAAGTGTTATAATGCCTTATCAGTGCATTATAAATGTATGTGCATTATAGACCCGACCTTTTATAAAGGTTTGTTTTCAACTATCTAACTATACTAACACCGCTTTTGCATATAATTAAGACTGAATTAGAAAACTAATTCTATTCATTTCCTTACAAATAAACGTCTTATTAGAAACAATCTGTCTTCCTAAACACGTTATCACATTCAACTGGATACATTTAGTACTATGTTGTGAGTGCAATTACTGAATGCATCTCAAGTGCATTTCTAATGACCACTTGGTCTGTGTTTAAGGGGGTAGGAGGCCGAACAGAGCCGCACGCTGCTTGGGGATGTGAGTCACTGAGAACAGCACTGCTGAAAATAAAACATGTTGCTGTAAACGATGGAGCGATGGAGGTGGGAACGCAAGGACTTATTGGCAAGAAGATATGATTCAGTCGTTTTTTTCCCCCTCCCCTTTTAAACAAACACCAGACGGCCATCCGGCTGGTATGACAATATCACTTCATAGATTTTTGACAAGCACCCCGTTTCCCTGCAGCTCCCCACTCGCTTTAAGACACATTCATAATCAGCATTCCAAGATAAAACCATGTGTGCATTAAAACTGTGAACTTCAACTTCAGGAATCCTGGGGAGTGTGTGCGTGCGTGCACGCATCGCACGCATACTGTAAATACAGTATTTGGCTATGCATAAGACAATATCCTACTCTCTATTGTACGGAAAGGTTACAGAATCACTGGATGATCTGGTATTTCCTTGTACAGAATAACTGCATTAACAGCTGCTCTAGGATAGTGTAGGAAATTAATCTTTTGAAATGAGAGCCAACTATTGAAAAGATCCAAATCTGCAGAGGGAACAGTTCCACAGTGAGGGGTCTAGCTCTGCTGTGACTGGATAGAAACATCACTCCTGTTGACCTCTCAGTGCAGCTGCTTTACAGGACTTCTCTGTGGCTGTTTTTGCCATCAGGGAGCCACAATTCCTACATCCTCCAGCCGCGCAAAGGAGTTCTGGGAGGAAAAAGATACTCTCCTGGTACCATACACATCCAGCATTCTCACCTCCCGTTGCTAGACAACATTTTTCAAAAAGGCTCATATATGTTTGAGATTAAATACCTTATGAAGGGATTTGATTCTTCAGGGGAGAGAGGGGGTTTCAGGAGACACACAACTCCTATTTTTTGTTTTCTCATTTTTTCTCAGACAGTCTGGAAAAAAACGCTATTTCTTGACACGTCAATTACTGCATTAGATTTTGATTAAATAGGGTCCTAATTGACATGCAAACTACCTGAAGAGCAGAGGGTGCTGTATAAACGTATACCTGAACATTCCCATGCTGATTACACCTTCGTCTTTAGCCTAAAAGAAACTGACACCGTGTGCCGGAGTGGCCGCAAGGTCAAGCTGTGTTCTGAGCTCAGCTGTGGACATTGATGAATAATAGGTCGAAGTCGAGGAGTACCTGAATCTTTCCAATTGTTCTCACTGTGAATGACGATAGCCTGCAGACAAGGCTGTGAAAATTAAGTGAGGGGCAATGGAGTTATGTGACCTGCCTTTATGATAGGCCATGGCCCCTCTGGCCTGTGCTCTGCGAAGATAATGTCCCACCTCTGCAGATCCCCACCCTCTCCTGGGTGACCAGAGCTGCATTCTAGTAAGAGCTTGGCCAGGTATCAGGCTAGGCCAGGGGACAGACAACTTAAAAAAAATACAAGGAAATAGTTTGTGTGATGGATTTAACTTTCTCTGAGGTAGTCGGGACATTATTTGACATTGCTCATCTGGCTTTAATGGGCTGTAGGATAAGTCAATGTTCAAGTTCACATGCAAGAACAATACATCAGGCACTGACATTCTTGTACTCCATCCATGCTCAAATGTTCAAAATTGAAAATATTGCCGTATAGTAACAACAGCAACATCGTTCATTTGGTGAAATACATCACTTAGAGAATCTAAATGAAGCAGGGCTCATAAAGTATCCACATGAATAGACTTGTCTAAAGTTGTGTAACATTATCATTGACTGCAGGCCAAAATCAAGAAAATTGACAATAGCTGGTGTTGTCACCCAGGCAGGGCTGGTATTCTGCAAACGCCTAAGCTTACAAATAACCTTAAAATAGGTTGATGTCTGTTTTTAGCACGGAGAGACATGTTTCCACTTCTCCAATCTGCCTGCTCATGGAAAGGACAGATACCGTAGGACCTGGGGACGATGCTAAGGGCATTCCTCCCTCTCTTTTGCTCTGCCTGGATGCTGGAGGAAAAGTGAGGTTCCTGTGAGGTGGCACAGAACTGGCACTCTTGGCAGTGTGGGAGGCGCCCAAATTTAACCACTCCTGTGAATCCCCCAGACCTGGCTGTCCTTTGCATCACAATGAAGTCAGAACAGTACTTCAGAATGAGAGCTTTCACATAGCCTGTTCATGTAATATTGATGATATCACTCTGTGGCCTGCCTAAGTTCACAGCCCACCACCTACACACCAGTCTACATTGATGCCATGCATGGTAAAAGCTCTCACTATGCCTGGGGGACTCCATGTAAAAAGATTAAAAAATATACCAGTATATATATCTTTAAATATAGAATTTTACATTGGTTATTTTCCTTCCAGCTTTAAACCACAACATATCTGCAGCTTAAGAATGTGGTTAGTTGTTATAACTGGCAAATACATATCTAACAAGGTATCATCAATGAAATCACATGCAGTTAAGAAGAACTGAAAACCACAACATGAAGGAAAGGGAAAATCTGGGGATAAAACACCACACGGTAAAGTATGGTATGCTATTAAGACAGCTATACTGTAACAAAAGCTAACAAACCAGTTCAAGGGGGGTACCAAAGAAGGACAAATGGTGATTTTCTTTTCAGCAGTGAGAAGAAAAAGAGAAGAGAAAATACAAGTACAGAGAAATCATGTCAAAGATCTCCTTCATGGCAGCTACTGTAGTTCCTGGCTGAAGCTCAGGCCTGTTGCAGCATCCAAGCTCCTGCCTCTCCTGACTTCATGCAGCTCTGATTAATGGCAGAGGCAGTGGGTGGGTGGGAGACATGGATCTGCCCATTACCACAGTGCAACATTGCAAATGGCTTCAATTATTGTGGAGTGTGCTGAGCTGGCAATAGGAGTTGTAGGGAGCCTAGATGAGGAGCATGCAGCATCACCCAGTAGCTACAGTAGTCCAACTACTGAGAGAAAGAGAGAGAGAGGGGGACGGGGGACGGACAGAGAGACAAGAGAGATAGAGAGAGGAGGGGAGTGGGAGCAATCCATTCATTCACACAACGTGATGGTCATGAATTTAGTGGTGTGTGTGTGTGCGTGTGCGTGTGCGTGTGCGTGTGCGTGTGCGTGTGCGTGTGTGTGTGTGTGTGTGTGTGTGTGTGTGTGTGTGTGTGTGTGTGTGTGTGTGTGTGTGTGTGTGTGTGGTGGACCTGGTCTCAAACAATATCAGAGGAGTACAGGACAGGACAAAAATAATGTATAAACACAGCACTGTAAAACTAGACTGGTTTGATCACAATGACACACTGTCAATTCACTACAAGATATTCCAAATACCCCAGATATTGTGTTCATTAATGAAATTAGATAAACTGTCACTATCTTTAAAATAGGCTGCCCATTTGATTTGTATATGGACACTTGTTTTACAAACTTATGAAATATCAGCCTTTGGTGGAACATATTATGGCCTTGGGATATAATTGTCAACTCATTGTCCTTGTATTTGGAAGTCTGGGCCATGCCCATAAACTTGTGCTCCCGGGGTCTGCAATTGGGTGGATTGCAAAAGACAAATTAAAAAAAGTTGGCTAAATACTGTCTCAGCTATTATGGGTAGTCCGTCTATCTGGAGAAGGCGATGATTTATCCTTAGGTGGCTTAAAGGAAAACAATAATCCTGTCTAGTAGTGTCAAGTAGTAGTATGTCATCAATGTGCTATTGTTTTTCCTCTATGTGTTAACCCATTCTGACCTGAGATCAGATTCATACCAGGTTTCCGCCAGACACACACTGGTCTGATGAACCCATTCTGACCTGAGATCAGATTCTAAAAATGTCAGTCGTTCTTCGATTTTTCAAAAAATAGCAGACCTACAAGCTCGTATCGCGCCACTCGGTGGCGCGATATGAGCTTGTAGATCTGCTATTTTTCAATAGCTAAAGCATAACATGATGCTGACACCAAAATGGGTGCCCGTTCAGAATGGGTTAAGCATGTGCAGCAGTTGTATTTGGTTGGTACATAATAATGTAACCTTCTTCTGATCAGTGTTTGGATCTACTGTATTGCGCCTCTTGTGCAGAGCCAAATTAAATAATTCAAATGTGTGCGTGCGTGCGTGCGTGCGTGCGTGCGGCAACCATGGTGACCCACACTGTTAACGCATCAACCACAACTGCAATGCCATCAGTGTGATTCCTGGCTCAGGACATGGCCCGCCATCCCTCCTCTGCCTTCCCTTTCCTGTCTCTCTTCACTGTCCTGCTTAAATAAAGCAAAAAACACCATTAAAGAATCAATTTGAGCACTCTGGCCATGCAGCGGTGAAGTACCCATGGCCACCACTACAGAGTCTAGGGGTTTGAATCTTCCGTAGTGCATCCGGTTTGGCAAATCGTCTACCCTATGGCAAATGGGCCAAACCGAGCTCTAAACGAAAACAATTGACCATGTTCAGGGGAGGGAAGACGGGCGGAGAGGGTGATCTTTGATACTACACAATACTCGTACTGCCCATGTCAGTGGGGGACACTGAAAGGGAGGAGTAGGACGGAGACCCTATGTCCTCCCAGTGGGGGCTCCTCGTCCTCACTAGCAGGTGAGCCAGTAGGATACAGCAGAAGAAACACATAGATGTGTCTGGAGGTGGGAGAAAAAAGGGCTGAAAATAATTGGCAACTCAAATAAAAAATCACATCCGTGTGAGGTGAGTGGTGCAACTCTGTGTGGGGTCCCTGGGGGGTCCCCCAGGAACGGGCCGGGCCGATTCCGGCGAGCTGCCCCACGTCTGAAACGGTTGAGAAATGACAGAGTTACCGTGTGGGGGTACTTCTACTGTACTGTACTATACTGTACTGTACTGTACTGTACTGTACTGTACTGTACTGTACTGTACTGTACTGTACTGTACTGTACTGTACTGTACTGTACTGTACTGTACTGTACTGTACTGTACTGTACTGGCACGCATGTGTGTGTGTGTGTGTGTGTGTGTGTGTGTGTTAGGTTGCACACAGGTGGTGAAAAACAACCATGCTATTTACATGCTCAGAGCCATGCAGCCACACACATAGCTCCGTAAGGGAGTGGTTGCATCACTCAAAAACCAAAAAACTATTCAAGTGACTTACCACCTGATAAATATATTGCCATGCATCTAAATAAGCAGCTAAATATTACCTGACTATATAAAAATTACACTTGTGTGAAGTGAGGGGCTCTTATCATCATACATCACATTCCGTGCTCAGCCAATCAGCTGAGCACATTCTGTGCTCATACACACAAACACACAAAGCTGTGCATTCCGTGCTGATACACACATAGTGGCAGTCCAACAGCAGCAGGACACAGTGCTTGTCTTGCCAACTGGCTGAAAAGTGGCACCAGGGCCCGGCATACGTACGCCGGCCCTCAACCCTGGCACGGGGGCACTGGGACAGTCTTCCTAGTTCCTGCGCTAGAGAGAAGGGGGATTCCCAATGATCACACCCCTATGCCCAGTGCCAGGAGCACAGCCCCCTGCAGATCCCTGTATAGCAACCAGCTGTCTTCAACAGTTCCATGACCCACATTTCATAACCTTAACACAGGAGCCATCACCGCCTCCCGCAGTTCCTCTCAACATCTCTGCTCAACCTCTCAATGGCCCTTTATTACTCAAGTGATGGTCAAAGATGAAAAGAAAAAGACAAATAAATCTGCTGTAAAATTGAGTCAACGACTGCGCCACTGGAAGTGGAAAAAGATCATTAGGAGTCTCCCTCCCACGGCTAAATGCTTTCCCTTTGCAAATCACATCAATTAATGTCATGGGCTACTGACAAATGCCTGTCTGTGCTATACCACATGGAGGGGGGGACAGACGTTAATAAGTGAACCTACTTAACAGGAGAGTTGGGGAGACAAGGATTCCCTCAATTCCACTTATCTATGCAGGAATACCTTCAAAATGGCTGAGTGGAGGCCTCAAGGTGAACCCATGATAACATGTACAGGCATCACTCATGACAAGGATTCTACACAGTGAAATCATGTGTGTTCATTTAATTCTTAAGTTTCAGAGTTAAATTAGTTAAATTAACAAACTTTGTACAGTATTCTCACACACATACACACTATTGGTCAGGTTGAACATTTTGTTGTTGCCGCTGCGAGTATTTTCTCCAGTTTTGTCCATTACGTGAAATCGTTGATTATCCAAGATTTCTTTATTTAATTTCCCCTTTGAAAGCAGTTGGCAAGAGAGAGGAAGTGATCCGGAGGGAATTTAACTCATACTGTACACACAGTATAGTGGATTAAAACTGGGTGGATACAGTCAGATTAACATTTTTGTGAAGTGTGGTCAACAGCTGCGAAGCACAATCAGTACAACAAAATCACTGTATTATTCATGCTGTATCTAGTGAGATAGCTAGTAGCTACTCATCTCAACCTCCCCCGAATTTGAGCTTGGATGAATAAATGGCTAAAATAAGTGCATCTATTTAGACATTTCTCCTTTTTTTCTGAACAGCTCAACATCAAACAGCCCTCAACCTAATATGTCTGGATTGTTTACTGACAATGCCATCAAAACTTCAAAAAAACAGAGACCAGCAGCTTGTCAGACCTCCCTGATCTCTCTCAAATTGCTGGCGGTTGACCCTGAGTGGACAGTGGAGCCGAGAGACCAACACCCCCACCCCCTGCAAGGTATCTGCAAGTGTAGTCACCTACTGTAGCTCATGAGCATTTCCAGTGGGGCAAACTTCCAAAATGGGGAAACTTGATAAAGAAACAAATAACAAAACAGAAAACTTTGCAAGAAAGACAAGGTCGTATTTTGTGAGATTATTTGAGGATAGCAATGCCAGTAATGTATATGATAATATTCAGAATTAAATGTGTGAAATGGCGAAAGAAATAATAATATTGTACTGTGTGATGACATGGTAGTAGTAGATTTTATGTTTCGGTAGAGGGGATAACAACAGTCAGGTGTGCGTGGGAGCCTCACAATACTTGAGTCTGACCCTGCGGCGTATCAGTGTTGCAATAGATTGACTCACTGACATCATTAACACTTCAATGTGAAATCAGTTCTTGTTTGCCAGCGACACCGTTGTACGATGGAGTATAAATTAAATAAAGACTTATGGAGTAAAGCCACTATGAGAATGGGCTTCAGAAACTCAAAGCGCTTTAAGTACTGATAATTATTTGTGGACACATGAACAAAAAGAACAAATCATATTACTTGAAGCTAGCCATGAGGCTAATGTATACTTACGTTCTTAATATAACTAGGCTAGAAATGGAATTTTGTCTTATAGATCAAGTATCCAGAAATACTTCAGGTTACTCATGGCATAACTGATATTAATGCAACAGCAAACTGTTGTCTGTTGTGTTGATTGTTATTGTGTATATAAATATCACAGACCGATAGATAGAGTGAATATACTTCTTACCCAGTGATGACTTCTCATCTTTGGTGAGTAACAGTTTCCTCTCTGGCTGCTCAAACAACATGAACTGGTAACGATGAAAACCAGACCGTTGAGGAGGGGTTGGGCGGGCATATTCTGATTGAAGAAACAAAGACAAATCGAATAGGTGTGATAACCAAAGCAACGTACTAGTCAGATATATGTAAATGTGTAGTATACCCTTTACATACATTCATGCACATATCATATGATGAGGACAAAACACTTAATATATTACAGTATACTTACCAGACAGTGTGGTACCTTTTAATTCTCCTCTACTTAGTCCATCACCCTGTTGGTTCAGAAACAGGGTTAGTTAGAGTGAGTCCAGATTCATGTAGACCTTTCCAAGTTATTAGCACTGCTAGTGTGGGGCTGTTGGTCAGTCCAACACACACTCACATGCATGCGCACTTTAATTTGTAGCCATACTAGTGAGAGGATAGAGCTCTACTGCCAAATTCATACTCTGTTGTACCAGTATGACGCTGTCTCAGGGTGAAATATCAGCTCTACAACGCATCACATTCACAATGCATCACGTGTTGCATCACATTGTGTGCTTGTAAGTACTTTTGGCACGGGACATTGTACAAAGCATAAATCAGGCTTAAAGATGTCAATTGTCGTTCATTCAATGTCCTTTGGACTCATTGGGCGTAAAGAGCAGCAGGGCTACTAGCAAACTAGTAAAGTGGGGTCTTTCATAGCCTTTTTTCAAACAAAAGCAAATATTGTGTACTTGTGCTATTCACGACAACACCATTGGATTATTATTGCTAGACCAAACCTTTTTGGATGGTTTCACTTAACCTCTATGTTTCACTATCCCACCATACCCTCGGCTGAAACCTCTATGTTTAACCTCTATGTTTCACTATCCCACCATACCCTCAGCTGAAAATTCCCACAGCCCTAAATTCTCTGAGCACAAATTTAGGTCCTATGTTCAATCTTTTTATCCCCCCCAGGAAGTGAGGCAGGAGAAGCCATTTAATTCCTGTGGCAATTTTTTCTAAGTCTAACCCTGCATGTATTCAATTCCACAGGGGTGGACTTCATCATAATTTGTCATGCTAAGGGATTCTAGTATGTAGAGTGATAGTAAAATAGTGAGGCCAAGCCAATGACTGGGAAAGGGCCACCATTTGTCACCAGATGCTTGAATAGCCTGGCTTACACGAAGCTTGACTTAAGACCCCACAGTGCGCCAGACTCCTATCAAAAGATTGTGGCTTAAATGTGTCAGTGCTTACTATGTAAAAGGATCTGCAATATTTAATATCTGGAGACAAAGACAATTCCCAGGCAAATTAACTCAGTGATTGGATTCCCAGGTAGCAAATTCCCATATTATTAATTGTATATTAACTTCCTGTTGCCTAGAAACAGGGATCATGTAGGTAGGCCTGGTATGAAGGTAGCATAATTTCCATGCACATGCTCTACGATATATATTTGTCAAGTTACACTCCCAATATCCCCATGAACCATATGGTCAGGCAGTTGACTGCAAATAGCACACTGGGATGTTTGCTTAATAGGCTCAATTGCTTACTGTACTAACATTGCATCCTTGAGTGGGAGGGAAATGACTAAATATGTTTTCTGTGAAAGTGCCCAAAACTCAGTTGACATAGGAACAGAAGTCCCCATCCCAACCATCACCACTAGTCTGTCCTCTTTTCTCCACACACAGGCTCCCCCTACAGGGTGCCAAATGTACAGCTCACCACCAGGACAACAAACAGACATTTCAAGGACACCATATCACCATCTCATCTGGGATCCCTATCCATTCTTTCTCTGACTTTACAATTGTGCAATTAAATATCACAGAGGACTACATAAATGTTGCAGCTTCACCTTTTCATCACTAACCCTAGAAAGCAGTTAAGAGATGCAAAAGGTAAACTGAGAAGGCATGGACGAGCTATGTTCTCACCCCTGTTCAACCGTGCGCGCGTGTGTGTGTGTGTGTGTGTGTGTGTGTGTGTGTGTGTGTGTGTGTGTGTGTGTGTGTGTGTGTGTGTGTGTGAGAGTGTGTGTGTGTGTGTGCGGGTGTGTCCGTGTGTGTCCATCCGTCCGTCTGTGAGAAGCTAATCTCTGGCACCGTTGGACCGATTGGCAAAACGGTGTGCACACACACTCCCTGGAGGCTAGAGCAGAACCTCTGCCCTACATTCTTCACATCTGCCTGTTATAACGCCACCAGGAGTCCGATTCTTGCTACTCCTACAAATTGTGGCCAAACATCACGCAAATACCTATCTCTATAGTCATGTGATCGTATTTTTTATATTCCATCCTGATTGGCTACGATTGGCAACAAAATGACTCAAACATTGCAGTGTCTCATTGCCATTAAACTTTGCATGCACATTCCCACAGTGACTATAGGCCAAGGAAAAAATGCCACCCTACATTTTTTTAAATCGGCCTCATGGTGGCGCTATAACAGCCAACTTCATGTTTTGGCCTATCACTCTTGAACTGTAGGTTGTACAATGCATGACGCAACTTACAAAATAAGATTACATCTTCGTCAGGTAATCGAGATATACTCTGACAGCAAAACATTGTTGTTTTTTTGCTTTGCACCCTGATATTAAAGTAAAAGGTTCCAATCATCCAAGTTGCTCCAGCACCATGAACTCTGGGGTCATGTGATCAGGATGTATAGATCTCATTCCAAGTGGCTATGACGAATGTTTGCGGGCCCTGGGTAGGCAACCCGGCCTGGCGGAGACAAGTTCTCAATGTGGGGTCCATGAGCAGCTTCCACGGGGTCCCCAGCAAAATTACTGATAGGACCCACATGTGTACACTCTCTGAGTTCCCTGAGAGTAGATCACGCTCCCAGAGGTACAAATCATCAAATGGGAATCCATGGCCTAATCTGCATATCAAAACTGGGGGTCCTTGAAATTAAAAAAGGTTGTGATTCACTGAAATAGAGTGAAATGATAGGGGGAGGGCTCCATCAACTAGATGGGGGGACCCTTTAATTGCATATCAACAGCCTGTGAAATACAGAGATGACATTGGTACAATTTACAATTTAGGCATTTAGCAGACGCTCTTAATCCAGAGTGATTTACAATAAGCAAGAACAAAAAGCATGGGAATACAATACATCACATAAAAGCATTTATCATGAAACATGCGTAAGCTAAGAAAGTAACAGTGGAATATCTATATAATGAAACTATACATATAAACTATACATATATACTACTATGCTATACATATGTACTATGGCGTGCTATGACTAAATACAATGCAATTATAGTGCTGTCTACATAACAGGCTATAAGTCTGTATCAAATGCTATCTAAGTCTACAGAAATGCTATCTAAGGGGGTAGGGTAAGTGCTATGGGCCATGATGGAGTCTGAAAAGGTGGGTTTTCAGACTACGGCGGAAGATTGGGAGTGATGCTGCAGTTCTGACTGCAATGGGAAGTGCATTCCACAGTTTTGGAGCCAGAAGGGAGAAGAGTTTGGGACGTGTGGAGCGTTGTCCCGGCGTTTTTAGTGAGGGTACTTCCAGCTTCCCTGCGTGGCTGATCTGAGTGCGCGGGAGGGTTTGTAGGGTTCAATCATACTTGCAAGATATGGGGGAGCCATACCTTTGGTTGCTTTGAATGCCAGCATCAGAGTTTTGTATTCTGTGCGGGCAGCGACCGGGAGCCAGTGGAGGGAGCGGAGCAGGGGGGAGACATGTGAGAATTTTGGCTGGTTGAAGACCAAGCGAGCTGCGGCATTTTGGATCAGCTGGAGAGGCTTAAGTGCACATGCTGGTAGGCCAGTAAGGAGGGAGTTACAATAGTCGAGTTTTGACAAGACTGTTGTCTGGATTAGGAGCTGGGCTGATTCCTGGGTGAGGAACGGTCTAATTCGTCGTATGTTATAGAGTGTGAACCTACAGGATCGAGTGACAGCTGTGATGTGAGTTTTGAACGAGAGCTGACTGTCCAGGACAACACCAAGATTCCTGGCTGTTGGGACAGACGTTACCAGGGCGTTGTCTACGGAAATAGTTAGCTCCCGCATAGGGCAGGACTTAGCTGGGAAAAAGAGAAGCTCAGTCTTGTCTGGGTTCAGCTTGAGGTGGTTGGAGGACATCCACTGTGAGATGTCAGCCAGGCATGCAGTGATGCGCTCTTCCACCTGAGTGGCAGAGGGGGGAAAGGATAGAAACAGTTGGTAAAATCTTCAGTGTTTTACAAATCGATAAATTAACACTGATAATTTTACTGCCTGCACGAGCACACTTCAGATCTGCTTTAGCAACTGGTGCTGTATGACTTGGATGATAATTAATACTTTGATACAGATGTGACATGATACAGTATGAGTGTAGTGTAATAGTAAAATATATACAGTACTTTACAGTAACTCTTCCTGTTATCAGACCATAACAGAGCTCACAGACTGATAACAATGTGAGGATTAGTTTCAAATACTTGTGGCTGCATCCACAGATCAGCGAGAAAGTCTTTATTTAGAATATCCAGAGTCCTAAAGTGTAAAGTCTGCAGGATCCAAACTCATCGCCATAGTAACAGGTAGTCAACATTTCCACTTCCACATGCACTCACATTTCTCACCATGTCTCAAAGCTCTGCTCTCGCTCAATCCTAATGAAACTCGCTGGCCTTTTATTATTATTTCAGTACAGGGTGAAAAGACGTGCAAACCATGCACATACTGTACTGTAACGTGGCTGCTGTCTGGTGGAAACCTTGCATCTTTCTACTTTCTATGTTTTTTTTTGTAATTACAAGAGTGTGCACTAAAGTAGTGATAATAGCCAATCTACAAGCTCACAACGTGACTCTGCATGTGACTATACAATCTCATGTACGATGATATTTTTGGTGAATGTTCCCCCCCAGAATAGGGATTCTGGGGGGTTTAAATCGATTAATTTGATGATCTGTTCCATTCCAAAGGAGAAAATAGGGGAACAGTAAAGTTGAAACAGGTCAGAGTCACAGAGGTTCTGTGGGGGCTTGATCACACTCATCTGGACGGCATTCTCACTGGGACATTTTGATTGTCACATGGTAGGCGGGACTCCCTGTGGGCAACTGCTGATGGGGACAGTCAAGTGCATTGGCCTTCAGGTGGATAAAAGGGTTTGGCTGTGTTAACTGTATTTAAAATAAGAGGGGGAGTGAAGATTAAGATCTAAAATCTCACTTTAACTTACATACAATTGGGGTGGTTCTATTTTGAATCCTTTGAGACATATAGTCACTATCTTATTATTTGTAGACCAGATTAAAATAAAATCACTAAGAATAAGTAGGGAAATATTGAAAGCTGCAATGACATAATGTGAAGACAAACCTTTAAATTATGCAAGTCTGATATAACTTTAGGCTGCATACAATGTTGAAAAGTTGATAATCGTGTTTTTCACTATTACAATATTATTTCTTTTTAGTATTTATGTATTCAGCACAGTATAAAAAAAACAATACAGTGAACATACAAATATAAGAAGGGTAAAGTGCTAGGCTGAGGCAAAAAGCCCAAGGGGCTTATACGAGGCCTCTACCTACAGTATGTAAAACACTATGAAACATTGTACAAGAAATATAGAATATCCAGAATACATGATTGCAGTATAAAAGAACAAAACAAGAACTAAACAAGAAACAATACAAAAAACATGATTAGAATACTTGGTTATCTACATGATTAGAGAAAAGAAGAGATAATACAAAGAAATATAATTAAGTGATATGGTCAATTAAGTGGGTCCTAAACTTATGTTTGAAATTATTTAAGAAGTAGAATTAGATGAGATTGCCCTATAGGTGTTCCTAACCTTAACCCATGTCTAACCAATGACTATAGTCTAAACTAAGTATGCACCCCGTGTTCCATAGCTGGGTCCCTCTGTATCTGATGGAGAAATATGACACAGACCAGTATGGAACTTTGGGAGATGTAAATTATTAGCCTGTCTCGTATTGAAGTGGTGCACATCACTGTTGAACTGAAAGAAGTCTTTACATGGCAAAGGGAATTAAACTGGCTGGAACAATACTTTGAAAATAAAGTTGCAGGTTTGGTATGTATTTAAATTAAAGATTGGTAAAATATTGAGTTGTTTGAAAAAAGAGGCAGAATGAGCAGACCAATCACTGTAGGAGGAGGGCAGAATCCATTTCTTCCGGCCCACGTTCCGGCCGATAAGCACCGGTCTTTTTATAGGTCGGCCGGTCGGTCCGAATGCATTTTTAGCGGCCGACGTGAAATACGTCGGCCGGCCGGTGCGATGGGTCGGCCGGTCCGTAGGTGCGTCGGCCGGTCGTTTGATATGTCGGCCGGTCCGTGATTAGGTCGGCCGGTCCGTGATTACGTCGGCCGGTCCGTGATTACGTCGGCCGGTCCGTGATTAGGTCGGCCGGTCCGTGATTAGGTCGGCCGGTCCGTGATTAGGTCGGCCGGTCCGTGATTACGTCGGCCGGACCGTGATTAGGTCGGCCGGTCCGTGATTAGGTCGGCCGGTCCGTGATTAGGTCGGCCGGTCCGTGATTACGTCGGCGGGTCCGTGATTAGGTCGGCCGGTCCGTGATTGGGAGGCGGTCCACCCCAGGAGGTTAGACGGGACAATAGTCCGATACGGGAGGGGAGGTGCGTGCGTGCGGGGGTAAATGTGTCAAGTCACGTGACCACTGGCTGTGCTACGAATATGAATTATTATTATTATAGCTAACTTAATAGTTCCTGCTGTAAAACACCCAATCATATCGTTATCTTTCTTCATATTATTTTTTTTCTGCTCTCGTTGCAAAAGACCGCCTCCCAGTGGAACGTTTCTTTAAGGTAAGTCACAACTTTCTAATAGTCTAGGGGTCTGTGAAAATGCCTCTCGATTTTTTGCGCCGTGTGGTACCCGGTTCGTATCCCGCTCATGGCAAACTTAAAAACTTTTTTTTATAATGTTCTTTCGTAGCCTTTATTGTGTATGGACACAATAGCTACATTTTAGACTGTATCATTATTGTATATTATATTTAAAAAAAATAGCCGTATTGAATTAATACATATTTATTTATTTGATAGGCAGGCAGGCAGGCAGGCAGGCAGGCAGGCAGGCAGGCAGGCAGACAGACAGACAGACAGACAGACAGACAGACAGACAGACAGACAGACAGACAGACAGACAGACAGACAGACAGACAGACAGACAGACAGACAGACAGACAGACAGACAGACAGACAGACAGTCTGCCCCATCTCTCTCCCCCCATTTCCTGTCAGCTTACTTTGTCACTATCAAATAAAGGCAGAAAAGCCTTTAAAAAAGTCTGGTTGCCCTGTTAGGGCAACTACAGTAATAACTAAATTAATATTAATTAGTGTCTGTCAGGTGCAAATTGCACCTGACAGACAGCCATTACATATACAACACATTGCACCGTGCAATGTGTTGTATATGTAATGGCTGTTTGACACAGAGGCAGGTTTCCATATTGCAAATCCATGACAGCTTTGTAAGGGGGATTCAAAAGCCACATAGGGCATTGATGGAAGCTAATCTTTGATCAATGTCATCATCAGATAAGAAGCTACTCTGAGAGTGCAAGGTTAGAAAAGTCAAAAGCACAGAGGCAAGACATTCTAGACATCATTGGTTATTCAATAAAGGGGAAATACACTATTGATACACAGGCCATCTGGTTATTTGTGAGTACAACTAAAACACGAACAATGGTTGTAGTTTCGTTATATGCCTATTAGAATTACAAAGTAATAATCAAGTAGCCGAATTCTTAATTATGTTTGACGTAAATTTCTCGCAAACTACTATGAACACTAGGTTCGATTGCTCTACAGTGCCTGTGCCTTGGCAGGGTGCTCCAACAATTACAATTACTGTTGCTATGTTTGCGGATATGGAATCAGGTTGGGGAGGGTGATCTCTGTCACTGCAAAAATGACTCTTACAGGTTAGTCCAGGCATATTGCCCGTCCATATTGACTTCCACATGCTAACCACTGTGCGCACAGTATACCGGTCAGCGCACAGCTCACTATAATTTACAATTTACAATTTAGGCATTTAGCAGACGCTCTTAATCCAGAGCGACTTACATTAAGCAAGAACAAAAAGCATGGGAATACATCACATAAAAGCATTTATCATGAAACATGCGTAAGCTAAGAAAGTAACAGTGGAATATCTATATAATGAAACTATACATATAAACTATACATATATACTACTATGCTATACATATGTACTATGGCGTGCTATGACTAAATACAATGCAATTATAGTGCTGTCTACATAACATGCTATAAGTCTGTATCAAATGCTATCTAAGTCTACGGAAATTCTATCTAAGGGGGTAGGGTAAGTGCTATGGGCCATGATGGAGTCTGAAAAGGTGGGTTTTCAGACTACGGCGGAAGATTGGGAGTGATGCTGCAGTTCTGACTGCAATGGGAAGTGCATTCCACAGTTTTGGAGCCAGAAGGGAGAAGAGTTTGGGACATGTTTTTTAGTGAGGGTACTTCCAGCATAAAATGGCACATTTGTTTTTTCTTAGAACTTTCTCTTTCCCTCTGGATAAGTGTCAAGTTATTATCAAGTGCAATATCTGTCAAGAGGAGCATGGCTAGGATACAACTTAGCTTGGCCTACAGTTGAATTGAAAAAAAGGAAAAGAAAGTGTGTGTGTGTGTGTGTGTGTGTGTGTGTGTGTGTGTGTGTGTGTGTGTGTGTGTGTGTGTGTGTGTGTGCGTGCGTGCACGTGCGTGCGTGCATACATAACTGCTCAGCTACTGTATAGGAATCCTCAGAAAAGCCCCCTCAGGTAGGAGGCGGGTGGCTGGCCGATGGAGAGGGCTTGGTTGGAGGGGGTGGTATCAGGAATACCGACATGCCCAACCGACCTGCTCCTTGCCTGTGTGGGTGAGTGCTTCCCTTTGTCAGCAGTACAGTTACTCATCGGCCCCCTCCTTGAATGCACCCCCCACCCCACCCCGCCCCCCTCCACCGTTTCGCTCACGCACCCTGTAAACCCACACCTACGACAATCAGCACCCACGTCCTTCTAATGCATTTCTGAGAGCATCGTTCTCCCTTTCACTTGCAGTCAGGCTAACAGACGGGGAGAGAGAGCATGACAGATGGTGTTCACAGCTCTATTCTGAGGCTGGACGTGTACAACCACAGCCAGCCCCCACCCCACCACCACCCCCTCCTCCGCTCGCTCCTCTTCCACTCAAGCCAAGCGCCTATGACTGCCTCCTCATCTTCGCCTCAGTAATCAGCCCATTCATTTGCAGGTTTATTGTGGATTAATACACTGTCTCATAAGGACTGTCACAGTTTACAGGATAAATACTTGTTATCCCCCCCTCCCCAAAGTGAACTCAGTGCCCAGTAAAAAAATACACATATAATCACATAAAATCATTAAATGCTGTATATGAGTAGAGAATAATGCATTTTAATGACATAGTTTATGGTAACACTTTCTACCAAGCCTGTGCTACATACATTATAGGCATGCTTTGTTAGTGTTATCATGCTACAGATTTGTGGCTAACTGGCTATAAACCATCTCATTGCAATTTATCAAAGTATCTGATTTGAATGACCTTTAGGCTAATCTCTGGAAGTTAGACTTGTAATAAAAGTGTTTTAGAAAGCTTGCTACAACACGTTATATAATTTTATAAATTGTATTATCAGTTATGACTTGTATTATTTTATAACTTTAGTTACAAACATTTTAATGCCTGGTGGAGTTCACTGAACAGCCATTGGCTGATAAAGCAGTCCACACAGTAAAAATCAAATGTAATCAAATGGACTCTTACAGGTGAGTGTACATTGGTAAAGAGTTAAATGAACACTGAGGTATATTGCTGTATCTTGGGCTGGCAAGAGGTGATCATGTGTACTTTTTCTGTGTAATGGTTTCAAGCAAGACAGGGTGAGGGGCAGTGGGGGAGCCACTCTAGATCTGCTCCAGTGCATCAACAAATTAACTTAACAAGTTCCCTACTGGCCTAATGGCTGTGATAAAGAAACTCATTTGGCCGTGGTAATGAACTGACTTAGAGAAACACAAACAGTCCAGTTATTAAGTGAACTCCAGCCATCACTGACACTAGCCAACACACTACAGTACACCAGGACCGCACTCCTTTGGTCATGCTCATTAGTAGGCCATCATACTATTACTCAAACCACTGACTTAAGAAACTACCCACCCAAACTCATTATCACACTCATCTATTCTGTCTAATCTGCATACATTAGCCGCACAAATATGGGTTAAGGCGGTGGACTTAGCGCTACAGTTCACTGGCTCCCATAGAGCAGCGGGGCAGAAATATGAGCTAAAGTGAAAGGATATTGATAAACTGATTCACTCTAACCAGGGCCTTGCAACAGGCCCTTAGAGCTCCAGCGTGAATGTATTAGTGCCATGTGTATGTATGTGTGTTGATGAGTCTGTACTTTAGTACTGTTGAGGGAAGCCCCAGTCTGAGTTCCCAAGGTAACAGTCTGTAGAGTGGGGGCTGGCTGACTCATTTGGAGGGAATCCTGGAACCTGACCAAGGCTGCCCACTCCCCCCTGCTTCATCAGCACAACAAGCAAACAAGGAGACGACATGTCCCCATATAGGGCTTCCCACTGACGGGGGTGGCAGTGGAAAATCCCAACCTGAGCTTGCCTAAAGTACCAGGAGACACACACGCGTGTGCACGCTCGCTCACTTGTTCATGTGTGCACAAACACACACACACAAATACGTGTCCGTGCGCGCGCACACACACACACACACACACACACACACACACATGTGCGCACACACACACACACACACACACACACAAATACGTGTCCGTGCGCACGCACGCACGCGCACACACACACACCATCACCGCTCCATGGTTACAGCTATATCCAGGCCTAAGACTTCACACATGCATAGTCGTCGGGATGAGTCCATTATAATGAAGGTGTACTGTACGTCTATAAAAAAACATGCATAACACTTATAGGGGTTTTGATGAACACAGAGGAAGATGTTGGAGATGTGAGGGGGTGGAGAAGAGGAGGAAGATTAGGCTTATTAAAGAGTCAATGGTAAAGAATTAAAATCACCTTTGAAGTATAAACGATGACAGTCGAATAAGGAAGGACCCTGAAACCTATCGGCACCGCAGGGCACAGCAGAGCAGACAAAGGGTAATGTGTGAGAGAGGATGATAATGATGAAGGAGGGCGAGTAGGTGGACAAGTGAACGAACTCTGTGCCCACACAATTAATCTAGTAATCTTGTAATTGGAACATTAGAAAAGATCAACAGGCGTGTAATTGAACACTTAATTAGTTCAAGGTCAGTCTATCCTTGAATGACTTTGAGGTGACTGTTGGCTGCAGGGGCACAAATTAGGGACAGTACAAAATGGTCAACAGTTTCAATGGGAAGAAAAAATGCTACGATCAAGAGAAAAGGAAGAGAACATAAAAAAACATAGTTTCTCAAGCTTTATAATTTTAAGGACCCCTGATTTGCAATGTATTAGACAGACCCCAATTTGATGGTTTTCTTTTGTTTTTTTATCTCTGGGTCCCCAATCCTCAGTGTTAATTGAGCATACAAATTTGTAAAGTTTACAGACAAATATGGTAAGGGTCCATTTCGTTCTTATTCTTAACTATCAATAATTTCACTGGGGACCCCCTGGCATCCTCTGAAAGACCCCTGGGGTGCCCAGACCCCTGCGTTGAGACCAATGACATAACTACGTGCATTGCACTTGTTGATAACAAACTAACAGCAACAGCACAACTAGCATTTCAACAAAGTCTCATGTGACCCAGTTTCATACATATATAACTGTTTTTATTTTTTCACGACAAAGCCAGCTGATGTGTTATCTGTTACAAACTCTTGCCAGTGTATTCACAGAAAACACTGGCAATACAATGATTTGATTTTTGGAAAGCTGGAGAATAATTAAAAATATTAACACAGTGGCAACCATCAAGTAAACCTGTTCAGTGTTCATGTACGTATGGACAGAACAGCTAAGAGGAGCCATTTGATTTGCTTCACATGGTTGTATCTGTTGATAACTGTATGGTTCATTCAGTGTCTGTAGTCATTAACAGCTGAGAGCTGGTACAAAGGGATTTAAGAGGCAGCATTACTGTTTTGAATCACTGGATGTTTAATTCTTCTATTATAATTGAGGTAGGTGCAGGACAGAGGTTATGGTAACTGCTGGAAACCTGTCCCACTTCACGGAAAGGTTAATGAACCTTACGATTCCTATGGGAGATGGAGTACGCTGTTAATTTGACAAACGTGGGAAATAAATGCTTTTATGCTTTTATTGACGGTGACCAATAGCGGCCTTTGCTGGAATGAAAGGTTTTAGTCTTTTGGGTGCTTTGCTACGAGGCAAAACAATAACGTGGAATGCATTTGTTGGAAGAAACTAAGTACATAATTGTTTGAATAGCAATTTCAGGCCAAAAAGCATCTTCATTATTAATTCCTACTTTTGTGGAAAAACATATTGTGCAAAAATGTACAGTAGGCTACTGCACGTTATGAAACCACTATACCTCTCCTCTGAATACATTTGTGTGAATGAGGGATTTTTAAAAGCTGTGTTTTTGAAATCTACATATTTCCACATTCCATTTCACATGCTGCTGAGTCCAGGTTTCATTTTACCAGGGCATCAAGGGTGCAATATACGTACTGCTGGAGAACAGCGGGTATAACGGACCTGCGGATGAACTGAATTACTCTGTAGGTTACAATATACAGAGGAGCTCATCAGAAAATGGCCATGATATGTCTGATCAGGACAAGGGTTTAGGCACAGGTCCAGGTATGTACATACAGTGTGCATGATTAAGAGATTAAATGGATTATCTCCTTACCATTCAAAGAGCCTGACGGGGGCAGAGATGTGGTCTTTTTCTTTTTGATAACCCCTCCCTCGACTCTGAGCCAAGACACCCCCCTCTCCCCTCATCTCTCTCTTTCTCCCTCTCCCCAGCAACACTATGCACATTGTTTCTTATGCCTGCATGTACTCTTTGCCAGAGGAACACACAAGATTCTGAGCTCTGCAATCCCTCTTAACCTTTGACCTTGGCTTATTGTTACCTGTGAGCACCACAGTGGCAAACATGTTGTACAAGTACTGTACAGCCCTGCAAGCTGTTTGTGTTTTGCAAGCATGGAGGGCAGGGAAGGAGGGAAGGAAGAGAGGGAGCTATTTAATCCCCCCCAAAGGAACTCCCCTCTCAACCCGTATCGTGAACTCGCAGGCAAATCGCGTTGCTGGAAGGCACACCACACACACATTGCTGTCTTTTTAATTTCATCAGCTGAAGGAAATCTATACAGTGCTTTGGATTCTGACTTAGCCGTGCAGAGAAGTGAACCATACAGCACCCTGGACTGTAAACAGGTTTCTCACCAACTGTAGCATAAAAATACCACAATGCAACAAAGCTTGTGGCTATGATAGTGGTCAATAGTACAGATCAGAGGTCTGAGTGGATTTTCACAGTTGTTAGTTCTAAACTATAACAATAAACAACAAGTTTAACAAAATCCAAAGAAAGGTCTTTGAATATACGTGTGGTACCTTTAGCTCAGATGCTACACCCGCCTTTAATGTATATGCATTTTCTAATCTTGACAGTACCCTTTCACAGATATTGAGTCAGTTTGTAGCTGCCAAAAGCATCACTTCCTGAAAACATTAGGGGGAGCGGGAGTTGGGGTGTTGTTGCCACTTCTCTCAAAAATAGCAAATTATCATCATCATCAACATGATCATCACAAATCTTACAAACACAACACAGTCAATTACATTTTATTTTACAAATGGTTGGTTGAAGTCTGTTATTTTAACACAAGCGTATCTGCTATCTAAGTGATAGCACTTACCCTAATGATGATGGGCAGACTATTAACCATACAACAGGGAATTATAACTTATAACAGACTCAAATGTTGTTAGTAGGTACGATATCAAAACATATTGTGATGTGCAAATATGTTGTGATGTTAATGGTTCTAATTGCCTGTGCTCAAAATTCAAGTTGGCAACTTTGCAATAAAAACAGCGATAATCAATATATTGGGTTTCACGAGGTAATATCTACCAATTTTGTGCTCATATCAATCATGGTTAATTATCCTGCCAAAATACCTGTACATTGGCTACAGGAGGCCTAATTAGAAGTCTTTTGTTTTTGTGTGCAATTAACTGGCGAGCACAGTAGTATATATTTAAGCGAGGGCTATTTTAGGTTAGTGTAATTGTTAGTGAGTTGTTTTTATCAGCAGGCTTCCCGCCCCTTCAACATGCCCTAAACAGAGACCCAGCGCTAACCCTCAGTGGAAAGGTTTTCCACTGCCACGATCCCAGCAGCACACCCTCTATCTCTGCCATTCATTCACTTAGCCACCCTCCCTCATTCTCCATGTGTTCCCTGCCCCCCACGTTCCCCGTTCTCTCCATTTCCATACAGATTAGGGCCCTGTCCTGAACGATACCGGATCTTTTGGGTCCACTGCCGATCCCGATTTTGGAAAGTCCTACCTAGACCATATATTTCAGATGTTTTGAATGATGTATTTATTTTTAATTAAAAGGCAATTGTACTTATGCCCTGTTCAAGACACATTGCTATGCATTGTGAGCTTAGTTTTGAGGACACCAGCTTGAAAGTTGTTAAGAATCAGGACACACGTGCTGTATAATTACGATGCCGATGTCGTCAAAAAAGTCAAATAATGGCCAATATATCAGCCAAACCAATATATCGGTCGGGCTCCAGTCCAGACTCCAGATGTGCACGACAAGTGTACAAGTGAATAGGTACAGTAGGCAGACTCCAGTGACACCCCCACCTGTCCTCTGCTCTGACAACAGTACAGAGTTCGCATATAGGCTACGGACGACTGCCAAATATCCCGCTTTACTGACTGGGAGAGAGGTGGTGAGCGGGAAGCGGGATGTGTGGTGGTGGTGGTGGTGGTGGGGGGGGGATGACAAAGACGACAGCTTGTGTGGGGGAACATTGTCTGCGGCTGCGACTAGAAATCTATTCAAGAAAAAAACAGGATTTTATGCACAATGGTCGTGGGTGTGAAGAAAGGGGGCACATATTAAAACGAGTGCCTTAATGTGTGTATAGCTACTGGTTTTTAAAGTGCGTTTGCATGGAGAGGGTCCAATCGGTTCTTTTTTAATGGTCTCTATAGTGTATGATAGACTGGATTAAAGGAGGCTTTCAGGACTGTTCTTGTTTTCTTGGAGAGTCACTGTGATACATCCAGGACAATGTGCAGGGTGAAAATTAAGATAACACACTGACACATTACAAGCCCGACACAAAGTAGAGGATATATTCTGTCAAATGTGCCGGAGATGCAAGTCGAACAACTGTTTCATGCAGATTCAAAAAAGATTCAACTCTATTCAATGCACTGGAATTTATCTTAAAATAAGCATGGACGTTCTACAAAGGAAACTTTCTACATGCAATTATTCCATCCAAACACTCATGACTTTACCAATGATCTAAATAAGAAGCATTTGTTGTGCAGCGAAATCTTCTCAGCATTTTTGCTTCAAAAACCACAGCAGGCATTACAGGTCAGCTGTTATAGCAACAGGCTTTGGATGGAGGTTAGAGAGAGAGAGAGAGAGAGAGAGAGAGAGAGAGAGAGAGAGAGCGAGAGAGAGAGAGAGAGAGAGAGAGAGTGTGTGTGTGTGTGTGTGGACTGTGTGGATGGGAGCCGACAACCGAGCGGAGGATTCTTATGTAATTCTCCCTTTAGGTGGCAGGCAGAGAACAGTGAAAGCATCAGCCCACACTGAAGAAGAACCTGTTAATAAATTGCGAGCAAGCTGCATGCTGATAGGGGCTACAGCGTGATTACGGGTGTTTCTGCAAAAGGCCAAAGCAGTTCACAAGCCGCAATGTATGGAGATGCAGCCAGCATTGACACAGGGTCTAGGGTTGGGATTATTACTCCAGAACAACATGGACAGAAGATTGTACTTGCAGATCAGACGCCAATGGATGCTCTCAATCTTGCCCGTACTATTGCAGACACAGAAGCAGATGCACTCTCAGATGCGCGCTGCACGCACACGCACACTCACACACACACACACACACTCTTCATAAAAATGGAAACGGAATTTCACACAAAGATAGCGTGCCAAAGTGGACAAGGATGGGTGGGTGGGTGGAAGGAGTTGATGATGTTTTGCGAGGGCTGAATGACTTCCTAACATTGAACTCCATGTATTAGCACCTCTGACATTTGTCTGGCTGCGTTGGACAGCAGGATGCTTATCCCCTTAATATTAAGTACCTCCAGCTGGGCTTGCATGTAAGGGGCTATTGTTAGCCAATACACCAAGGGATGTGTTGTAAAGTTCTAAATAACATATATATATACACACACACACACACACACACACACACACACACACACACAGGTCATTGCATTTCAGTTCAAAGTTCCTAATACAAATCAAATACCAGTAAACCTAGTAATTATGTTCAAACTGAAATAAGAATTATCCGCACACCACTCTAAATGCTCCCACAGTATCAGGTACATGATAATGAAATTTGGGAGCATTTAGAGCAGTTTGCAGTTAATTCTTTCTTTCCTTTAGCTTTTACTTTAGCATTCTTTATCCTGACCTGCATGTCAAGTTTGTTTTATATGTGTGTGCATTGCATTACGCTGTATACTGCAATAAGCACAATATGTATACTATAATGTTACAAATGCTTGCACCATCGTGTTACTTACTATCTAGTATGCTAATCAAAAATATGTTTATGCTGTCACTGAAAGGAAAAAAATGGGGGGGAAAAGATGACAACAGGTGCACCAACTGTTTAGATTGGATGAATTTGCTTCCTATCACTTGGAGCCAGGAGGTAGCCTAGCTACTGATTAAAAGTTTGTGAAACCACAAACAAGGAGACTGTTAACCCAGGTTATGAGCATGTTTAGCAACTTTGGAGGGAAAAAAATCACATTAAAAAGGAAAATTGTTCAATTCCTTTGCGCCCACCCCCTTGTCATAAGATATGGATGTCCCGTAAGGTTATTTGTGTTTGCTGGGAACTGAATTAAACTGGATTAAAAACACACTGCATATGTTTGGAAATCTGTTTCCCTGGGCGTATGAGTGGAGTGGAGCGAGTGTGAAGCAGCAGCTTGCGTCTCCTCCAAGAGAGAGGGCAGACACTCTCATCATTAGCTGGGCTACAATGTGCTCCTCTACCTGCTCCAATCTGCACAGCCACGCTCGGCGCTGACGCCAGACAGATGTTCCCAGCACGAGGTGCAAAGTATCGAGAGGGGGAACGAGAGTGAGCAACAGAGAGGCAGAAAGAATGGAAAATATTCAGCAGAGTACACAATAAGAGTTTAATTATGAATAATACCAATGGTTCTTTGTTCTCACACTGGAGCTAGCTATGGCTCGCCTGGCCTCCGGGAAATTGTTTTTTGGCTTCCATATGGGGGCAGCTGTCTGTCAAGAAAGAAAAATCTTAAATATAACCTGCAACAGTTGGGATAATTACAGGATAAAGAACAATGCAATTATGTATGTTTATTAGCGCTACGGAGGGAGGAGGGGGTATTTTGCTAAAAGAAAATGTAAGGTTATTGCAGAGGTTGAAATGTAATTTCAAACACTACATTACTTTCAGACTACCGAGTGACTTTTTCAGGTGGTATTTAATAGTAACAGAAAAGAGCAGAAATGTCCTTAACTGTCTCTACTGTATGTGCACTGTCATACTGTGTACAACTGTAAGTGATTATTTTCTTTCCTTTTTTTTAAGTGGAATCAAATTAAATCTACAAATATACAAATTAGAAACACTCAGGTGTGGGAGCAGGTGATCTCTGTGGGCCACAGCATTTGCAAACGGACAGCAGCTGGTCTGACATGGCCACAATAACTTACTATTTGAATGTGCCTGACCAACAGCAGGACATGGGCTCTGCCCCTCAAGGGAGCTGTTGCAAAATACGTGGATCCTAAAGCATGCACACATCCCTCATGCACCGTAATCACAAGCACATTTCACTGTGTTCTGAGCTGTCCACCTGGTCATCCAATACCCAGAGAGAGTGTTTTTCAGTAACAGGAGTCTCCTTGTCTCTCTTTGGTAAACAGGGAAAAAAAAACATTTTCAGGTCAGGATACCAAATGTATCCAATCAGGAGAGAGAATTGCAGGATACATGGTAAATGAAGTGATGACTAAGAAATGAGCAGACAAAATCGGAACTGTAACACTATGAATGTTAAGCAGATAATTATGTGTACTCTCTCCCGATTGGCTGAAAATGTTCAACCCACCTGAAAATGAAATTTCTATGTATTAAAGAGCTGGAGAGACAGGGAGACCCCTGTAACTCAACATACACTCTGTAGCAATGATTACTATCAGATAGTGATTAAAACTTTTAACAAAAAAATCACTTACATTTAATGTGTTATGAAGCATTCCAAAGAATAGATTGTTAAGAAAGTACCTTAAAAAAAAGTTAGGCACATCGAAGGCAACAGCCTTTATTATATTTGTTTGGTGTCAATATTTCATGCAATAAAATTATATGAATCCGCCTCATGTTTTTTCTGTACCTGTAATATTAATACTGTAGCTGAAATTCAGTGTGGAAATGAGTAGAAAGAAATGTATGCTCCATTGATGGTAAAGATATATTAGAAAAACATACAATAAGATTGTATATTTATGAGTTAATCACATTCATGAACTGAATGTCTCCCTCTCACAAAGAAATGTCATAACTGACTTTTCCTACACACAATTACAGTGCAACTCTTTTTGTGTTAAAGACTGATAATATGCATGTTAAGTAGTGTGTGAAACCTTTAACAGGGACACACATTAACAGACTATCAAATATATTAAACGTGTCCAACAATTTGGTATATAAAATGCACATCCGTTTCTTGAGTTTAAGATTCAGCGGCATAAGCCTTTACTCACCCCCAGAGGGAGATTTAGGTGCCACAGCAGCAACAGGTATGAGACTAAGGTAAATAAGAATAAAACTAAATAATTAGACAAAATAGAATACTGAGTTGCTATATTGATCACAATTACATCTATTGCCAGTGAATATGAATGTAATTACCGGTATGTGCAATCTAACAATGCATATGGTGGATATAGGCAGGGTCTATTCACAGTCTATAAACACTGAGAAATCTACAAATGGCAACAGCACATATATGAATTAAAATACTGTATGTTCTTTCTATCAAAAATTAAAGAATATCTGTACAATCTGTCAACTGATAATAGGATAATTTATGAATTTATGGTCAGACCAACAGTATCTGTTGGTCTGACCATAAAAGTAATCTGAGTTACTTGTTCTTTCACGTTATTCATAACTTTAACAGCTACCCAGGATTTTCATAGTTAAAGCTACTCTCAGAAAATGAGAATTAACTCTGGAATAAGTATTAATAACAAAAAGTAAGGGCCTGCTCTTTATTTATATACACTTACTCTATTCAGATACTAATGATTTGCTTGTTACAGTAATTATCACTGTCAGACCACACCAGAACATCTGCATTGATTTAGACTCAACAGGGAGGCGGGAGGGAGGGAGACACTCACAATCTGGACTGCAACTTTGAGAGCGATACAACAATCTGTTGATGGTTATTTTGGTAATTGTCTATAATTGATGCAAAACACAGAGAGTTGCAGAAATTCTAAATGACGGTTTCTGTCATTGTCTGGGAATGGGGGTGAAAATGGGCAAATGCCCTAAAGATACACAGATCCCACATTGACAGTTTTTATAGAAATCGGACCGCTTGTTGAATAAGATGATGCAATTGACCATAATAAAATTATATAACAACATAATAAACACGTCAACCAGTGTTTGCTGCACAGAGCAGTGATGTACTGCCACCGATACAAAAAAACAAAACAAAATAAAAATAATTCTTGACAAAGAAAATGAATGAAATTGTCACGCATACTGTACGGAAATCATTACACCTATTTCAAAGTACTGGAAACAAGATGCAAATAGGCAGCATAACTGTAGCAGAAATTCCATGAAAAAGCAATGAAGCATAATATCATACAGTACAGTACATACTACAATGTGTTCTAACTTCTAAGCTTGTAGATCATCTATTTTCGCTAGTTTTGTATGATTGACACTGTCTTACGACAAGGTAGGACATGATGGAAAAAAACATAAAAAGTTAAAATATGGAGATATGGTATCTGCCAAACAACAACAATATGAGCCATGCATATAACGAATAGTGTCAAGTTGTCAACCATTATCACACATACTTCTCTAAAATCTACTTTTTAGGGGAAAATACAGTAACCTGACGAGTCGTTAGTGACGATGTACAAACCGTTGTATCTGTATTTTTAATCCCAGCACAGAGAAATTCTGAAGCACTGAAGTACCGGTAGATTTTAAGCATGTATACAATATCATACAATGAACAGACTACACATGCGTTCTGTTAAGAGTGCAGAAATGCAAGATGATGCAGCTCAAAGCAAGGTGAGCTGGTGTCAAACAAGAGCTGGGAGCCAGCGTGTGTCCTTGTTCTGCTACCATGCCCTCTCTAAAGCCGGATTTATACTTGGCTGCACACCGGCGTCACGCACTGAAAATAACTGATCTACAAGCTCACACTGCGTCCCAGTGTGGCGCATTGTGAGCTTGTAGAGCCGCTGTTTTTGGTGCGCGACACGGCACACAACAAACTATATCAACCCCTTAATGAGATCTCTGTTGAGGGTTCAGTGTAAATCTATTGTAGAATGCAGCCTTTGCTCTGTGCGCAATTTAAGGAACTGCTTTTACCTTCAAAACTGTGGCTAAGGATAAAAAATACACACTAATTATGTCAACATCTACAATCCAAAGCAATCCTTAGTGCCCTTGGATTAATGAATGTGTATGGCTGTTAAGATCCTATTGTATGTCTAGTGAGAATATAAATGCTGATCCAGTTGACATTAATATCTTGACCTTTAGCTTTCTATAAAAAAAAATACTTCTTCAGAATTACCAAACAATCTGTAATTTCAAACACATTGTAGAAAATGTACTCCATTGTGCTTTATACAGCTTAGAGTTTTTGTTTTTTGGATAAAGCTTTATCGAAAAAACTAAAAGCTGTAAGAATAATTACCGGTAAGGACATTTTCTCAAACTATTATTTTAAACTTTTCTTACTCAAGTCATATTTGCTCAAAGACAAAGAAAACCAATGCCAAAAGAAATGTCTAAACAGTCCAGTTGCTGTTAAAATCCCAAATGTATTGCGACACATTCATATGGACACCTGAAAAAAGCCTAAAGGAGGTTATGTGATGCCACCCAGCCATTCTTGGGCAATTAAACACCTCCCACTAAGGGTTGGCATCACTCAAAAGGCTCATTAACCCCCTGACCAACCACCGGCCACAATCAGAAAAGCATCCTGTCAGATTGGCCAATCGCTACACTGGCAATGCAGGTCAACGCCCACACAAGTGACAGGAAATTGAATTGCTGGAGAGGATGTGGCCTGTCTGAGCACTTGAAAGACATTTGTTTATTAACAGCTGGTCAAGTGGCCAGCCAGATGATATGAGTTTACACTAAAAGGGGAGGGAGGGAGAGGGGTGAAGAAGAAGCAATGTGATTTCTAATGTCATTTTAGAAAATGAAATGTTTTCTACAGTATGTAAATTACGTTTCTCCAAGTATCACTAGTATGTGAGCGATACAGTGCAACTGTTCACACATTTATGAAAAGCAAACAGGAATATTATTCTCTTAAGCACTCTTACATCTGAATCAGTTGAGGAAAACTACATTTACCCACTGTGGGTTCTACCAAAATAAATATCCTAGATACAGCACATTTGAATCTCTGAATCAATTCAGCATTTTGTAAGTGTTAAGATTATGCCTTATACTGTGGAATGAAAAGGGAAGCAGGAATACGTTGCAGCAGCGTCTTTTGTGTGGTTGTTTTTCCGACCACTAGTCCTAATCTACTGGGTTGATCTCTGGGTTCCAGGGGGATTAGAGGATGTCTGCAAACCTCCAAATATTTGAGGCAATCAACAACTTAACACGCATTTGGCGTTAGAATGCAAGAAAGTGAAAACACACAAAACGAACGGATGAAAAGGAGCAAAATATGAAGATGAAATAAGGGGAATCGGATCGGTGCCCATTTCGGGGGTGTAAAATATGGAGAAGTGTGGATCATTGGGGGAGCTGGTCTGCCTGGGGGAACAGATGAAGGGAGAGCGCTCTGCCAAGATCTCTCCACTGGAGGGGAGCTGAGGGACCAGGAACTCTATGGGAGAAACCAGTCTGCGCCTTGCCTGCCGCTCTACTCAATCACAGTCTCACACTCTTGCATTGACACGTCCCAGGCTCTCATCGGCAGAGGGAAATTGTTGCTGACAGGGCCTTGCAAACTTTCACAGCCATTTAGAACGATTTACTCCCACACTTTTGTCACAGGCATTTATTACATGATATACATGAGATGAAAAATTAACATTTTTTAAATTGGCATATTTTTTTTTCTCTCCACTAAGTTAGACTTAAAAACCATTCATAATTTCCCAGCCTTTGCAATAGTCCCCATGTGCAGATGTAAACAGCAGCCGATGCAGCCGAGAGGTTATGAAAATGCACAATTTTCTGAAAAATCATGACAGCACTTAAACTACCAAAACTATTATTAGTTCTAATCCAGTAAGACATGACATCCATGTCTCATCTCCACAGGCAGCAAGAGTGAAGTGACAGTAGTAATGAAGAACTTACCTGTATATCCACCACCAACCAGTGCCTATAGGGAGCACGAGTAGGACTGGCACGACTGGGAGCATCAGGATCCACCATCATCAAAACATATTTCTTTTTCTGAAAACAGTAAACATACCATTGATTATACACGGTTAAACTTAAAGTATACTTTTTTTCAAAACCTTTTTCAGACCAGGTATTTTGACTGGCCCAGACTATGACAATGGCTATATGCTACTGTACTGTGTAATTCATTAACCCACTAAGCTGCTGCTATATATTGTCTGTCCAAAACAGTGACTTTTCAGGATTCAAATATATCTACAAGCTCAAAACGTGCCCCTTCCCGCCGTGTCTCGAGCTTGTGGATCTGCTACTTTTGATGCGTTTGTGTGAAGCTGTTAATTTAGAAGTTAATTTACGAGAAAAAAATAACGTAGAATATGGAGATAAGAGGTTTCTGCCCAACAACAGCAATATCAACCACCAAAATGACAGAGGCGTTCCCAGCTTGAAAGGTCTAAATGGGTTAAACAAGTACCACTACCCAGACAATGTCATATCCTGTAGAACTACACTGGGAGCTGTATGCCGTTTGTACAACACACTGTGTGTCAGACCAGTTATCTGGGACAACAGTTGGTTTGAGTACTGTACCTACTCTCATTCCTTCCCTCCATGTGAACCATTGTAACTAAGAATTTTAGTGTGAAGTATTATATTTCCATTTATATTCATTTTCTAATACGTAACATTTCTCATTGTACGCGCTTATTTACACTTACGTAAATCCAGTTTGTACACTACCAGTGGGTGGGTTTGCCATTTATTGGATTGCTGGAATCCTGACACACATTCTAAAGCCCAAAGTCAATGTTAATGTTATTTTGTTATTAAAAACAAAAACTGTAATCTGTATGAAACAAGACACGCATTAAAACGACACAGAATTGTGGTATAAAGGCATTGACACAAACAAGGCTATGATATTCCATGGTTGTTGGAGTAAGCATACAACTGCAGCCCACTCGCACTAATAACCATGCTACAGCACTCCCTCTGATATATAATTCCTCAAATATAACATTATTACTGTGACAAGAATATAATGACAATGTTTTGGATCTGATATCATGTTAAGTTCTTGTGAATACCATCATCCTGCCATTTCAACAGCATCATTATACCCTTCAATCTGTTGATAAAGAAAGCGAGAAAAGAAGCATCTTAACTAAACACTTGATCACAGTTATTGGACGCTAACTTGGCGGCTTAATTGCAGGAAAAATTCCGCTCTGTCTGCTCCTAAAAGTTAGAGAATTATGAGAGCAGATTGAATTATTGCGAGAGCACATTTGCCATTCCTGGTTCTCTGCCCAAAATCTGCCAGACCATATGATGAGCTTTTTTTTCCTTCCTTTTTTCCTTTTTGTCTCTACAAACAGATATATGAATTGAGGCTATTTCAATCCACAAATGCTGCAGGCTGTATATGTAATTTCAACTTAAACAAGCACATGGTCATATTTGGCCAAAACATACTATGCATGTGTGGAAAACACATGCAGCATTTCTCGTGACTCCAATGTCTGCCAAACAACACTATTTGTGTCTCAGAAAGAAACACATTAGTATCACATAAACCTTGCTCAAAATTCTGTTTGCTGCATCCTATCAAGAGACTCTTAAAAGACCTCAAAAAGACCTCTAAGCCGATATACTTGAAAGAGATAAAGCGGTAGACATGTATTTTTTCCCGAGAAGGATTCTTGGCCTACCTGACAAGCAGTAACAAGCGTAAACAACTAAGCCTAATAATAGGATAATACTGTAGTCTCAGTGATAGTGCCTCCAAGTAATATCTAGACACATGAACAACAATAGAGCCTCCTCCACAGCCTGTCAAAAGTGACTCTATATCAGTGACCCCCCTGGGCAGCTTACCAACCATGACCTGTTGCCTTCTCCAGAGTTGTAATCCTCATTTGTACACGATTGCTACTGGGCAAAGACAGTGTGATAATGTAGTTACACTAATATTTAAGTCAGGGCCCCAATACATTCAGAAATAGCACGACTTGCTTGCATGTGTACACACACGCTCGCGCACACACGCATGCACGCACACACACACGCACGCACACACGTAATTTAAGGATTCTAAATTAGAAATAACTTCAAGTCATATTTAATGTCTAAATCTATAGCAGTTTATTGGATAATTCACAAAATTTACCATGGATGATTATTCACTCACTGTATAAAGTAAGGATTAGGATTTATATCTCAAATAGTCATTAAAGATAAAAAAAAAGAAACTTGTAGATTTGCTATTTTTGTTATTTTTGAAAGATGTTTGAAAGTATAAAATAGGGCTTAAGTGGTTAAAACATTTGGCTTTATTTCCAACTGCAGAAATAAGCAAAATATAGACTACTTATAGTGGGCATCGAATTTCAATGTTTTATGCATATATTTAGAGTACCTGTAAGAATCTGGCTAGTCCAGCTGGCACGGACAGCAAAAAAAATACAAGAGGCTCCCTCCATGCTTGCACTTCACACATTGTGGCATGTACCCTTCTCTCTCTTACAGGGACATTTTTTTCCCTCCATCTGTCAAAATCCACATTAATTACACACAGATATGCAAGAGAGACTCCAGGGAAAAACAGATGCATATTCTGCCATCTGAAATAATTTATCACTGACTGTACAAACTAAATGTATATCAAAACAATTTTTAAATAAGTATACGTTTTGGTAAACCTAAGGCGTGGTAGGTGTCTATCTTGTCTATCAAGATAGACCAAGTCATGTAAGGAACCCAAAAATCTGTAATATGTATTGCTGCTGTTGTACATCCCATGACCTCTTGTTTTTCTTTCTTTTTTGTCTTTTGTTTTTACTCAGTTTTTTTTTACTGTTGATGTTTCTGTCCTATTGTATGTCTTTTGTGTCTGTCTTGCATATTAAAAAATTCTAAAAGAAAGAGTTAAAAAAAAAAAAAAGATAGACCAAGTCTATCTTGGTCTTCACATTAAGCAGTGACCCTGTAATGCTATTGTAATTGTAAATATAAGCAAAACATTTGAGCCTGGATGGTGTTTAAAAAATGTTGTTTGTCTAAGAAAGGTTACCATCATCATTTAGCCCAGACATCACATCATTGGAAAATAACTCCATGGTTTAAATCCTCACGCTCTCTGATCCACTGGCTCAGAGCAGACCAGAATCATTGTGTTAGGACTTAGGACATAGTGGTCAAATCTGGTTCTGTTCTCCGGGGTTTCTATAATGTACTGGGTCCCTATCACCTCTTCAAAAGCTGTCGGAGTAAAACAGCAATCGTGGCAGGTGTCAGCCACAGGCCTCAATGCTGCGATCGTCCATTACACAGCATGGGATATGGAGGCCTTGAGTGCAGGCCGGAGGCGGGGAGATTGAGCCTGCATTCTCCTGGGATTAACCTACCACTACCTGCTGTGATCACAGCAAAACGGCCCGCTGGGACCATGCCTCAGACACCAGGCGTCTAGAATTAGCCCCGCAGCCAGCTGGGAGGTTCTGCCATCATTGCTGGTAAGTTACTTTTACTTGAATGGGGACGGTCGGGTCGTAGGTTCTGTCTACAATATTTCTGACAGGTAGATTGGTTCTTATCTCCTTCATCAGGTACACACACACACACACACACACACACACACACACACACACACACACACACACACACACACACACACACACACACACACACACACACACACACACACAATATGATGGTAGGGTATGATAATATGAAATTTACTTTCATATTGTCAATCTGTTGGCCGTAAGCTTCAGTGACAGTGAGACAAAGTGAGATTTGTGCTCCCTTGCCGACAGCCTGACAGAGCGGCAGAATTTGCAACACAGAGGACGGGGAAGAACAAAGGCAGAGGAAGACCAGTGTCTCCCAGGATGTAAACTACTGGCTTACCTTTGAGTGAACTCTGCTGGGGCTGAGAATCTGAGAGACGTCTAATCGCTGCTCTCGTAGAGCTGCCTCGGCTATTGAGCCCCGCTCAGCTCAGTGATGACACCACGGAGGGTGAGAATGAGATAGCAAGAGAGAGAAAGTGAGAGAGAGGGAGACTGAGAGAGAGGGGGGAGGAGAAGCCCCTCTGCGAGTTTACAAGTTCACATTTTATCCCTGACCCGATACCAAACTGTGTCGTCCATACAGTTGCCTATTAATATACCCATTGCTTTATCCTCTCCTGTTCTTCATCTCCTACAGCTCCGGCTTGCAGAAACCCACAACGTTTCATTAAACGGTCAACTGCGCTCACTGCCCGACCCGGGGCAACGCAGCGCATCAATATCAAATCCCTCTTTAAGTAGCAAAAACACTTGAACTCGTTTGGTAATTAACAGGTATCTGTGTTGTGATTAAGAGACGGCCATGGCTTAACAACCATCGACTGTGGCTTAGAGCAAGGTTAGGAGATCGATTCGTAAAATACAGAAAAATATCCCCCTCTTAAACAGTACAGGAGAGGTAAAAATTTCATCATCAATCATGAAGCATTCTACCTGCCATTAGAGAATATGTGTAAAAATGTTTATATGCCGTCTAGTTTGGTATTCATATCATAGACCATATAGATGTATTTTTGGCCCTACGGTAGATAATGCAAAAGAGTCCCATCACAGTGAGGGGACATCAGCGAGAGTGCGGTCGCATAAGGTAAAAACGTGGTGGGTTTTAACAGTGGCACTCGTTCCATAAGGGTCGGAGGATGAGGTTCATCCTGGTGGAGGCAGATCATAGGTCAACCAGGCAGCCGTAATTGAATTCTGTCCAAGAAAGCAGTGGGTGCAGTGAGCAGACCCACAGATGAGATAGAGATAGGATGGGAGACAGTGGTCCCATTGGAAGGCCACAGCCGTGTGCTGCTTTTGGGTAGCATTCACCTCCTAGGGGTCATCGGCCTTGGAGGTGAAGAGGTCTTCCTCGTCATTAATAACAGAACCCCCCTGACACCTTCCCGGCCTCTCTCGTGCTCAGGAGATCCCTAACCTCGTTCTTCCCCCATCACAACCTGCGTTTACCGTTTACAACCCTCCTTAAGAGCCAGTCACAAAAGAGTACCGTAATCTGCCATGAAAGAATTGGGTGATGTGAAAAAAGAATCCCTCTGTTAAGGTTCAAGTGAAAACACTATATATTAATAAAAATCACACAAGTGTGAAGTGAGGGGCGCTCTTATCATCATACATCATCATAACGTAAAATAGACACTATGGGCTATATCTTGCGCCACCCCTTAAAGGGACACTTCACCCTTTTTGCAAAAACATATATGTTAATGACGTTTAGAAGCTTTAGAACACTTTCCTGGGGGTCTTTATGTGTGTAATATGTCGTTTTAGATATTTTAGATTGTAGCAGTGAGCACAGTGTCTCTGATGTCATGGACACTGGTCTCACTACCTTCCTGGACTACAATTCCCATAATTATTTGGTGCACTGCTCCTCCTGAATAGGTGAATAGGTGGAGGGCTGTCTTACTAAGACAACATGTAGTCCAGGAAGGAAGTGAGCCCAGTGTCCATGACATAAGAGACACCGGGTTCACTGCTACAATCTAAAATATCTAAAACCACATATTACACACATAAAGACCCCCAGGAAAGTGTTCTAAAGCTTCTAAACGTCATTAACATATAAAGTGTCCCTTTAAGCCTTATCCCTAAACTAATTTTCATTTTTTTACCATTTAAAAAAACCTTTTAAACCTTTTAGTTCAAATAGCCGATCTACAAGCTCACAATGTCTCGATGTAGATCGGCTAGTTGAACTACCGTATTTTTAAAGGTTTTTCAAAATAGTAAAAAATGGCAAATACATTTAGGGATAAGGGTGGCGCAAGATGGAGCCCTATGCCTATTTGCTCAGACACTATGAAGTAAAATTCTCCATTCATTGATTGTAAATGGGAATTTAATGTTTGTTTAAGGTGTGGACGACGGTAACTAAAAGCTGGATGTAAGAGGGGCCTCAAAAAATCAAGAAAGCAAAGGAACAGGTAGAAGAGAAAGGTCAACTGAGGCAACAAGCATTGGAGAGGCCTTACGGCTTAGTGACCCAATGTCTTTGTGGCTTCAAAGTTATATATATGGCTTCAAAACTTAACTTATATATGGTAGTTAAGTGGATGTTTTGCAACAAACAAATGTATACTGGAGACAACCCAGACTTATTTTCCCTCAGAAACCACTAAGCGAAACATCCGCAAGTCCACGTATTTGCATTGCCTGCAGGTACTGTACCAACACGTGCATGCATTTATGGAGATGTTTATGGGGCTATATACTGGATATCGCTGTATACAATCTATCAGGGACTAGTAAATATCTCAGTCAAACCTGATGCATTTTAAGGGTTTTTATTTTGAAAGCGAATTGCCCCACAAAGTGCAGCAACTACATTTTTGGATACATTGACTTATTTATTAGTCTCAAAGCTCAAATCAGCCGTCGCAATTTTGTGGGATCATCAATTACTAATGTAATTCAGGACGCTACACTGCCTCTGCTAACCTGGGGAGGGCAGCGGACTGACCTCATGCTTCCTTCTATGCATGAGCAGTCCAAGTCCTCATGCTTCTTTTCACTTGACAGGGGGGGAGTTTCCCCGGTTGGACGTAGCGTGTGGAAGGAACACATTATTCCAACCAGTTCCTTTCCCCTCCATCAGGCTGGCCAGGGGGAGGTAGTTTAGAGACCAGGATTACTGCATGTTTTTTGTGAGGCTACTTACCCTAGGGGACACGGGGAGAACATACAAACTCCACACAGAGGGGCCCCTTCGCCAACACCGCCTCGGGTATGGGCACTGATGACGCGGAGGAGAGAGCACGTCACCAGCGCCCACAGCGTCCCCAGCGGGAATCGAACCCAGGACCTTCTAGCTATGAAGCGACAGCACTACCGACTGTGCCACCGTGACTGCATCACTGTCACACCAATAAATGGTAAAGCACACCCTCTCGTGTAATATTACTTAAGTAGTGGAAGGAATTCTTAGGATTCAGTAACAATTATAAAATACAATTAATGCCTCTGAGTGAAAGGAATATACATTTCTATGAAAAATACACTGTGACAATTATAGAATAGTGGTTTAATGTTAGCACATACTATAGGAACTCTATAGCTATTTTTACACTGCCTTCAAAATGACTGGAAAACATGCAAATAATCCCAGGTAATTATAAATTCAACATAAAGATATGATGATTGATGATTGCATCAAAATTAATATAAAAGGCACAGAGTATTTCTAAGAGTATTTCTGCCCACTACCTTCAAACCTGCCTATTTTTAACTCAGCCTGCCACCCACACAGGAGTGAAGTGTGGAGTGGCTTATAAATCCGCACTTGGAAGAAGCACAAGGCCAAAGGGACACCACATGCGGACTAAACAGCATGTGCCGCGCCTGAACACAACACACAGCCGCTGGAGCCTCACTCAGCAGCCAAACACAGGAGCACTACGAGGAGGCAGCAGTTCAAGATGAATCACACTGGCATATGAAACATTGGTTTACATAGTTACATAATCAAGCTGCAATGTTACTGTACTTCTTGCATTTATCGAAATGTCCAAATGTTTTGTTATGGGGGGTTAGAGGAAAATGGGCAGTACACTTTTCTATCTTGAATTTTCTTTATTGTAGCAAAGTAGTATATTATAGACAGGTGTGGGACAGGTGTGGGGAAGAGTGTATAGGCCATCTGGGATACATGTGGCTCCAGATAAAGGCGTTTACTTACTTACTAGTACTACACACAATCACAGGCACATGGTGCTCAGATTTTAATACATTGTACTGTATATGGCAGCACTGCACTACTGTATGGCTTGAAGCATTATATGCCACAGGAGGATACACAATCGATTATAAACTATTCCATATTATACCAACTAATGCTTTTATCTGGCAAACTGCACAAAGAGTGTTTTACTACAGCATTTAAAAAAATGAACTAGCTGCTCTCTGGTAAATTCAGAGAATATGTTCAAATGCAATCTGTCCTCAACTGAGAATGTGAACCTTTTCATATTCCCAGTGCAGTTTGGAACTATGCTACGAAGCCAGACTAGAGTGAGATGGTTCACAGTCTGATTGAAGCTTGATGGAATTAGTAGCAGCCTGGGGGACCATTTCTGCATTTCTCTCAACATGGAAGACTCCCTTTCACCGCACCATGCTTGCAAACACAGCCGTGCTCATGGTAAGCTTATTAGTCACCCTGGATGCCATCTTGCTAACTGAGGCTTTCTAGTGGTGGCTTTACACACATACACCTACTCATTGCTATGAAAGCATTTCTGCAAATGCACATGCTCATACAGAGAAACTACTATTAACAGGTACTCTGGAGTCGCAGGGAGTCAGGCACTGGCATTTCAGCATCCCAGACATGAAGCCAGCCCATGTTAAATAAGGCAAAAGGGATATGTGGCAGTGGCAGAACACAACACAAGCAAGCAGGTTACATTACAGAACTAGACTAATATCCATAATTACCATGTCTAACGTGTCACACATGGAAAGTTAGAGGGCTGCCATTTTACCACCAATTGCAGCTGGTGTAAGAAAGGCTGAATATTAAGTATACATACACTTGGAAAACAATGCATTTCTATTTCAATTGATATTGTTCACTCTATTTCACAGTAAAGTAAGCAGTGCACGTGCTATTGAATTTAAACAGGAGTAAGCTCCAAAAGATGTGTTTTGGGAGAGCAATCGAATATTTAACCCCTAGACAGAAATGTTCTATAATAAACATTCCATATTTTGGAAATTGGATTTTCATTTTGACTCCAGGTGGTTACATGGTTCCCATGGAAACCACCTATCATCAGTGATAACAGGAGGTCGAGGAGGTCAGTTTGTCTCTCATACAAATCTACCAAATCTATTTAAACACTGTGTACCACAACTTGATTCATTCAAACAGTCCGTAGTGATCGACACTACTTTCTGTTCATGCCTTATAAAAGGCTCACACTTTCCTGGAGAAGCCTCCAGCAGCAGACACGCTTCTCAAGATCATCATAACCTTAAATTAGTTCTCGGAGGTACAGCTGAGGGCCTTAGCTCCTCATTTACCATTTAGCATAGTTTACAATACAGTAATAACACAAATACTACAGTTAACAATTTTACAAGAATGCAAGAATCAGTAAAGATGAGTGTCTATGTCCTGCCACGAGGGGAGGATGTAAAAACTCTTGGTCGTACACACTATGACACCCCTCCCTCTTTGGCCATCAGACACGTAAAAGGTGTCAGCGCTCGCTGTTCACAGGCACTGTGCGTATGTCTCACCAGCCAAGATGGCTTCCACGTTTTTTCCATCGTGATTAATTATGGTTTGTGATGGTAGTACAGAGAGAAAGTGTAAATTATTCCCACATTTTCTGGTTCCCTCGTTCACTCATGTCTGTGTAGGAAGATGCTATTGACGCCATCCATGGATGCCGACCAAAAGACAACTACATGGGGTGGCAGGCTCTATACTGCCTATTAGGGGTGGTGGTGGGGTGTTCTGAATGTGGGCTGAACCTTGTCCAGACTGCCAGTTGACAGGGCCGATTTTCCAGTATGGAACACTCTTGTATCAGTGGGCGATGCTGGGTGAAAGCGAGGACTGCCCAGGGCTGAGAAGCTTGACGTATTTCAAACAAACAACCACAGTATGTGTCCAAATATCACCAGCCCACCAGTCTGACAATCAGGGCCATGTCATCATCACACATGCGCCGTGAAATTCAGGGAGTGCACTTCTCACCTTAGATGATTACGGCAACCACGTACGTTGTCGTCAGTGCACCCTGACACTGCAGAACAAACTAAATTACAAAAGAATACCTATGGACACTGATGAGGGCTATCTGTAGCAAAGCTTGGTGAAACGTGTTTTTAATGTCTGTTAAAGCATAGACGCTACATACAACAGCAAAAAACCTTAGTTTCAAGAAATAATTTCTATGACAGATGCTTAATTTTAGTAGTTTTTTATATATTTAGCGCCATCAGTAAGGACACCATGCAGAATGGCACCGAATTCACAAAGCACAAACTGTTATCTGAGGACGTGCAGGTTTATGGTTCAAGGGCTCGTGCATTCACAGAGAACAAGATCAGCCTCACTGCCTGACACACTGATAAAGACAGCACAAATAAAAAGGCTCCGCAGCTCTATCTTCCCCTTGTCCTCAAGGGAATAATGTATCACCCATCTGAATGCACCGCATATTGAATCACTTCCAGCGTCGATGATTCATTTGAATAAATCAGCTTTTTTTATTTTTTTTATTTTGCAGACTTAAATTGATACTGAAACAAGGGGGGGGAAGTGAAGTGAGGTTTTAAGACAGAAGGGCAGGTGTAACAGCATCCAAAAGGATTGTTAATCCTAATCCACCCTTTCATGTGACAATTAATGACTAGAACAATAATCTCCAGCACAGAGTATGTTTTTTTTCCATTCCTTTTGGACTGTCAACCATAACCTTGTGGTCCAAATCCAGGGGGATATGTAGCTTCAGGCAGATAGGATCTTATCCTGGATTTGCATAGATAAATGCACAGCAATAATTCTAGAGGCATGTAGTGGAGAAGCAGTGTCTTGACCTGAGATATACACTCTGGCTATCTCCTCGTACAGTCTGACCCTGTACCCAATCAACGTGAACCGTTTCCATACACATATTTGTTGAATATGTGGCTGATACACAGACCTCCACTTGCACTTTGTCCTGACTGTTAATATATACAGTGAAAAACTGTATTTTGTTTTTATAGACATAGCCGGTTCTAAAACAAAAACTTTCAATGGATTCAACAGAGAGCTACAGATGCGCAGGATCAGCCTGTCGGCAAATATGAGAAATCAGCAGCTTGTGCAATGAAAAGGGTTATATCCGCATTCAGGCTAAAAGACATACTCTAACATACACAGACACAAATCCTGTTGAGCTGAGCTGAGCAGAGATACCCTACCAGCCCTCCAAGGCACAATTAGGATTTCACGGGGGGAAGAAATCTACATTCCTGCACACATGGAAAAAAAAGTCCTTTCTCCCCGTCTACAACAATATCAACTTTTTACTCTAGGAAGAACCTGAAGCACCACTCGATAGGATTTGGACAAAGAAATAAAAACAAAACAAAAGCCAGAAGAAATATATATCTAAATTTAAGCTGCAGTTGTTTAAAAAAGGAAAAAAAGAAAGAAGAAGATTCATGGTTGAGGAAAATCCAGTCCTAAGCCTCCCAGTTCCAATCAATTTCTCCAATTCTATGTGATATGAAAAGGAGCAACCACTCATAGTTTGTTTGAAGTGTCTGGCTGTGTTGGTACAGTGCAATAATGGACAACATTTTGTATGAACAGCCATAAACTATTTCAAGTTCAACAGCCTACTGAACATTAACGGAACACATGCAAAATATTCTGCAATTAATGTGAGAATCCATGTAAAACATTTGAGACTTTTCTCTGCATAGTGCATACTGCACAGGGAAGTTTTCTATTCGTTAATGTTATGCCATAGCAATGATTGGTAATCTTTCCAATGAATCAGCAATCAACCACCAGCAACAACCTCTATCCACTTGAGTTCTACTGGAGGAATAACTGTACTGCAGTACCTTATGGTACAGTATTTTACACTTAAACTTGAATAATAAGACAAAATCATACACTGTGTAATATGTGGATGCATTTTATGATGTGAAAACCACTACACAATGGTCAGACAACCCTATACAGTAGGAGTAGCAATTGATAAGACTTATACAATGGCATGTTGCACATGGAAGGTTTGTGTAGAAGTGTGGGATATAGAGTCTGCTTGTCAGTAGGACAACAAACAAAGAAACATCACCAAAATCAGGTCATTGCAAACACCTGAAAGGAGAATTTCGGACAAGAAGGCTTTCTTATTATTATTCTTTATTTGTAGTTGTTATGTCCCCACCAATAGGCCTACAAAGAGATCCAGGTGTTATTTTGTGCAAAAGTGCATTATTGGCTATTTCCCCTACCTGAAGCCCTCATATGGGGGTTCAGCTAATTTGCTCATTTTCATCGAAATAAGTGTCAGGATGTGATCCAAGTAGGACCCAAATGCGAGGAAGTCAGGATCAAGTGGAAGTTTATTTTAACAGAGGTTTGCAGGAGAGCAACACCATCAAACAAACAGACTTGGAGCTCAGGTTTACAAGACAATAAAGAATAATCCAACAGAGAACACAACCAAACACAGGGCTTAAATAGGCACAAGATTAACAGGACACAGGTGAACTCAAATCAAATCAACACAAGGATTGGCTGGGGGAAAACAAGACACAGGTGAAACAAAGAACCAAACATCAGGGAAGGTGAGACAAGGCAGGAACCAACTACAAAGGAAAACAGGAAACACAAAGCATTACTTCAAAATAATATTCAAGAACACCATAGCATAACCTCAGAATAAGTTTCAAGAACAACAAAAACAACACACGAAAGGCAGATCATGACAATAAGTAGTAAAGTGTGCCGCTTGGGATACTATTTACATTATGAAGAGAGGATATATTAAAAAAAAAGATTTTTGAGCAATGGAAATAAGCGAATTAGCACAACAACCCAATGCCTCATTCAATTCAATGCAATTCAATTCATTGAGGGCTTATGGTAGGGAAAATAGCCAATAATGCGCTTTTGCACAAAATAACACCTGGACCTCTTTGGTGGGGCCGTAACAACTACAAATAAAGGTAAGAAAGCCTTCTACTCTGAAATTCTCCTTAAGTCTGTAAACCACATAACTCGAGAACCGTTCGCCCCACCGACACGCGCGTTCCACACCCTCACAGGGAGTGCAGTGCCCGGTGTCGAGTCGGTCGGACCGACAGTTGTCCAGAACCGCCACAAATGGCCTCTGCCCAGGCTCTGGAAAGGGCCTATGGAGCTGGCCTGTTCTGATATCACAAATATGCCCGCCTGCCCGGGCTCTGGACCTGATGACCCCTATATCTCCATATATGGAACTGGCCTGTTCTAACATCACAACACTTCATAATTGGGCATGACTGACACAGAACTTCATATAGGCTCTGAACAGGGCCCCTGCCCAGGCTCTGGACAGGGCCCAAATTAGCCCACAGATCACCCCTGGATCTCCATATATGGAGCTGGCCTGTTCTGATCACCCCTATATCTCCATATATGGAGCTGACCTGTTCTGACATCACAACACTCCATATTTGGGCATGCCTGACACAGAACTCCATATATAGGAATAAATTAACACAGAGAGACAGATACAGAAATCTCCTTATATGGGCATAAATGGGACACAGAGACAGATGGGTGAAACAGGTACTCTGACACGGGTACAACGGGTATTGCAGGCGCATATATCTAAATGACGGAACGGTTGCCCAAAGACCCGCCCGGCAATGTTTAATGCAATTTATTTGTGCAAGTTATAAGTATTTTTTGTTTAATTACTCATGACAAAGTTGTAAAAGTCAACAGTATGTATGTCCATAAAATAAGCAAGCAACACGCGCAGATACACTAGTTCTTTCTTTCAATGCATGACGGTATAGAGTTTCAAACTAGTGTATTTAAGAAGAAGATGATCAGGTAATATAATTGTGAAAAATATAATAAAATACAAAGAACTAGTGAATTGTTTGCGAGCGTGCTGCTTGTTTATGTTATGGATATACATACTGTACAACTTTGTCATGAATAATGCAACAAAAGAATACTTATAACACGCACAAATAAATTGCATTACACAGTGCTGCCGGGCGGGTCTTTGCACAACCGCTCCGTCATTTAGATATATGCATTGCATAGCCGGGTGGGGCATGGATCTCAAATATCCATTGTTACCGACTCGGTGGTAAATGGTGCATTAATATAGCGCCTTTATCCAAGGCGCTTTACATAGATTGTGCATTACATTCACCCATTCACACACACATTCATACACCGATGGCGGCGGAAACCATGCAGGGCACCAACCAGCACATCAGGAGCAATTGGGGGTTCAGTGTCTTGCTCAGGGACACTTCGACGCTAACTCTGGGGGAGCCCAGGTTCGAGCTGACAACCTTGCGGTTACCATCCAGCCACTCTACCCCTGAGCCACCGCCGGTGCTCTGTATACAGCCGGGCACTGGTCTAGTAAATTACAAATAAATAAAGCATAATGACAAGTCAACCAAGTAAAATAATTTCTAGTACAACTGATGAGGCCACCAAAGGTCAACATCAAATAAATAATGTCTGTACGATTTTTATTGTATTTTTTTTGATGGGATGAAATTGATTTAATTTTGATGGACACTTAAATACCATGATGGCAATAAAGCGGTTCATGCTTCAGCTGCTATAAGTGTTTCCAAATTTAAACATACAGTTCATCTGATGAGATCAGGCAAAGTCTCTGCCCTGCAGCATATACAATAGTGCATTGTGTCAAATGAGGACATCCGAATGCTTGAGTTTGACTAAGACCTTTCAAATGGGCAGTCTGTGAAGTGACGATTAAAAAAAAACACAACCGTCACTTCCCATTTCCGCATCAAGTTGTTTTCCATCTCGAGAAAAGGTTAACATCATCATTTGGACAAATGCCCAAATCTGTACACACACACTTACAAAGTTGCCGGACAGATAGATCATGCCATATCTGTGGTAATGCCTCTGATTTTATTTTATACATTAGGGGTGAAACAATAATAATAGGGCATGCAAACTTTGACTCGGATGGTCTCGGGATTTGGGGGCGAAAGAGACAGAAAATACTATTTTTGCAATCAAATTAGCGGTTTACTGATATGTAAACATGTAAACATTTCTAATATGTTCTATTTGCAATTCCACCAACATGTGAACGCTTGCTTTTGTTCTATAGACATATTATAAAGTGAAAAGTTATATTCTTGTGGGTAGCATGCCTCAGGGATGCTCTGATGTCCAATATTCTTAGTTTATTGTATTATTAATTGTATTGGGATTTGATTATGGGAAATAAGTTGTTTTGTGTGTGTTTCTGGGTACTGTACATCCTGACTTCTCTTGAGTTCAGTGAATTTCTTCACTGTTTGACACGGGCAACAGGAGGTAGAGCAGCCGCTTCGGAATCGGAAGGTTCCGGATTTATCCCGGTTCCCCCTGTGTTACTGTCGAAGTGTCCTTGAGCAAGACACTGAACCCCTAACTGCCCCAAATGAGCAGGACTTTCTCCACTGTCTGTGTGTGAATGGCTGAATATAATGCACATTGTAAAGCACTTGTTTTTGGAGTGTTCCTAGTAAAAGATGATGTCATGTGATACCAGTCATTACAAAAATAAACAATTTCAATTATCTGTTTGGGTTCAGATAACTTGACCATTTATGATCCTTTGCGCTTTATAATCTTATTGCATTGGCTAAATAAATCTCACATACGTAGATCAACTGAATAATCAAAAATAAATAAATAAACTAAACCCGCAACAACAAATTGACAGAATTTATCACAAAAATTATCATTAGTTGCAGCCCTACCTCTTATGACATTCAAAGAAAGAAACAACGGATCCTGCCAACACCTACTCTATGTGAAAGCTGTTTCAGTTCAGCTCAAAAGCTGAGAGCACCAAACCTCCACACCAGTGTGGGCAGTTCTGGCACAGCCATGTGCCTAAGCGCACCGACTGAGTGCAACAGTTGGACTAATAACAGAACCCCCCCAAAAGAAATAAAGCCGGATGCACAAGCAGGGAGAGCTATACTGTATACAGTAGCAAGCTATACTGTATAGCAAGCTACACAGGAGAAAGGAAAAAACTGACTTCTGCCCACCTCTCTCATACTGCGAGTTGAAATGTCCACAATGCCACTCAGGTCTTAGTGCCACAAGGGGCGGTGAGCTTCTAGCTTCAGCCACTTCGGGGTAAAGCAAATCACTTTAATATGTTAAGAAGATTAAGCTGGATAAATGTCTAGATAATTTTTTTATAAAGCCACGTAAATCTCTAGTGTTTCTATTTGGGGAGGGGCGGTATGTGAGTCAGTTGAGACGATCAACACAAACCTTCCAACACGCAATGCGATTGGCTAAGGCAAATTGGGATTATTCGAGATTTCGCATTTTAAGCTTCTTGGATCTAAGACCATCCTACCTCTTTTTTATTATTCCAACCCCAAGGACAACTAAACTATGGAAACATGTTGGTCACAAGCTCATGGATCTGGTCTTATCCTTCTTATGCTGGCAAAAATAAATACTGTATTTGACAATTTTGTACAAGACAGAGCATCCATATCAAAACAATTATTTCAAAATGTTGTTATAAGTGATTAGCGTGATAAGTGTGATAAGAATAAAATACTCTTTATTTTCATAACATCAGTTCAATCTGATCTTATAAATAAAATTATGTAAGTAAAATGGTCTTAAAGCAAAGTAGATGACTTTCCCCCCTATGATGAGTATTCTGAAGTTATCTGCCTGTCAGCCTGTCAGCTAGCTGTGCTGGAAATTCAGTGTGGAAACGAGAGGGAGAAATGGAACAAATAATGTAAAGGGATTAACAAATCATTTGCATACCATTTTCTGCGCTTCCAAACTACAGGATCAAAAAAATGACATGCAAGTGATATCTGTTCAGCTTTATCACACACTATTTCCGACCTCTGAACGCTTGGGGTGTCAACTGATGTGTTGATGACCACTACGAATGCTAATTCTACTGTATGAGTCTGCAAACAAAGGACATCAAGTCAAGTATCATAGCTTGCTTTGCAAACATATCTATGATATAGTATAGAAGTCAGGGAAAAAGGAAAACAGGTATCATACGCAGACCATAGAAATTCCATAACCAGATTTGGAAAGGATGCACTTTTTAAGGTTCTTATACTTTCACTGCGCCAAATGTGTGTTAACCACTTTTTTTCTTTCCACCGTCTCTCCATCCACAGTTAAGACAATAACTTCAAGAGGAGATGAAGGGGATGGCATTATGGAGAGTTAAGACAGGAAGAGCAGCCCTGAAGCTGTGAATCAGAGGATTGGGACAGAGCTGGAACTAAACCTTGTGCCGGACGGGACCACAGATGAGAAGCACAAACAATAAACACTAGCACTAAACAATTTAGGCAAAATGCCACTAAGCCAAGCACATGAGGGTCTTAAATAAACTTCATGTGCTAACTTCAAACTTTAGGATTATTTAGTTGTTCTAAATTAAAAAGAGAAATCTCAGAGAAGTACATAAAGTATTGTACCTGAGGTTTATGTGTACATTAAATGGCCACACAGCAACAGTCAGGATCTCAATTAAATTACTCAATGTTAAGGGACAAAGGAAATAATCTGACAAAGAAAGAAAGAAAGAAAGAAAGAAAGAAAGAAAGAAAGAAAGAAAGAAAGAAAGAAAGAAAGAAAGAACCTACCTGTAGGGAATGCAAGACATAAAAAATGCATTTTAAAAAGGGCAGACGCTCTCTGATATTTTGAGTATTCATATTGACCCCGATCCTGTACTAATAATTCTGGGTTTGTCAGACTCCATGCCTATGTTGAGTCGACGAGAGCACAGACACAACTCTTCTCATATGGTCTGATTACAGCGAAAAAACTAATTTCGACACACTGGAAGAAGGAGGAGGCTCCTGCATTTAAGCACTGGTTAAATGAAATGACTATAGTACACTTCATCTTGAGAGAATAAGGTATTCCCTGAGAAACAGGGAGAGCCAGTTTGATAAGGTTTGGCTGCCCCTTGTCCATTACCTGAGTAGAAACAATTAATAGACAGGATACCATTGATATGGTTGACTGTACGCCATTTTCTTTTCAGATGTTTTCCATGAGCTTTCTATCATCTTATTATATAGTATGCAGTGTCACTGAGCAGTATGGGTGGGAGGGTTAAGGGATTTCTTTCTCTTTTTTGTTTATTTTTTCTTTAATTTTGTTTCATAAAAAAAAGTTTCATATCATAATGTTTGTAATAATTTATAATCTGTTCAATAAAAACATATTTGACAAAAAAAAAGGGCAGACAATTTCTAATCAAACCTCTCTTCTGACAGCCAAGACGACAATATGAATGTCTTTGGACTTTATGAGGCCACAGATAAATCCCTGCATGGAACTTCTCATTAAGAAAATGTATAAATTACTCACACAGTGCCAAAAGTGTGTTCTACTCGTCTGCAGATCTTACAACTCTTCCCTGGCAAATGTTTGGTTTCTCAAACTCATAAATAGAAATTTAATCTTGTATGTTTATCTAAGCATTCACTGCAGCAGATGCACTTCCCGTGCAGATTATGAATCTCTGTTTGAACAGACCATGCAGTCAATGTATATGAACTGACAGGTTAGAATTTCAGGGCAAATAATTGGAAGCCGCCGGTTGGGTAGACATTTAAATTATGAACTTGGTGTTGGCTTTATACTGTGATTTGCTTGCCAGAGAGCTCTAATTAACAACTTTCACAAATCTCATGCATGATGTCAGTAGGACATCTTTACAGAATGTATTTTACCAGACCTAATAATATCTACAGTATGGTACATTATCAATATTGGAAAATATATATATATAATTTAATATTACTACTTAATGCAGGGGTTCTCAACCCGTGGGTCGCGACCCATAGGGGGGTCGCCAAATTATTTTACGGGGTCCCCAAATTATTAAAATAAATAAAAAATGGAATGGCTGGAAAATGGGAATTAAGAGTTTACATAGTACGTAAACAGATATAAAAAATGATTATATCTGGCTTCAGTATTCATTTATGATATATTTTCTCTATTATTAAGGTTATTTTTGCACTCAGTTTGTATTGGTGGTGGGGAGGGGGGCGGGGTGGGGGTCACGAGACATGGCCAAAGCATTTCCGGGGGTCCCCAACCAAAAAGGTTGAGAACCCCTGACTTAATGCTCTGATTTAATTACTATATTGGTGTATTACACCTTTGCCGTGACTAGTGCAAGAAATATTTAGGTTAAACTAACAATCTTTGAACAATACCATGGAATTTCAATCAGAGGCCTATTGAGTGCACTTCACCTGCTTTTTGCCAGGTGCTTGCAAAGCGCCTGGACTACATTTGATAGTACCTCTAGTAACGACAGTAAAGACGACCATAAAGATGACCATAGTGGACCCTTTTTCATGATTGGCTACCTCTAAGCCAAAGGGAGACTTACCCATAAACCCCTAGTCTGAACAGTGCAACATGTCTGCAAGAGGAACGGACGGAGTGAGAGTGGCAAGAGAAGCTAATGTTATGAGCTGAACCTAAAGGAAAGCCATAACAAAACACAGTGGTTGAACCAACAAAAGAACGTCGGAAACAAACGAAAACAATGGCCGGGAGGTTGTGACAGAGAAACAAACAAAACAAACAAAAACAATAAAGGGGGGAAAGATGCACAACGGAGACGGCCAAGCAGCAGTACTTGCTGCACTTGGCTATGACTGGAGTGTTTATTGGTCGGATCGTCGGGCCATGTAGGTGTGATTATGAGGGCTGCATAGCCAGCTCAACCTCTAGTATATTAAAACTGGCTTAAGGCTATTCATACTCCAGTTTTAGGTGATGAGGTGATCACCGAAACGTTGGTCACCTTATGAGGTGAACAAGGAGGACAAGGCGGACCACGTTGTCACGCTCATGACTCAGCCATAACCATGGTTCCCAATGCAGCTACGCCGAAATATGGAGTGTTTAACAAGAGCGTGTGAGTAAATAATAACTACACTGGAAAACAGGTTGTCCACCACATAGGGTGCATCTAACCAGACCAATTTCTACTAGGGATGCACCGAAAGGGAAATTCTTGGCCGAAACCGAATACCGAATATAGGAAACAGTTGGCCGAATACCGAATATCCGAATATGATTAATATTATATATTTTTTTTCCTACCATTGCTGTCATGGCCGTACCTTAAAGCTACCTGATTTATGGCAAAATAAATGTTGCATCAAACAAAACATTCCAGGTTTTCCAGGATATTTCTCTCTCTACTGTCTAAAACTAAAACTAAGGGACCTCAACCTTAGGGGTGAACTGCTTGCGTCCATAGTTTTAGTTTGGACTGTACTGGTCTGCACAGCGCTGACATCTTACACAACATGTAAATCACTCCTCTCTGTGGAAGCATGGCTTATGTGGCTTATTGCCTCTCTCCATTCCACTGAATATGCATAATCAATCCAGCGCTTCTAGTAACAGGGTCTGTAATTCTTCCCTTTTCACAGCCCTGCATGAATCATACATGTTGCGTAGAAATGGGAACTGACTGAACGAAGAGGGTCACGGGTCACTTTAACAGGGATGTTATTATGACAAAGGGGAACATTAGGTAAGGAAATAAACTCCCTGAATCTTGGCTAAACGAGCAGCCGTGATCCAACAGAGCCAACAACGCCCACCTGATGACACTGAATACTCAATTAGATAGACATTAAATTTGTCACTTGTAGACCCTCGGTGTGATTTAATGGCATGTGAGGATGAGCATTCAGGATGTCTAAATATACATTCTTGACTCGCTGAATAAGGCCCATCGCCTACAGAAAATAAAATCCCTGTCTTTGCGGTCTCCGATACCCCAACACGAAGACCTTTCAGGAATCCTGCATGGGTGGACGTGTAGGCTTTCCTAGGAATGACAAGGTCTGCTGGAGAGGAACCCCACCCTCGCTTTCTCCAGCATGCCAAGGCGAAGGAGAGTGGGCAGTGCTGAGACGGCAGCCTGCCGTGGGCACTGCCAGGCTTAAAGCTGCCCTGTCGTCATCAGAGGCTTGCAGAAAAGAACACTGAAATTCACCAAAAAAAAAGGGAGGGGGATCGTTGCATTTAAATCCTCTCTTAACGCCCCCGCATGTTTTAGCAAAGCATGAAAATCATTCAGAGAGTGAAAGAGAAGGAGAAAAAGATGGAGAGAAATAGAGAGGAAACAGTTATTAGTGGCGGTAAGCAAGCTCAACAGATCATAGTGAGGCAGATCTAATCAGGGTAATGGTTTAAACCCTCAATCCATCCACCAGATGCAAGAACGTCTACCTAAAACAAGACTTTGGAATCCGCCATGCCTAAGAGTGTGCCCTGTGGCTCTGGTCCCACCTCAAAGAAACAACTCAGAAACTCTGCACTTGGTACAACTCCTGCGACCAGTTTTGCTTAAACTGCAGAAGACACTGATTGAGCATGTTTCTACCTAAATGTAAAATCATAATTATAGCTGCAGTGCAGCAATGGTCGGTGCCAGGCAATTTGAGAAGGAAGAAGTATAGGAAGAGGAGGAAGATTAAAGTCATACTGTATCTTCAGTGGTATATTTTTCTGATTGTTTGTCCGTACCACCATCTCCAGCACTTTGCAGTTGAGGGCATTGCAGTTTCCATGCCTGGCATTAATAGCGGGGGGCGGACTTGTAAGAAATCAGCAAGATATGGCTTTTGGTGACTAGTTTCTGAAGACCCGCACACCGTCTGCACTTGCAATACAAACTTTATTGGCAACGTTTCGGTCAAAGACCTTCTTCAGGTATGGTTGAAAACCAAAATAATTGATAAAAGAGATTATTGGGTGTGCTAAATAACATACTAAAGATTTTAGGAACAACGAACAACCAGAAAGGCATCGTTTTCAAGATGGCATCCACGGTAGCTAAAATGAGCTAAAATGCTTATAAACTGGGATTTAATATGTAAAAGATCATAACAATTATGCACTTCGTAACTACTTTTAGAATTTTGGCATGGTGTTAGGTATGGGCATAAGGTTTTCAAAAACCATCGCAAACTAAATTGGCTCGCCCCCTACCCCTAGTGGTCGGTTTGCAATGAAACCACTATTAGATACCGGTATGTCAGTATATGGTTTGAACCCCAAATAATTGATAGAAGAGATTTTTCAATGGATTCTGTTACCATTGGGTGTGCTAAATAACATACTAAAAGTTTACGGAAAACAAACAACTTGAAAGGCATAGTTTTCACGATGGAGCTGCCGGGAGCTTGAAAACGATTCCTTTCTGGTTGTTCGTTGTTCCTACATTTTAATTTAGCACACAAATCTGTTTTATCAATTTTGGTTTTCAATGATACCTATCCAATATTTGAGTCTGTGCAAACAGACCACTAGGGGGCGCTCCCAACGCGTTTGCACAGCTTTTTAAAATCCTTATACCCATACCTAACACCACACCAAAATTCAGAAACTAGTCACCAAAAGCCAAATCTTGCCCACTATAATGTGTACCGTCAGGAAGGATGCTCTCGGTGGTGCCACTGTGCACAAAAGTTAGACACAGAGCAAGATCCTACAAACCTATTGTATCTTTCTCTGTGTCTATGGTAACCTTTTCAGCCTCCTGAGGTGAAATGTAGGCATTGCTGTACCCATTTCAGCATATCCCTGGAGAGTTCCTCAGCGATGTGAGATGAACGCTGAGGAACTTGAAGCTGCTGACTCTCTCTAAAGTTAATGGTTATGGGGTCCTCTCTTTCTGTAGACCACAATCAGCTCCTTGGTCTTGTTGAAATTGAGAGGCTATGTTGTCCCATTTAATGCAACTGTTTTTATACATGTCTTGGCATGGCTCTGCAGGAGGCTAGTCATCTATTGTCAGTCTGTGTGAATGCTTGCTATTTCATTTTGACCTCGCCCCGGACCTCGCTCTGTGTCACAGACATGGTACAAATGTAACGTGATGTTGCTCTGCAAGATGCCAGCAGGCTATAAAATTGTTGGTGGACAGATCAACGACAACTGTCTTGTGCATAATCCCAGTAGGCAGTAGAAGTAGATCCACTATATTTTCCACATGTTTAACTTAATGGAAGTCAATAGGGACACTGATTGGACTGAAACCTTTCTTCAGTTTTATACAAATATGGTTGTCAACAAATTGTCAACTATTCTCATATAACACTGACTGTATTGTAATATTGTTTAAGTGGTTAACATAATCATCAAAGCCTATTCTGAAAAGAAATGCAATACTTTTATAGTGACCTTAACTTAATGTATTGACCAACTGGTTTCAATAATTAGTCAACCTATACTGTATATTCCATCCAACGGTTAAGAACAGATTTTCTCCACTGGTATTCTTCATTAATACACCATACCACACCACAGTTGCGACAGTAGGTCACAGATTACTATGAAAACCTGCAAAACCAGTCCGTCAGTTGTGCGATGCCTCCTTGTATATGTATATCAGTCCATCACGCCTCATGACATCACGTCTCCATATATGGCCGTCTCCATATATGAAGATCACGACACTGACCTCATCAAACCCTGGATAGAAACCCTTGGATCTCCATATATGGAGCTGACCTGTTTTGACATTCCATATGTTGATCTGACCTCATCAAACCCTGCACACTGAAGACACGTTCCATATATGGCCAGTACAGAATTAATTCCAAATGTTGATCTGACCCCCCCATGCCAAAGCGCCAGCCCAGCAGTCTCCCGTCACCAAGGCGGATGCGTGCACTTCTCAGTCACTTCTCGTCTGGTATTCCATATATATGTCTCTTTTTACAGTGCAGATAATAATTGTGATACTATTTCATGTAATTTCTTCTCGTGACATGAAAGTATTTTAGTTGTAGTACTCTGCTTTTGTAAATATATATAAAATAAATAAAAAATCCCAGACAACAAAATACTCATAAAGGTCTCACGGCCTTTACTCCATGTCATCCCCCCATCTCTCTCCCGTTTCCTGTCAGCCTACTGTCTGTCCCTTAAAAAAACAATAAAAGGCGTAAGCCGCAAAAAAATATCTTAAAAAAAAATGCACTCTGTGTCGAGCTGCCAACTTGCACATTGCACACAAGTAGGCCATGTATGGCCTACTTGTGCGCAAGCAGAGCGCGCCATGATTGGCGCTGATTGGCCGAGCGACGCCACCAACATACATACAGTACATACTTGGTCCTTGATTGGCCGAGCGACGCCACCGACATACGCAGCCGATTACAGTACTTGCACGCTCTGCTTGCGCAAGTAATAACTCTACTAGCGCAAATACGTAATAACTCTGCTATCGACTGTTTGTTCAGTAACATGTCGTCTCCCTGTCTCTCCAGCTCTTTAATTAATAAACAGAAAATGCATTTGCAGGTCAGGTCAGGATACCAATTATATCCAATTAGGAGAGATAATTCATACAGGATACAGGATGAACAAGTGAAATAGGAAGTAATGACACAAAGAAAGCAGACAAAATTGGAAATGGAACAGTAACTAAAATAAAATAAACTGATACAGTCACTGCATCTCAGTAATGAAGTGGATGTGACAAAGGTTGGATTTGGGACTGACTAACCACTGGTCTCTTCAGCTACTGGTATACAACAACGATTGAGTAGCAGAGAATAGCAGTAGTAGAAGTAGAAAACCCTGAGAAGACTCTGATCTTTCACTAGTGTGTTTGAACAAGTGTCAGGAGAAAGGGAGAATTACATCTCAAAGCCCAGTAAATAAAGTTTGTATTGATTTAATCTAACATGTAATCTGTTTTGCTGTCTGACACTGATTCTGGCAATAAAAGAGAATCATATAAGACAGCATTATAGATAATACGACCATAGATCAACTGGAGTTTGGGCAAGAGAAGAGCAATAGATCATGTTCAAGCCAGACTGCTTAGCTCTGGAATTCATAAACTACCTCCTAAATTGAGGTGGCTTTCAATTTAAGTTTTCAATTTAGCGATATAGGATTTGGTGTACGGTTGATGCAGTTTCATTGTCAATTTCACCAGGGGGGTTCTCTGGACTGGGAACTGAATCTCTCGCTCTTTTTCTTTCTCTCTGTCTCTCTCAATCTCTTATTCTCAAATAGAACTCTATAGTGCATTCCATATGGGCCTCTGACATTTTTCAAGAGACAACAGACAATTTCAATGAAACTCTGTAATTGTACCATACCAGTTAACATTTTGATATGCATATTGTATAATAAATCTACAGTATATTTATATATAGCTTATGACATACTACTACTATACACCTACGTTGAGTAATGTCACTGCCATTTCCAGTCCTGTCATCTTTAGCAATGTTTACGGTAGACAAGGCAGACAAATTACCATTAGTCTTTAGTGTTTGTCACTTTTTACCACACACACACACACACACACACACACACACACACACACCCCTTGCTTTCATATAAGCACATAAAAGATGGTAATCTAATGCATCAGCACAATTAAGTTGAAATAGCCTATACAAAAAATAAAATAGTTGATCATAACTTGAAGGATTCCGATTAAAATTCACGGTTTAATGAGAGTATTATGGTCTGGAGTCAAACAATGGCATTCATTTGAATCAAAATGTGTTCGTTTTCAATACACGAATAAGTATATATTTTTATTCTGAAACCTAAATTGTTACATTAAAAGAGACAAAGCGTTAATATAGCACAACTCCAAAACATATGCAGCTTTGTCCCTTGTCTTTGTAATTAGAATGTTCTGTAATATCCCTAGTCATCAAATCAAATGAGCCAATTACACATTTACCCAGAATTTGACATTTGTAGTACATCCATACTCCATCCATACCATACGTATGGATGTAAGTCCTTCATTCAATATTACAACATTGCCTATAGGCTTAAACCCAGTAATTCTCCACATGGTTTAAATTTGAGATGCTTGCACCACCCTCTGGTGATAAAAGCTACAGTATATAAATTCAGGAGATAACAGAACATGTGAGATGTATAGACACAGAGAACAGATACATTATGTAGAAGAGTGTGTGCGTGTGTGAGTGAAAGACAGGGGGGGGGGGGGGGGGACTTCAATTGCTACTGAATTGATTGTATCATTTTATTGTTAATGAACTTGGTATTCATTGATACTGTATATTTTTTTATCACTGTAATGCCTCAATGTCCTGCTCTTGTTGATGTAAAAATAAGGCTTATTTGCCCTCTAGTGGTAAAAATAAGAAAGCACAAACGCTTGTTTTGCCAAAATAATGTTGCTCACATATAAGTATATAAAATGTATATATAGGCCTACACTATGCCACCAGGCCAAGTATCATTATAAAGGTGAATTTACACTCACGCGCGCGCACACACACACACGCACACACACACACACACACACAGAGCCTCTCACCTCATCTGATTCAGGGAACCTTATCTGTGGAGCATCCCACACTTTGCTGATTCTCTCTCTGTGTTCCGGCAAAATTATGAAGCACTTACTGACATTGACCTCTGGCTCTGGATAGATAACTTCTAGTCCCCCACATGAATAAATAAGGAAAGATAAATTAAGTAATACAACGAATTTAACGTGGCATCTCAATTGAATGATTAAAGGCCGATTTAATTGCACAATGTCACGATGTGCCCTGTTCCTCAGTAGTCTAGTAGCCAGCCCATAGAGCCCTATTGTGAATCCGGACAAGTTGAGTACACCAAGGTTTTACGTTAGAAATGTTTAGTATTATAGTACAGTATATGGATCCCCAGCATGTATAAACTGCCGGATGCTAACTTGCATATAATGTGACCATACCAATTACAACCTATAGAAGGCAAAATATTCAAAATGTCATCATGCTTTAAGTAGCATGTGTCAAACTAGGCGATTTTCATGATGCTGAATCCATTTCAAGCATTAGTTTTGCAAAAAAACACTCATTGGGCTAAAAACGACCAATGCCGTCATCACAAATTGATGTCAGCACATTTGGGCATGGCCGTTTTAAGCCCAATGCTAATTGCTTGGAATGGATTCAGCATCATGAAAACCCCCTAGTTTGACACATATGCTAGATAAAGCATGATGAAATTTTGAATATTTTGCCTTCTATAGGTTGTTAATGGTATGGTCACATATTATGCCAATTATGAAAATTGCTCAACATATGCAAGTTAGCATCCGGCAGTTTCTACATGCTGGGGACCCATACTAAACATTTCTAACATAAAACGTTGGTGTACTCAACATGTCCAGGTTCACTTTTTGGCTACTAGGTTACAGTCAGGAGGGACTCACTCAACGTAGTGGTTTGAAGTAGGCCTACAAGGCAAATTAATGTACCAGCTACATTCATAATTATGTTTCCCAGAAAGATGTCTTGGGCAATGTGGGAGACTTACTGGCAGAAAGAGGCATCCAAGCGACTCACTGTTGGGGTCGTAGTTGTTCCTCCTTCAACATGGTGGTGGTACAGCACGATACAAGCAGCAAAGGGGAATACCAGAAGCGGCCCTTGATAAGCCTGCAGAACAGCGGTGTAGATATTTTACATTTCATACACCACCTGACCACCACCACACCTAATGAAAGTCTGAAACCTGTTAGCTCTAAGGCAAACCAAATTGCCTCATCGTACAGTAAACAAGTCTAAATACGTGGCCAAATGATTAAATTATGCAATTTTCCATTATGCACAGTTGTTAAGTACAGTTGGTATGTTTTAATGTGAAATGATTTGACAGAAAATGTCCAGTAGCCCATACTCTTCAAAATATTATAAAGTGGTGTTGCTGCCCTCAACTGGGAAAATCAGAGATAGCATAGCGTCGAGACGAGTGAATGTGAACTACCAGTAGTCCAGTAGGCTACAGACTGACAGAGAGGAGGATTTTATGATGAACACCAAGTAAAACACCGTATTGAAAGTAGGAGAAGTGTTCAATTTCCCAAATAATTATTTGCGTCGCGGTATGTACTAATGTACAGTACAGGCCTACCATTCGAAACGGTCCCTGAAGTTGCTTCCACTGTGCGTCATTGCAGGGGGTAGACTACTCACTGGCACTGCTGTGCTGCTGCTGCGTAGGAGCATGAGTGACGTGATGTATACCGTGTTGGAAAAGTTCCAGGCAGCGGAACACCTGACCTGTCCTATGGTGGAAGTGGGAACACCTTGCCAAAAAGAACAGATCTATGTTAACTTGTTGTAGATCTGTTCTTTTTGGGAAGCGACACGACACCCCCGTCTGCAATTCGAAACTGGCCCCCACCCCCTTACTGTTTGTGTTTCTTTTCCCTTTTGACCTCCTAGCATGAACTTTTTTAAATATATATTTGTACAAAATGTTCTGATGAATTGAAAATGGTGGACCCGGTTGTAAACAAGTGTAATTATCAGTGTGTGATTATACATTACAGTGGGCCAATGCTTAAAAATGATCAAAGGACGAGTGGAGGTGAGAACGTACGTTCTGCTACTTTTTTTATTTAGTAAACAACATTTTCAAGAACACGTGCTACAGAATTCCAGATTTACAGCTCCTAAACAATAACAACTTGAGAACAAACGCAAAATACCTGATGACTCTCGGTCAAATATCTGCAGGCTTTAAACACTGAGAAAACATTCATTATTATTTTCAATGTATTTATTAATATTAAATCAACCTCTTCAGTACAAGGCCTCTTAAACTATGCAATTGTGATTGTGCAGCATATTATTTTCCTGGTTCTGCTAAAGCTCCTTTGGTTTGTGCTTCTCTGCAGCTGTGATATTAGCACCCACACATAATGTAAAAGGGCCTTGGTCTGATTACCTGTGTGTGTGTGTGTGTGTGTGTGTGTGTGTGTGTGTGTGTGTGTGTGTGAGTGTGTGTGTGTGTGTGTGTGTGTGTGGCCTACAAGATTGGAAAACAAGTCAGATTGAAAGGTGCACTCGATTTCGCTGTTGGGGGAGCGCTGCCTGAAGGTGACTTGAGCCACGTGAGGCACCGCCGAGCGAGCTAAAGCGAGCATGTCGCCATGCCGAGCATTTGGTTAGTCACCTTCAGTCGACTCAGTGCTGTCCGACTGGTCCGAGTTATGTATCGATAGGGACAGAATCGTAAATCATTGTCCCCCTGAGACTCAGGGCCTGAGTCTTGTATCTTAGTTTGACAGGGGCCCTCGCCTCGGAGGAACACGGGAGGTGAACTTGAAGGAAACAAGCACTCTTTTTTCAATCAGACTGGTTTTACAATCGTACTGTACGTAACACACACACACTGTGTATATATATATATATATATATATTATATATATATATGTCTAATCTCTTAAAGCATTGCCGTATAGCCTACCCTATTATGTAACGGACCCGCCGTCTCCTTTTTATTGTGATGTTCAGAAAGTGTTGACATGCTGGCCCTTTCATTTGACATGGGTCTAGTTAAGGATAATTGGTGATTGGAACCCAGGTAGCTCAGCTGTGGAGGTGGAGACTGGTTTAAAACAGTCCTCCATGGTTGAGCATCAGAGACACAAGGACAAACATTTGTTGATTATGGATGGAAAGGAGCCAAAGTAAAGGCAATGGAACGTACAAACGTAAAGGAGAATTGGAACAAACCATGGACACACCGACTCAACAATTAGCACCCAGCTGGAAAGGGGACAAGGTGAAAATCTTTTGTTTATTATGGTCCGATGGTCTTGTTACATTCTTTGATGTTTATTGTTTTCATACAGAGTTTGATATCTGCACTGTATGGATTTGATTGGTTATGTAAATATGGTTTAAGTGAACAGCTTGTGCTTATATATGTCGTTCATTGATTATTGTCTGATTTATGATGCATATTATGTTTTTCTTTTATTTTAGTTCTACGGTGATTCACTAATAAAGCAACTTAAAATCATCAGTCAGTCTTCAACCTTTCGTGGCCAGCTGGGTCCGCTACATATTATGCAATTTGAATATACAGCAACGCAACCACAAACAAAGCAGTGCTAGTCTGTGATTCCCATGTAAAGGGCCGGGACTAATTGCGATTAATTTAGATTAATTAACTACAGAAAAATTAATCGCGATTAACTACAGATAAATTAATCGCACCTTTTTTTTCACCGCGGAACGTTTCTCACTGGGCGCTTTTCTATAGTACTGAAAACTGGAAATAATAAAAAGTCAACCCATTTTGTGTTGCCTAGAACTGGAGGTCTGACAAAAAACAGTAACAATATGAAGTAAGTACAGCTTTGTGATGTCACTGAGATGTACTTGTTACTGTTACTATTTTTTTTTCAGACCTCCAGTTCTAGGCAACACAGAATGGGGTGACTTTTTATTATTATTTCCACAACAGGTATATTAATGACAGTAAAATGTTGAAAATGAGTGGTATCCTGTAGTCACTATTCGTTGATTCACTGGGATACCAAAAAACATTTAAAAAAAAAGGTTTCTCGCTGTTCTCGGGTTGAATATTGATATGCGATTAAAATGCGATTAATCTAGATTAATTAATCGCAAAGCCTCTGATTAATTAGATTTTTTTTTTTAATCGAGTCCCAGCTCTAAAACGTACTCTTTATGCATATAGAACAAAAATCTATTAATCTCAAATATGCAATAGTCGGTATGAGTTCTTATTTTGCCTCCTTTGAAAGACAAGCCATGACATACTGTATTTTTATTAAATATAAGGTTATTTAATTTTCAGGGTGAGTGTGGCTATTTCTCTCTCTATGGTGCTGCAGAATGAATGTTTAATTTAACCAACTGATTTTGTTAATGCGTTATCCACTGATGTTGATGTTGCCATGAAGTTGATATACCAAAAGTTATAACTAATGTTACCGGGTGCACCTGAACAATGCTTTATGTTTTTTATCTAACTAATGTCTCATTTTGTGGCTTTTATTAGTTATCATATCACTATTATGTCACTCTTACAGCAAGTTGCTGCATTTCGCTTTACCCAAAGGAGAAACATCACAGCTACATCACAGTTCAATGTTAACACAAGAATTAGAACATCATTGATGCTGATGTGTAGGCAATGTCATGTGTAACCCTTACCCAACCCAATGTAAAAGGATGGATGAAAGCAAGACAGACATTTTAAGGTGTAGCTAGTAAGCCAGATACTGTAACCGCTAATTAACTTTGCTACTACAGTATATGAAAGCATTTTCTATTGCAGAGAAGCCACGCTGTTATCATGCCATGTCTTGTTTAATCCGAATTTTAATGTTAATCTATGCTAACCAAGTAACCAGATACAGTATGTGCAATCTGGCATAGCCACAACCAGTTATTTTTTAATTATTTTAATAGACTAATAGGCGATTTACAGTAGTTACTAATTGACATTCATCATCATCATTTATTTTTACATCCGGAGAATCCTGTCCAAGACAGGCTTCAGACCGTTAATTATTATTGACTATTATGGAGTTTAAAATATTTCAGCTTAAACATTAACCTGTTTTGTAAAGGAGTTACTGAATTATATTCTATTAGTTGCCATTGTAGTGTTTAGGAGAGTTGTTGCACCGTTGGTGGGGAGCACATGTACAATATTTTCTTGTTTTATAATGATACAGACTCCTAAAAAGACCTTATTACCATTATGCAATTAGGCTATTTCTAAATGATGAAACAAAAATGTAATTCCCTCCATTTAATGGGAGATGTCATTGATGGTCTGTCATTAGGTTAGTCAAGTGCGGTCTCGATGGTATTAAGAGGGCATAACAAAAAGGCTAAGCAGTAAGCACTGTTCAAACTATCAAAAGCACGCTCTCAAAAGTGAACACAATTGTACAGTAATAATTATGTAACATGTACATTTACATATACATATACAAATGCAACCTAGAGTACCATGGAAACTGAAAACACCTTTCGTTACACAAAGTAGTAACCACAGTAACACTATTTAAAGTACTGTAATGCCACACACTTCACTGTACATTAAGGCATGAGGTGTCTTCTTTAATGTACATCAGCAGAAGAAGATTCACTGAGAAAGGAAATATAGGCTATGTCTATGTAAATAAGTAAAATGTATCACCTTTACCAGGAAGGCAAAGTAAAATATTTAAGCAATAAAAGCCTGCAATCAAACCATAAATATGTATCACCAGTATCACCTCAAAATCGGGCACAATAGTTAACTGGCCAAAATAAAAGGAAAGCATTCATGGATCAATTTAAACTGAAACTGACATTACTCTGGGGGGTTTATCACTCTGATTATCATTTGGATATGGTAAGTTAGGCCTCTTATAAAAAGATTGTATATCCATTTATTTAGAAACACATTTTAAAACAATATGAAGCCACTGCTTGAGCACCAGCACCATCTAATATGCATCTTAATATTTAAAACTGACAAATAAACTATTTGGCAAGTCTTGTTCATGCAGTCTAGTTTATAGGTACAGTACTGTATGGACTTGATGCAGGCTTTTTTTATCACTGAACTGCTTCATAAAATCCAATCATTTTAAAGCTCCTTGTTGGTATCCAATAAGAACAATTGAAAACATTCTTAAATCTAAACAATCCGTTTTTTAAAGCAAGCCGTTCAACATGTGCTGCAAAGCAAATTCTGCAATCAATATTTAGTTATTTTAGTTGTTATATAACAAATGCATTTAAGTATTCTAGCATATTTGTACTGGGTTCACCATAATGGCTTGGCATTTTCAATTCTAAAAACGTTTTATTTTCTTGTGCTGTTAGTGCATTCAAACTACCTGTAATTGCCATGTATATTACATTGCAGACATACTGTACCTGGAGGCCAGCACCAGGTAAAATATGAACTAATAGGAAGGTCACAATGGATATGCAAGCATTATGATAATCATATTTGACTGCAATTAGGATAAGTCAAGTCTATGTGCAATTTACTGTATGTATTAACTGAGAAATACTGTAGCTGGCTGCTCATGGCCTGCAGCATTTTAGGGTAACTGCACATTAGAGAGGAATGGAAATTACTCAGGTATACAATTCTTGTGATAGACAATAAGCACCACACTTGTACAGTATAAACCAAACAATGCCACAGGCTATCTTTCAATCAAGTGCGGCAGAGCGATTAATACACTTTCTTCAGCATGTGCCATGAAATGAGCAAAACAATTAAAGATATGAGTCGTGATTTCAATTGAGTCACTTCTTAATATTCCTTCAGCAGTTTTAACACCATAATCCTATGGCCTGGAGCCATTTTAATTTGCTGCATGTTAGGACACTGTAGCTATTGTCCTCAGTGCCATCCAATGAGTTGCTGCAACAGAAGGTTCTTGTACAGTAGGTCTCTGTGGGCAAGAGTCCAGAAAGTGCTACAGGTGTGTAGAAGCAGGATGAACGACAGTAACCTAGGCATATGCAAGCCTCCCACACGTGTGTAACAGGCAACTGCATGCGGTCATATCACACCGTCCATAGGATCATCCACCACAAATCTCAAAAAGGCCAATTCAGCAACAGCTGACATGTCAAGCACACCATCACAGAAGGATGATGGTGCGAGGAGTCAAATACAGCCGGACCTTAGCTATCAATTCTGAAGTACTTTAGATTGGGTTAGGCTGCTGTTCAGGGTGACGGTGATTAAGTAGAATTGATCAAGTCAAAGCTTACATAGCATATGCGTGGGGAACATGGGCTTGTACAACTGGCAAATTTCAAGGAAAACTTGTGTTTGCCGTCTTTTTTCAGTTTTTTTTTTTTTTAAATAGAAAATAATGTTATTTACTATTTGGGACACATTTTGCATTCATATAAACTGAAGCCCTTTTGTGACGATAGTCCACAATTCACCACAATACTTTAATAATACTGAGCATACCCAGACTCACATCACCATTAGCTGTGCAAGCTGTACACAAACATTCATCAATAGAATGACTGTACAAAATATAGCAGGCCATAAACCTGCCAGTGCTATCATGTTCTCCTACTGAGGTTTCATAATTGTATTGTTTAACCGTATATAACTTAAACCAATCACTCCTATGTGGATTTTTATATGTACATATTTCCTGTTGAGAAGATCATACTGTACATGCCATTTAGATTGTACAAACACTTAAGGGCAAAGTGTTAAATCTCTGAGGTTTGAGTTCTGTGTTTGAATTGCTGGTCATTACAGCTGATAAGCAGCACTTTGTCGTCAGTTAGTAGTTTCATTAATTACAGTATGATCTATGTCATGATTTCTAGCATAAAGGTTCTGTTCCAGCAGATTCCCCCTTTATGAACTGAACTCTGGTCTATCTTTGGTGGGGTATAGTTTATAATAATCAATAGACTCTTCATAGTCAGTACATTGCAATGGATGTTGTAGGCAAACATAAAAATCTAAAAACAGAAGCTCATCACTTTCATTGTCAGGTTGAGCTGACTTTGCAAAGCCAGAAGAAGAGGTACAGCTTGACTGCAGAGGCAGAAAATAGAAGCAGAGATTGCAGTCCTAAATTACAGCCAATGATGCTTATCCTCTATTATTTGCCACTGTGATCTGGAGAGTGGGCCTGACCTTACCACAACTTCAAATGACAGCCGATGAACCAGAGGAAGGAGAGTGTGAAGAGGGGGACGAGGGAATGTTCCAGAAGAGCCATTTGCGTTTGCATTGTCGTCTCTGGTACAGATAATCCTCCTTGTCCCGTTCCTTGCGCGCTCTTTGGTAGTGATCGTCCTCCTTCAGGTACCACACAGGTGGCCATCTGTTTTTCTCAAAGTATTCCTGGTTTTCTACCGAGACAACAATTGAGAAAGTCCTGCACATGCGGTAGCATTTGTACATTTACAAAAAGCACAACTTTTAAATTCAAGATTTAGATAGTAAAGTGTGTAATTTATGCCAGAACAAAATGTGAAACTCTCTTACGGTATGTTAAACACATAAAATGATACCTAAATAAATGTATTCCCTCTCTTAAATTAAATAATTTGTGCAGATTATCTTGTTGTTATCATTTTATTAGATTTTTATCCATAACGCAATGCAAAACTGTTGTTTTATGTTGTTATTCTGCAGTGGGAACCCATGACGGAATTTACTTTTTAGCTAACTTTTTAATAAACTAAAAATATATATCACTGACTGTAGCACTCCATTATGATTCGCCTCCAAATGTAATATATCTTTCTTGACTTTGTTTTATATAATCTAGGTGTAACACCAGCTGCTAAGGAAATGTTTTGTTTTATTGTAAACTTGAGTGAGTAGCTTCCAGTAAATTGGAAAGGCAATCTCTAAACCCAAATCTAACCTTAATCCTAGGAGTAGAAGCACTTCACTCGGTCAAGAGTGTATTACCTGTAGACTTGGCCTTCATGTCTCGGGGAAACTTGCGGCACACACTGTTATAATTTGTGCAGATGTGGTGAAGGCACCACACAGTGAGCTGCTGGGCACAATGGAACTGTTGAGAGACAATAGTACATCAATTATACCAGGTTTTTTATTTACAGTAAAATAATTGCTTATCAAAACAACTTTTTACTGTTCTCAACAATATGTGTGCAGTGACTGCAGTAGTGTAGTTCCATTTTGCAATGACTGAGGGAGTGGGACAACTGTACCTGGGCCATATCCAAGTAGACCAGTACATCTCCGTCAATATCGGACCCCATCATAGATGCCTCCATCAACACTGTTACTGTGTAGAGTTCTGAAATCACAAAGTCAATACCAGTCAATAAAATAATAACAACAGTTTAAAATCATGAGTCTCAACTCTGAGGACCCTATTTTGCACGTCACATTGAAAGGATAGATCTCCAAGTGCATGCATTTCCGTCATAATCACTGTAGCCTCTGTCGAATTGTGTCAAGTTGAAAACCCATCTGTGATATCTCTTGACAAACCAACAAACATTCACATACTTAGTTGTCTATTATTAACCCCTGGGGTCAAAAAAAGCTTAGGTTTCGTTTTTGGCTAGGGTTAGCCAGCCTTCATCCAATCAGGATGAGAGGGGCCTTCCTCTAATCATGATCGAGTGGGGGCGGGCCTTGGGGACGGGCACGCGCTGTTGGATGCCGGCTGGTCCATTGGTTCCATTTGTACATTCTCAGAGTTAAATTAAAACTCAGGATTTTACAGTCAAGAATAACATAACAGTAATGCAGTCCAATTGTTTATACATAGATTATACCATACAAAATTAAAACCTGTAAGTGCAACCAGGTGGGGGAGGCAAAGACGGTTGGCAAGAACAATGAGCTCCATTGCGTCAAGGTCAGGTCGAGAACAAAATCGCCCGGTGTAGAGATATTCTAGCACAGCCCGCATACAGCTACGAGTTGTATTAGGAAACAACACCTAAAAAAAGAGACAAAATGCAAAAAACAAGAGCATACATTATTTGAGTAATTCTGAGTTCTCCTTAGTAAACAGCAAAGACAATCAGAATATTTGAGAATTACAGCAGTGGACTGACGTGCCTTACCTTAGCTATAGCTTCCCTACTACTTTCGCTACGACTTTAAGACATTTACATATACTGTACATTATGTACTGTAGGCTGCTGTATTTGATTTGTTTTACCTTGGAGATTTAATGCTAGGCATGGATTAGTCCACAGAACAAACTAATCATATTACACCAAATTTGTGCTGCTAATTGTCTCCACCAGGTCGAAGGCATGGGGAGAGAGTATGTTTTGCATACTCTCCGTTTTGCATACTTTCCGTGTGTCCGTGTCTGTCCGTCCTTCCGTCAGCTAATCTCCAGCACCATTAACCCGGTCGATGCCAAATTTTGCACACACACTCCCTGGATGCCAACGATGAATCTCTGCCCCAACATTTTCAGAACGGCCTGTTATAGCGCCACCAGGAGGCTGCTTTGTGCAAAACAAGTTTTTGGACAGTACACCTACAGATTTTGTCCAAACATCACGCAAATTGGTACACAGTCTCGCTAGAGCCATTCAACGAAACAGGTCTTTCAGACATCTCAGACTCCATCCTGATTGGCTAAGATTGGCTTCCAAAGTTCGCAGGAGTGCTCAGTTTCAAACAAAATGCTGCAAATCATGAACACATCGTGTGATTTCCGTGAAATTGTGCACGCACATTCCCACTAGGCAGAGGAAGAAATGCCACATGTTCATGACTCGGCCTCGCGGTGGCGCTATAACTGGCCGAAAAGTGTTTTTACCTCTAACTGCGGATCTGTGGATAACTTTGTATGCCAACTCCCTAGAGGCCAAGGAAAAACCTTTGCCTGGTATTTTTCACATCTGCTCTTTATAGCGCCACCAGGAGGCTGACGTATGTAAAAACACATTTTCAAATATTACTCCTTCAGATTTTATCAAAATTTCACGCAAGTTGGTACACAGCTCTTCATAGTCATGTGATCAAGACGGGTTTGTTTGATTTCTCATAATCCACCCTCATTGGCTACGATTGGCTTCTAAACTTTTCAGGAGCAGCCCGTTTTGTACAAATGAAATCGCCACAACTACGCAGCGTCCGATTGTGGTGAAACTGTGCATGCATATTCCCACTAGGCTTTGGAAGAAATACCACTTGACAGTTTTCAAATCAGCCTCACGGTGGCGCTACAACATACCAAGCCACGCCACACACGCATTTATATTGCTCCTAAACATTTAGCCAAACATTTCCTACACACACACACACACCTCCTGGTGGAGACCTGTGACCAGAAGGGCACTTTTTCTAGTTAAGTTATACTTTGCACAGGTGTGTTGTTTGGTCTTTGGGTTGTACATGTAGAATGCCATACCTCTTTGGTGCAGCTCTCCACAAAAGGCCCACCAAACATAGCTGCCATCCAATCACAGCTAGAGATGAGCAAAGGCTTATGGGCCATTATTGTTCCATCGTCTAGCTTGAAGACAACATCTGCAACACCAAAATGACACACACTTGTACTACAGAACTCACTGACAGCTTTATTCAGTACTACAGTGTAGACTTCATCTAGCATCTTCCATACAGTACATTAAAAAAACATGACGTATATCAAAAAACAAAATATCTCACCAGAGAAGGTACCTTTGGCCAAGCACTCTTTCACTCTGTTGGTTCGTCGCACATGGAAGGCTTTGGTGATTTCCTGGTTCATGAAGGCTTCATTGTTGAGTATATTTGCCACCATCATCCGCAAGTCAAAGACCTCCAACAGCTCAGCAATATGTGCAATATGCATTAGCTCTTTTTCATGTTCATCCAGCTGACCGGTGTACAAGTAACGAAGTACGGCCCGGAAAGGGCCAAGCTGCATGGACTGGTCCATGTGCACCACAGTCATAGGCCTGGGGCTGTAGGTTACGGGGTCATCCACCAGCTCCTCCTGGATACTGACAAAGGCCCTACTCCATGAGGCTAACAATCTGCCCCGTCTGCCCCCTGCAGAGTCCTTCAGGGTTCCATCACTAGTGCAGGCTCGCAGATTAGCCCTGTCCCCGTCGTCAATGCTCTCACACACATCGAAGCTGGCGGCACGCATCAGCAGCTCTCGGCCAGAGAGGGGAGCACGCGGAGGCTTGTCTGACTCCTCGGGGCGTGAGTCCATGATGAAGAGGTCATAGAACTTTGAAGAGGATGTTGCCAAGTAGATCTTGTGTGCAAATATTTTCTGTCGCTCCTGTAGCACCAGGATGACATCAGCACAGTGGGGGTCCTCCAGGAGACGTGCTGGGTGCTCCTCTGTGGTGGATGGCGGAGGGGGCACAGTTATAATAGGTGGGGGAGGTTTGGGTGGTAAGAAGGGGGCCTGGAGGAGAGGTCGCTGCACGTTTCGTAGGTGGGACTTCCAAAATTGCAAGTGACGGCGTGAGATTAGTGCAGCTCGGATGGCATTATCAAAGACGTCCTTAACTCCAAACTGAGCTACAACGCTTGTCTCAAAATATGGCACTCCCAGCTCCTTGGCTACCTCACGGCCCCTTTCTGGAGGCAAAATCTCATTAGACTTAATGGGTCTGGAAGAAAGAAAAAAGCATTGAACTACAGCTGGTACAGTTTCAACATTATGAAAAATATATAAACAAGGAAAGATGCATATGCAATTATGCATTAATGATCTTAGGTATCAATTTCCACGGTTTAGGTACTCTAATTATTATCCTTCATGTTTTGGGAAATATTCAATTATTTTATTGCTCATTTTGTAATTTGGTATATCAGTGTGGCGAGTGTGCTGCTGACAACGTAATACTAAATAGCATTCTTAATGGAATATATGATTATACCCGAGAAATATTTCAAAATCATGGTGCTAAAAGTCTTTGCGAATACTTACCTTGCTAATGGTCTCCGTGCCCTGTTGACAGCTTCCAGATCAGCGTAACGCAGATCCAGCTGACAGCCCACCAAGATGACAGGAGCACGGGGGCAGAAGTGCTTGATCTCAGGGTACCACATGGTCTTCACATGGTACAGAGAGTTGGGGTTGGCAATGGAAAAACACAACACAACTACGTCGGACCTGAAGGGAAAAAGAAAAGTGGTTCTAATTCCGTTTATTTAACATCAGATCTGTAGGCAGGGGTGGAAAGGTACGGTAAGTAATTACAAATACTGTTATTGTGAATGAGTAGGTCTAATTAAATTTAGTAGAAAGGAAGTCTATACTGCCGTGCATCAGCCAAATGAAGGCCCTGGCGCATCACACGAGCATATAAGGAGAAGACAGTTGAGCAGCTCGAACAATTCAAGCCTCTCTTATTAACACCTTGGATCCGTATGACGAGTATACCTGTAATATAAATGAATGACGCTGGGTACAGATGATGAGCAGGCTCATCTTAAGGCGTTTGATATAGCTATAACATTGCCTCGCTGTGTTTCATTTTTGGAACCATTCCGGTTGCTATGCACGGTTGCCAGGGCCCCGCCCGCACTGCTTTTGTTTCTCAATAGCCGTTAGCTTCTGTTTCAGGCTGCGCCTTTGCACGCTTTTTTCTCTGAAATAAATGCGCTGTCCGTGGTGTTGAACAGATCGGTGATGTTCGGAGGTGATTTCTGAATATCCAGAGTGCAATGGGAACATTGGCGTTTTCTAGAGCAAGGGTGGACCTCAATTTAGCTCGGTAGCATTCATGATATGCTTTAGCATCCAAGATGAAAGCCAAAAGCGGAAGACCAGGAAGATGCAGTCATTGTAGTAGCATCGAAACGTCAGTCATACTTTTTGTACTTAGTACCTATGCGAACTGCTCCAGTGTCTTCTCCTTATAGTTCTAATTTAGTATTCTTCTCACCGTAGTCTGTAGGAGATGATAAGCTTACCTGCCATATGCAAAACGGCGGTCCTTGTGATGGTCCCCAAAGGTATCCCAGAGGCGAAGGGAGACACTGACATCGTCTACCACATCTCTGGAACGCTCTAGAACCTAATAACAGAGTAGAAAATGTACGCACATATTAAAACAAAGAATAAATGGAGAAAACAAACCTACATCTAATATGAAAAGAAAGTGAGAGTCAAAAGACAGCCCTAATTGTATTTATATATACGGTACTATATATAAAGAGAGAGAGAGAGAGAGAGAGAGAGAGAGAGAGAGAGAGAGAGAGCAAACATTAATTTAAGGTGCCTTTCGCATCTAAAGGTGGATTTATTCATGCACTAACAATCCAACATCTATCTGTAAAACATAATTTATACAAATAACTGTGTCCTTGCATAAAAGGGAAATCTGATGACTTTTGTATTTTGTAACTTGTGCTTACCTTCTTGTGTGGGTGGATTGTCTTTGTTCTGACTGTTTTGATTCCTTTATTGTTATCTGCTTGTCATTCTGTCTTTCTATATTTGAACGTCTCTAAATCTTCTGATCAATTGAAAATGGTGGCCCATGTTGTGAACAAGTGTAATGCTTTATCAGTGTGTTGTCCATAGTAACAGTCTTTGTATTGAGTTGTGCTTTCATGTAAAATGTACCCATTCTGCAAACTGTTAATACATACTTCAATCAAACAAAAATAAATCACACTTGTGTGAAGTGAGGGACGCTCTTATCATCATACATCACATTCAGTGCTGAGCCAATCAAATCATCACATTCCGTGGTACAAACACACAAAGCTGAGCATAGGAGGGGCTATAGAGCCCATAAAAAATGGGAATGACATTTATCTAAATATAAATCTCTTCTCAACACCAGAATTTGGGGCCAAATAAATGTAGTACTAGTTAGTGAGGCTTATTTTTTTTAATACTTGGTCATACAAGTAACGCTTACCAAAAAAGACATGTTTTGAGAGACATTGAGAGAAAATATTGCAGAGTGGTGAGCATATTACGGATCGGAATCAGAGGATTACTTACTTCCTGGCAAACTCTGTACTGGTCAATTGCCCAGACTGTGGGAACATGTGTGGCGAGAAGCTGGTACTGTGTAAGCGTGGCATTGCAGGCCCGGGCACAGATAAGCCGGGTCTTCCCAACAGCATTGTCTCCAACCACCACACACTTGATGGTTTCAACGTTTGGCCTCTCATAGTCCATATCAGAATCTGTCAACTGGGACCTGTCACAGTAAAGATTCAGACATTATGTTCAACATTTACTTGAAGAAATTGAAGCAGCCCTCTTGTAACCCTATAATTTTACTATTCACTTATCAATCAATGAATCAATACAGCAATTAGACCCTTTGACTTTCAATCTGCATTGCTCATTCAGTCTGCAGAGCCATGAATGGAGCATCATGTCATGTGACTGCTCTGTGAAAGTAGCTGGCTGTGCCAATTCACAATTTCCCTTGTCCTTGTTCTTGATACAGATAAGAGGATTTAAAGAGACAACCAAACACAAAGACATTTTCAAATAGTACAAATCTTTCAGTCATAAGTGAAAGATATTATGGTAATAAATTAATAAAACAAATTCCTTTTTGAGTATAACCAAATAAAGAGATATTTTTAGCTTTTTTAAGTGCATGAAGGCTGATGCAACCAAGCCAATTCTGTAATTTCATCCATCAGCTGCAAGAACAAGTACTACCCGTCCTCACTTGCATTTCCTGGTCAAATGGTCATGTCCAATTATGCTCAAGCAGAGCAAGCATTATGCTGCAATAGAATGTTGACTCACAAATACAACAGCAATGTTACTCAATTTAATGACAGAAAAAGCTAAATTCACTGTGTGTTTTGTAATCTCTTGAAAATAGCATCCTGGCACCTATTTATCAGCCCCTGCCAGGCCATCCTGCATAAAATAAATACGGTAAGCTGTTAAATCAAAGCATGAAATTGATGATCCACAATCACTGTCAGTATATCTATATTGTACTAGAGTATTACAAGATACTAAGATAGTCGTTGCTCTCCCATTCACCTCCTAACCTATTATCTTAATGCTTTTCAACAGCCTCTGTAGTGATAATTTGATCAACATATGATGCTGCTGTTCAAAGAACATCGTACTGTACTTCACAGTCGTGTTTCAGGGCCAAACATATGATCCATATCCATTCATAAAAACCAACCCATTCATGGTTAGGCTGTGTAGCCATTTGGAAAAATAAAACACCATGTAGCCTATATGAAAACAAACCAAAGCATTGCGCTTTCCACTAATGTAATTGTGTTTAATAATGCATTCTATCATTATATGTACAAACGTTCATGAATGTGGCTACAACAACATACTAACTAAATGTATTATTCACTGACACGAAATAAATAGCTGACAAGAAAAACAACCTTGCTCCTCATCGCTACCAATCAGTCAATCATCAATCTGTACATAAAGCATCACATCCATAAGAAATAGGCGTGAAACGAGTACTATAGCTATATCCTACTCACCTGTGCGTTAGACGTTAAACAAAACTATGTATGTCTATTGAATAGTGGGCGCAGGTCCACTCGTAGTGAGCAAAAATATATTTGATTCTTATTAGGTTAGGCAAACATACCATAAACTTGCATATCCATATTAAGCTATTAAAGGCAAGCTATGCTATCCTACATGGTTTTCGTCTCGGTTGTATTTTTCCAAATCTACATGGCCCAACCCAGGGATTTATAAATTGGTGTGAAGAACCACCAGGCACAGGCTTCCAGACCATAAACATGAACAGATCATTGGTATGTCCGTTGTGGACTAAAAAAATAATACAAGAGATGATAGGATTTGCAGTCTATACCGATGGAGCTGGAGCATTCCCTATTCCAACAAGTCAAGTCGCTGTTCGCTCAGTGCCGCTGCATTTACTCGTTATGTAACATCCAGTAGGACTTCCAAGTGGCGTTTAGCGTTGGCGACGGCGTAGCCTACTGTTTATTTGGCTCTGTGTAGTGTGTAGGCTGCCTACACCCCCAAAATATCCACATCGACTGCAATCGCTTGATTTACTTGGTTACACAGTACTGCCGACTGCACAAAACATGCCGTTTCTCCTTACCGCAACATAAGGAAGTGGTGCATCGGATTGGTCGATGATCGAAACGAAAAGGGCTCCATTGGATGCGGCTTGCACCTGACGGCAGCTCGATTTTAACCTCATCTTCAAGGCAAGGTTAAGGAGGCTTGAGAATAGGCGGTCGGCCGCAGATGTTTCGAGGAAAGTAACAGGAAAAACAGCTAGCACTGCAGCCGCAATGCCACATGCGAGAGCAGTGGCAGAGCCGCAGCCCGACCGTGGCGCGCAGCAGCGTCAAGGAACAACCTCCAGTCAGTCACATTATCACATAGGCCTACGTAGCTAATAACAGGCACCGCGCACCAACAAAAGTTAAAACCCATTCATTACAAAACAAAACACTGCTGGGCTTATTAGGTGACATTTGATTTGTGCCCCCAACAGTGTTTATGCCGTTTTCTTTGCCTAGTCCACTTGCCATAATGTGAACCCAGGCATATTGAGTACACCAACGTTTTATGTTAGAAATGTTGAGTATGGGTCGGTCCCCACTCCCCAGCATGTAGAAACTGCCAGATGCTAACTTGCATTGAGCAATTTTCATAATGGGTATAATATGTGACCATACCATTAACAACCTATATAAAAGGTAAAATATTCAAAATGTCATCATGCTTTAACAGCTTTATGTAGCATCTGACATTCTGACGTGTCAAATTAGGGGGGTTTCAATGATGCTGTTCCATTCTGTGCATTAGTTTAGCAAAGAAAACACTCATTGGGGCCATGCCCACTTGCATCATGACAGCAATGTCTGTTTCTAGCCCAGTTTTTAGAGTGTTTTCTTTTTGCAAAACTAATGCTTGGAATTGATTCAGCATCATGAAAACCCCCTAGTTTGACACGCCACATGCTACATAAAGCATGATGAAATTTTGAATATTATAGGTTGTTATGCCAATTATGAAAATTGCTCAACATATGCTAGCCATCCGGCAGTTTCTCCATGCTGGGGACCCATACTCAACAATTCTAACATAAAACCTTGGTGTAGCTACTCAACATGTCCGGGTTCACAATGGGGCTCTATTGGCTGGCAAGTAGACTATTTGATGGAATAATTGATTGAACATGTACGCCGTAATATGATTAGATTTGGGTGTGTTCTAATTCTAAATAATGTGTTTGTGTTGACTATTGTGTAATTTATTTGTATGTGTAAACCTTTTTAGTAATAGGCCTACACACACAATTCAATTTAAATTCATATTGGCATGAGAAAACATGTTTACATTGCCAAAGCAAAAAGTGCACACACACACGCGCACAGTCGCACACTCATAGTGATTCCTGTTTGGAGTAAACGGTTTTATAGCCTATTCAGTGCTTCACATTCACAATAAAACTATTTGAAAAACATACCCTCTGATCTTCGTTCCTACTCTCACCTATGTTCATGAAGGGTGGGTCATGACCGAAAGAATAAGGTTGCGAATACAAGCAGCCGAAATGAGTTTTCTTCGACGGGTGGCTGTCATCTCCCTTAGAGATGTATACGGTGAGAAGTTCAGTCACGCGAGAGAGACTCTGAGTAGAGTCGCTGCTGCTTCGCTTGGAAAGTAGCCATCTTAGGTGGTTCGGGCATCTGGTTAGGATGCCTCTCGGGCGTCTCCCTAGGGAGGTCCTCGAGGCATGTCCCACTGGGAGGAGATCCCGGGGCAGACCAAGGCACATGCAGCCACTGGCCTTGGAATGCCTCGGGATCCCCCAGGAAGAAGTTATTCATGTTGCTCTAGAGAGGGAAGTCTGGAGCTCTCTGGTGGAGCTGTTCCATGCCCTGGCGACCCGGCTACGGAAAAGCGGTTGAAGAATGAAGATGGATGGATGGACCTGATCTTCCTTCTGTCTCTCCTGCTGCCAACACACAGACGCACACACGTACGCACACACACACACACACACACACCCGTGTGCGCACACACACACACACACGCTCGCGCGCACACGCACACACACACACACACAAAATAGTAGTTTTACTGGGTGCTATCATATCAGTAGGCTAAATATTTGGTGCATATCATACAGTGAAACACTAACCATGCAGGCTGGCATGATTTAAACTCCTGCAATGTGAAGCTTACTCCACCAGGTGAGGCTGTCACATTAATTTCTTCACTTTGGTCATTGTCACTGTCAAAGGCATGAGGCACATGGGTAGATCAAAATGTGTTTATTTATCAAAATAATAGATGATTTGGAAGTGATACATCTATTAGATTACAGGCTTTCTGACTATTGAGAGAGTGAATGTTCATAAACAAAATATTTGCGCCTCACTGAGAAAAAATAAATCAAATATAATATAGACCAATATATAAAAAAGAGACCAGGAATTTGTAAAATATCTTGCACAAATATTAAACACAAATTATGTATAACCTCTAACCTTATAGGTTGTGATAGCATTCTTCCAGAGCTTGCGTCAAGGCAATAGCTACAGGGAAAGGCGGGAAAGGCGTGAGATTGCCGAAAGAATAACCTTTGCACACACAGCCCCCTGTGCCATCTGCCCTTTGACTTGCAATGGTTCATAATCAATCCTGGGCTATACTTGCCTTCTTCTAGTTGTTGACTGGATTGGGGTCTGGACTCTAGTTTGCAGGGTGATTCAATCGATCTGAGAATCATTACTGTCTGCAGGGTCTAAAGACTGGCTCCATGGCCACGGTGGTTACAGACTCCAAGGCTCCTTTCTCCCTGGACCCATACCATGTCTCTGAAGAGCTGGGCTTTATCCTTTCTGCACCCCTGGTAGGTAAAAGAAATAAATGCTTTATGGAGTAGGATGAACTATAGTTTTCAATCAGGTCATCTCCCATGTACAGCAGATATGAACCATAACAAACTGGATTATATTCCAATGTTTTTAAGGTAAGCAGGAATCCAGGAATTAGATAGAAAGTAAAATAAAATAAATTAATGCAAATTTAGTTACTTGCTGATGTTGATGTGTACTTCAAATGCCTGTTTTGTTAGTTTAAAAAATTCAGTGTCCTGTCCTGGCAGTTACCCCAATGTATTATTGATAAATGGTATTCTTGAAAATTGCTAAACCGCCTTTATGGTTTAGACTATAGAGCTACTGAAATTAATTTGAGTGTGGTCTTGATTTAAATTTGCAATGTGGAGCAGACTTATACAATCATGAATTTAAAAAAAAGTTAGATTTTATTTCAACACTTTATTATTATATTATTTCAACATCTATGTTCACCAACAACTTTCCTCCTTAATTATCACATCATGATCTTTCAGGTATAACTTCATTAGCATACTGAACATATGTTGTTACTCTCATATACAGTGATATTTAACAGGAAACTTTTCTTAGGTTAACTAGAACATTTAAGGATTCTTTCTCCATCATGCTATATCCTTTCCATGCCTTTCAAGATCCCATACAGTATATGCAGTCCTAACAAAGTGTTTCACTTTCTTCTTGACTTTCAACTTCTAAAAGGCAGAGCTGCCATCCTACTACCGGCCATGGATGGATATTGCCCTGCATGTGACAGAACTAATAAACTCTCATGAGCTGCGTTCACTTATTCACAAGGTACAGTAATTGAATACATGAACAATTACAGTACAACATGATGAACTGGGAAGGAATGAAGTGTCTCATGTTAAATTCCCTCTCTCATCCCTTCTTCCCAGATGCCACTGTTGAGCATCCAGTTTTTGAAGAGCCATCGGGAGCTACGATTGGCACACCTAGTGCTGGGTGTTATGACCATGGGCTATGTGTGGCAGGAGGGAGAGAATGACACCATTCAGGTATGTGTCACTGGCAGTGGTGTGCACAGATGAGGGTGCTAGAGTCCCCTGCCCTTTTGGCAATGTGCCCTTTTGAGAAAAAAAAGGGCGGGAACCCCTTTTGGTGTTAGCTATTGAAAGATAGCAGATCTACAAGCTCATAGAATCTGATCTCAGGTCAAAATGGGTTAAGGCAACCGGCCGGTTCCACGTGCTAGGTGCCCTTTTTTTCACTTGAGCACCTGCCCCTCTAAATGTCTGTGCATGCCACTGGTCACTGGGTCTCTATTACCCTTTCTCTGCTCAGCTTGAAAACCTATTATTTTGGTAAGCAACGCTCACATGTAGGGATGGGCAATATAGTGTTTATTTGTTATTTATTTATTTACCAAACAACAATATCATTGTAATAATATAGTAATTTACATTTTTACATTTCCAAAAGAGCAGATCTACTACAAACTCATAATCGGCTATTTTAGATATTTTTGAAAATCTTTGACAAATTCTGGAAGATATATATATATTCCCGAAGGCGAGCCTAAATTAATGAAAACCATGCAGGAAAAGACCACAATATCCAAAATTCCAGGCAATATCCAATCTCATATCACAATATTGATATAATAGAGGGTATGCACGTGACATAATCATCATACTCGGAAGTTACACAGGAACGCTGAATGGCAAAAAAATACTTTCTGGCCTTAACAGCCCATACATCCACAACAGAAAAGTCCTATCTGATTGCATTAAACAATGTTAAAGGGACACTTCACCCTTATGTAATAAATAATGTTTAGCAGTGAGCCCAGTGTCTCTGATGTCATGGACACTGGGCTCACTAACTTCCTGGACTACAATTCCCATAATGCTTTGGTGCACTGCTCCTCCTTGGGGGAGGGCTGTCTTACTGAGACAACAGTAGTCCTAGGACAAATAAAGAGGATAGAGCACGGAGGTGCGGCCAGGGCTCCTGCGGGAGGTTTGCACATGTGCAGTGTAAACAGGAACTGTGATGATGGAGTGTTGATTTTGTTTTTATTTTTAAAAGTATATCAATTTTATAACTGTGGAAAAACAGACTGTTGTGTATAACAGACTGAAAGATAAAGGACAAGTACATTTACTAAATGTTAATGTTTTTGTATATTTTCTTTTGTGGATTTTCCATGTTCTTTAGTACAAACTTTTATTTTTGTGAAATGACAAAGTAACATGGATGAGGGTGAGAGGCTGCAAGGGCTCCAAATTGTTGTGAAAGAAATGGGACAGCACTTTGAAGATGACTCCGCCATTCATGACACTTTGCATCACTTTATAAAAACTGTCCTCATTCACAGCCAGTGCCTACATACATTCTTGGCCTATCTTTCATGTCTATTTTAGTATTTAAGCTGATCGTTTTATTATTAGTTGTGTGATATGAGTTGTAATATTCATATATAATAATATTCATTATACATTTCATTTCCATATTCTTTTACTTTGCTCATTAGTCATTTCTCATCAGCTAAATCAGTGAGGGCTCATTGAGTCAGCAAGGGAGTGGATTGGGATTGGGCCTAGGACTAGGCTCACTGCTAAAATCTAAAATATCTAAAACCACATATTACACACATAAAGTCCCCCAGGAAAGTGTTCTAAATCTTCTGAATTTAATTCATTTCATTCATTTCATTCATTTCATTCATTTCATTCATTTCATTCATTTCAATTTCATTTTTATTTATTTTTTGCAAAAAGGGTGAAGTGTCCCTTTAAACGATGTTAAACTTACTTTGTCACTCACTTTTCCACTTTACCAAGCCCTGCATGTGACAAAGCATGAATTAAGCTTATCACTCTATCTCACCTTCACTCACATATCTGTAGCCTACATGACTGCATATATTCATGGATATGTATGTAATTTAGTTAAAACTTGGAAGCAGCTGAAATTTGGGGAAAGGTTCAATTGCGCCATGTAGACAAATAGATTAGAACTTTTGGCTTGTGTTTGAGTTGTGTGGCTGGATCAATTCATTGATTTAGTCACACAGATCAGGATTGGCCTTGTACTGCTGTTACATCTATTGGAAATATGGATTTACATTTTATATTTTGTATCATCTATAAAAATCTACAAGAAGCTAATGGCTGCTTTTTTTTAGACCGTTAACTATGGTACAATAATTTTTCTTGTAATTACAGCGATACTTATAAGATAATTATGGTCTACAAAACAAGATGTCTAAGAATAATGTAATAATGTTGTATTTATGTGGAACGTATACATCAAATAAAGGGGACAAAATACTACTTGGGAAATTGGGAATATACAGTAGTGAATACTCCTGATCCTATCGGCAAATGTATAGATTTAGTAGCCTACCAGTGCATGTGCTACAGTATTGTTACAGAAACCTACACCTCTTATTCTTTGTAGTTACGGAGTACTTACAAAGTATTTGAGCTGTAAAATGAAGCCGTGCTTGATCGGATCAAGTTCCCTGTAGGTTAAGTGCAAGGTATGTGGGTTAGAAACTGAAGCAATGCATACCCCCATCATGTTCTCTGTACTAGTAATTGTTTGTACTGTACAAGGTACTGTATCCGGGTTATAAACCGTGTTTGTTCCCACCTTGTTCACAATAGGCATGAGGGATATGTTTACTGCCAATTTGTTCCCTGTAGTATTTACAAGGCTAGTATACAGGCTGTAAAATAAAGTAAATTAATACGTAATACATTACTCATTATTCTCCTCTACTTTTTAATGCTGTTACAGACTGCAGACTCTGCACACTGTAAACTGAAGCAATGCTTTCCCCCTTTTAGGACCAGTAAAAACAATTAGCTTCTCAAAATCGTTAATTTGTTTGATTGATTTATAAATGCTCTATTTAGATTCAAACATCCATCCATACCAACATATATTGTGATAGTACTGTAGGTTAAAATTGGTTGGTTGCATCAAGATCCCAAGTTAACTCGCTAATCTCAATTAGTCCAGGGGCAGAGACAGATTTTGGTACATGTCTCCTACATGTCTCTAGTTTGTATTTTGGTATGATAACTCTTCCAATTCTGTAGCTTAATACCAGTTATCGCAGTTTTATGTGACCATACCATAAACATCCTATATAAGGCAAAATTATCCAAATTTCATTATGTTTTATGTAGCATGTAACGTGTCAAACTAGGGGGTTTTCATGATTCTGAATCCATTCCAAGTTTCGTTTTGCACAAAAAACACTCCTTGGCCTAAATTCGGCCAAGGACATATTCCAATACGATCATCAACGCTACATCATTTTCCTTTAAGATTTTACCTCGCAACCTGGCCGTTCCGTACTGGAAGATATCACAGCGTTTAGGACTTCCCCCAATCCTCACCCATGCGGATGCTGTGCTCGCTAACTGGAGGAAGAGGGATCCTGAAGGGTAAGATTCAACTACATTTATATCACAAAAACAATCCAATTATGCCAGCATATTATAGTATACATAGATTATGTATAAAAAAATTAACAAAAACAAGATAGTTGAAACATAACACGCACGCACACACACACACGCACACACACACACACACACACACACACACACACACACACACACACACACACACACACACACACACACACACACGAATTCATAAAAACAGAACAAAAAACTAAGGAATACAATAATAAGTAAACACCCTTCCCAGGAACAACAATGAAAAATCAGGATCAAAGTAAATGCATACCTGTGCAAAGTTCATCCTACATTGTAAGGACAGCCTAAATCATGTCCAAAAGCTTATCTGCAATGCAAGACCATAGGGCTGCAACTAACCATTATTATTATTATTTAAACAATTAATCGTTGCAACCTTGGCTTAGACCATACATTGACACTTTTATCACTATCTCTGTGTAATCTTGACGTTTATCATTCTAAATACTATATCTAAAAATGTTGAAGCCCATTGATTGAAATTTTAAGGTATGTGGAAGTTTCCATCTCATAGCCACCATCTTCTTTGCTGCTGTTAAGCCAGCAAAGACAATGTGCTTGTGTGTACATCTACAGATGGAGAAGGTGTAATATCAAGCTCCAAAAGTAATGAAAGTTTACTTTAGAAGCAACCATATTCCAAAATGAGGAAACATTCAGACACTCCCAAACCATATGAAAGTAGGTAGATTCAACATGGTATAGTGAAGATCAATATTGTATAACTAACTGCACCTTTTCTTTCTCCTGTTTCTTTTTCTGTTCACCTTCATCTCCTGTGCCAGACCTATTGACATTGAGTAAGTACTTTGCGATTTCATTTTGGATTGAACATCCTGAGACCTGACAAAAGGACAAAGATTATTGTGTTATTATACCTGCAACATCCAGGAACCTGGAGTTGCTGGTCACCCTCCCAGGAGGGGAGAGCGTCCGGGGCTTCTTCATGGTTACTCTCTTGGTGGAATTGGCTGCTGTTCCAGCACTGAGGGTGAATATCTGGATTATACAACAACACTGACAGACACACATGGCCTTGTACTGTTCCCCAGAGGGAAATTCAGGTCGCATAGTGGCAACAACAACACAGTTGAAATACAGGAGAGGTAGTAGATTAATAAACTACAATAGAAAGGTGTCCTCAGTAGCATTATCTCTAACGGTAGGCATGCCTTAATGATAATAGCGATGTATGCAATTACATTTCTACCTACAGCCATGACATATGTGCCATGTTATACTCCTGGGATATCCGATCATATCACCCAAAACATATTATTTTACAAACCAGCATGCTTGTTTGGCAAGTCTATGTCTGTGATTTCAACACGTCACTGTATTAGGCTATATTAATTTACTGAGCACTGTAAACTCTCACGGCGAGGTAAGCAACCACACATCAAGGGTAGAGACAGGCTGGTGGTTTGTTTCTTCCACATTTTATAGACAATTATTAGGCCTTCATGCTTATACACTTAACGACATGGTTTCAACCTCAAGCATCCTTGTTGTGGCAGGCTCTGGAAGAGAGACTAACTACTAGTGCATCCATACTCCCTCAAAGACCTTCTGTATTCTAATCTGCCCATTGCAATATGCCAGACTGTTGATTAGTACAATTTGGTGGTGATCCTATTCATTTCCCTCATTGGAGAGAAAAGGATTTTCATACACTGGGATATTTATGTATACAGAATTGTATTCGATCGTCTCTAAAGGCTAGTGGAGTTCTAAAACACCCATTTCATAAAATGTTGGTTTATCTTATAGCAGCACCCGTACGTACTGTAGACTCCAGACAATAGATGCTTTATGGAGGGCTGATATTTTGGACCTGGACCCAGTATGGTCCAATATATTTCTGGCCTCCAGAAGTCCTGATCACCAGCAAATTATACACTAACTTTATACATAGAGTATTTTTGGTGCCCAGGAAGCGCCACAAGGTTGTTGGCAATGTTATGGGAATGCTCTCCAGTGGCAAGGGTCTGGGAGATGGTAGCCTCGGTAGTCGGTACCCAGGCTTTAATTTTCATCTGTGCAAAAAATGACACGTTAGCTCAGGCTAGGGAGATGGTTTCTTCTAACTTCTTTGACATTACACTCACTCTAAAAAAAAAGCGAGCCTTACAGCAGAGAAAACATTTATTGCTAGTTGCTAACTAGCTACACAAAGCATCCCTTTCCATTCAAGTGTGGGATGCAAACGTACTTTAGATTATAGTGTACTTAGAGCTATCGACAGACTACTATACTGTGAATGGAGCAAAATGTGATTAAAAAAAAGAAATGCAAGTAAGTCGCTGAATTGATAAATAAACTAGATAAAGTGCCCCTCGAGGCACAGGTCTCCACCAGGGCAGGTCAGGTTGTGGCCTCCTGGCGGCACTATAATAGGCCAATGTGAAGAAGAAAAAAATAATTCGGCCATAGCCACAAATGTGCTGACCTCATCACATAAATGTTGTAATGACGGCTATAGGCATATAGCCAAAGGCTTGCAATGGATTCAGAATCATGAACACCCCCTAGTTTGACATGTCACATGCTACTTAAAGTATAATGAATTGTGGAAAGGTTTGCCTATTGGTTGATAATGGTACCCCAACTTTCAGCAGCTGTCACAAAGTTTCCCAAGGGAGTTGGGTTGGAACAAATGTATATGTGATTGTAGACAACTTTATGAACACATCTGTGAAGAAAGCTTTTTTTGTTTTGCAGATTTTCCACACATTTAGCTAATTTTCCCTTATTGATTGAAACCTTTATTTATTCTCGAAAAGGGCGTTGAGGTTCTCCCTCATTTGCAATGCTGACGAGATCACATATATAAAACAATTTAAAGCGCAAATAACATGCATTTTAAAACTGCTTTTAATATTTAATAATCATATTGTCCATCAAAGTTATTTCTAATGGTTTGAGCCTCAATCACCACTCTGATATAACCAGGCCTTGTCAATTCTTTCTGGACTTTGAAAGCAGTTTTAGCTGCAATACCACAATGTCCTGAGGTGGAGAGGGTGCTGATATGCAGATTATTTAATATTTGAGTCATTATAATACTCATGCTAGATAAAACCAGGCTTGTTTCCATTCCATGCCAGCTTGGAAAATCAACAATGGTGGACATTGTAAACAAAGTGGAAATGCAAATTTGCAACTGAAGACTGAAGAAAAGCTGGAATTATACAAAGTAGGGTGACATTGATGACATCACGATGAGGCCAAAATCAGTCAAGCTGTTTCTGAGAGCAATTTCCATTAAAACACCAATATGACATGAAGGCCTGATTGTTCAAAATTGGTTATTTGTGGGGATAGAAAACACACATGGGAGCCCCAAAAACACAAAAACACAAAATAAATTGAAAAAGTTGAATTTTATGTTATAGGTCCTTTAAGACAGATATAAAACACAAATCAAATATTCACAAAAGGCATAGAGACATATAATATACAGACAGTGGAACAAAACATAAGTTAAAAAGAGTTACATATTGAGGTAGGGAGGTTCAGAAGCAGGTTATTAAATTCACCATATGATATTAGGGTACCAATTTTCAGTGTTTGCTGTAAAGTGTTCCATGTAGTAGGGGCATGGAAGCAAAAAGCTGATTTTCCCAGTTCAGACTGCACAGATGGGACCTCTAGTGTAAGGGCCGATTCATACTCCTATTTTAGAGCTGAATAAAAGTCGGTTCGGCGCTGTAGAGCCTACAATTTGACGTCATTTGAGGTTCGGGGGGGGGGGGGGGGGGGAAATCATTTAGGCACTACAGCGCCGAAACAGCGGTAAAATAGGAGTATGAATCGGCCCTAAGCCATTCACTTGAACAGGTCTGACGATTATTTATTTTCCATTTTAACAGCAACATGATGTAGGGTGGTAGCTTCCCATCAATGGCTTTAAAAATAAACTGGTGCCAGTGCATGGTTCTCCTCTCAGAGAGGGAAGATCAACCTACTTTATCATAAAGGGTGCAATGGTGAGTGCTGTAGCTTTCACCTGTGATAAACCTTAGTGCTGAGTGATAAACTGTATCTAGGGTATAAGAGTGGTAAGGGCAGCATTTCTATAAATTACATCACCATAGTCCAGAACTGACATAAAAACAGCATCAACAACCCTTTCCCTACAGATCATTGGGAAGTTAGCTTTATTTCTGTAAAGAAAACCAATTCTCTGCCTTAACTTGGTAGTAAGGTCAGTATTTAAAGGTTATTTTTTCATCGAGCCAGATACCCAGATATTTATATTCAGTGACTCTGTCGATAGAGGATCCATTGATAGTGTGAATGTGCAGGGAGTTGAAGTCTATGTTTTTGGCTTTTGAGAATAGCATAAATTTGGTTTTACTGGCGTTCAGGACGAGTTTGAGTGAGATGAGTGCATCTTGCATGGTGTTATAGACTTGTTGGAGTTTTTCCATTGCTAATTGGGTAGAGTCAGCTGTACAATAGTGTCATCAGCATATAAGTGGGATTGACAATATTTTAGTGTGGATATGTCATTTATGTATATGGTAAAAAGAACTGGACCTAGTACAGAACCTTGAGGCACACCATTGGTAACCTGCAGGAATTCTGATTGAGTATTCCTTCCCCTAACACACTGGCGCCTCTCGTTTAGGTAGTCATGGAACCAACGATGGGCCCTATCGTCCAGACCGATATTAAGTAGTTTCTCCAGCAGTAGGCCTTGATTTACAGTGTTGAATGCTTTTGAGAGGTCTATAAATAAGGCAGCACAGTGTTGTCGATTATCTATTGCAGATACTATATCATTTTTGACTAAGGTGACTGCAGAAATAGTGCTGTGATTTGGTCTAAAACCGGATTGCTGTGGGCTTAAAACTGAAAATGTTGAGAGAAATGGCTTGAGTTGGTTATTTAACTAGTGTTTCCATTATTTTAGCTAGACAGATTGGTCTATAATTGTTTAGGTCCTCTCTGTCCCCACCTTTAAAAAGAGGGGTTACATGGGCCGTTTTCCAAAAACTGGGGAAAACTCCTTCACTGATTGAGAGGTTAAAGATATGGGCAAGAGGTTCTGCAATGATTGGGGCAGTTAATTTAATAAAAAATTGATCCAAGTTATCCTCCCCTGGTGAGCTCATTGCGTTCATATTTACTAATTTGTCTAATACAGAGCGAGGGGTGAAGGGCTTAAAAGAAAAAGATTGACGATGGTCCAATTGGTAAGTGACATCTAGAACGTTTACAAGGGGTCCTGTGCGCTTTTTCAAATAAATTCCCTGCATCTTTGAAGTGTTTGTTAAAGGTATGGCAAATATCCGCTTGATCTCCAAGCACCAAGTTATCATATTTGATGTGAGTAGGCAGAGTGTTAGTGGGTTTATGTTTTTTTTGAATCAATAGCTTTCCAAAAACTAGCTGGATTAGAATAAGAGCTAGTGATAAGGTCTAGAAAGTATTTTGACTTGGCTTTTTTTACTTCTGAGGTACATGCATTTCCGATTTGCCTAAAGGCCAACCAGTGTGCAGGCCTTCGGCCTGGTGGAGACATTAGGGACTTTAAGCAACGACGGAAATGGATCAGAGCTCGATACATAAACCTGCCGTTGCAGCCCTTTCTACTACGGCAGAACCTACACGTTGTGTCTGCAACGTCATAACCAAGTTTATTGAAATTATAGCATTTACACCGATTGCTCCATAACCTCTCTTATGCTGTGTAATGTGTTGGCATGCTCTGAATGAAGAAATAACACTAATACCATATATTAACCATGTTTATATTAAAACTGTTTTAGAATAACACAGATTGCACCTTCCTATTTCCACTGCTGATCATGTCCAGCACAAGAATTAAGCAATATCGGTAAGTTAGCTGACGCGTGGGTGTTTAAAAAAGAAACAAAGTGTTTATGTTTGACACATGCTGCATAGACACGTCACCATGGGAACCAAAAATGGATGGGAACCCGTCGCTGACAGCTGTTTGCTTAACGATTTTGACAGCTACGGTGATTGCGTCATAGCCACCGTACTTCCGCGTAGTGGAGCCGTCCTGAAAACCGTCGTTGCTTAAAGTTCCTAATAATACACTGACAGCTCTACAGTAAAAGAGAGCATGAACACTATAAACTGCCTCTCCGTAAATCTTAGTTCCAACTCTCCAAATATAGAGGGATAGTGATCTCAGATTATCAATTAGCAAAATATGAAAAGTAGTCACACACCAAAAAAGTCGCAATATGTGAAACATTCAGGGATTTACTTCCTTGGCCTACTGGCAGCATGCAGAAGACATTTGTTGATCGGTCCAGTGGTTTGAGAGACTGCTCTGCCCCTGGTCCCATACCAAAAATAAATAAAAGACAATTCAGTGATTATAATATGAATGAGTAAATAAAGAAGGGTGTAACATTGTCACCTTGGTGCCAGCAGGGAGTATGACTAAACTTAAACTAAGGCAGGATAACCATCTCAAAAACAAACATGGATGAAACTGTGGCCTTTTGATGAAGCAATATGCCAAAATGTTCAACATGTGCCACAAATTGACCTATAGCTAAGCCCCTCCCCAAACTGCTATGGTCCAATCACAGCTAAGCATAACATGGGTTAGACCAGAGAAATCTAGTATGAGAGTGGCGACACTAGCGTTGACTCCAATTGTAACAATGGAATGCGAAAGTGCTCATTCTATCTCAATGGAAGAGTTCCAATGTTTGGAACTATAGCCCATAGGCACCCGTTTTGCGCCACTCTTTACTATTCCACTCGGGGTTAGACAAACCTCTCCACCAATAGTTTTCCTATGATAAAACATTGTTTTAAAAAAGAAATGTCACACACATATTTTTCCAGTGCATATAGCAGGCCTTGTTTGTTGACGGATTTGGAAGAGATTTTGAAGGTCTGGTTAAAAAAATGAACCAGTATTTAATGTGTAAAATCCATGATATTTACATTGGAATGAATGAGCCCGGCTGGAAAGTGTCGGGCTTAGAGGGCGGGGCTTAGCTAAAGGTGAATTCTTTAATGGATAATGGGTATGTGTTGCAGAGTATTCCCCTTGTGATCAATGGTGTCAGGTGTGAAGATGTTGAGACTGTGGCCAAAGCCCTGGAGGACATGAGCCAGTCAATTGAAGGCATGACACATGCACTCAAACTGATGCACGGTAATGATTTAACATATTGCACATACTGTAATGTATTCATAGTCATCTGGTTTACAATGTGCATTATTATGCAGTAGATATGCCTTTTCTTCCCCTCCTAAGCTCACGTGGAGCCATCAGTCTTCTATGGAATTATGAGGATCTATCTATCTGGGTACATATTGATATTTTTTTACTCTCATCAAAACGTGTAAAATGTGTGTGTGTGTGTGTGCGTGTGCGTGTGTGCGTGTGCGTGTGCGTGTGTGTGTGTGTGTGTGTGTGTGTGTGTGTGCGTGTGTGTGTGTGTGTGCGTGTGTGGCATGTGTGTGTGTGTGTGTGTGTGTGTGTGTGCGTGTGTGTGTGTGTGTGCGTGTGTGTGTGTGGCTGTACAAAGTCCATGCACACAAATAAATGCACAAACAGTATAGGCTACACTCACAAATTGACCCTTATGGGTTCTTTGCGGATCCACTTCTGAGGATTTGGTTGTGCATTAGGTGGAGAGACAACCCCTCCATGCCAAAGGGTCTGGTGTATGAGGGTCTCCAGACAGCTCCTATGGAGTACTCAGGTGGAAGTGCTGCACAGAGCAGCCTACTACACTGCTTTGATGAGCTGTTGGGAGTCAAACATGAAGAGAAAAGTGGTGAGATCCTTCCTTGAGTGTTCACAAGTACCAGAGATAAATTACATCAATTTAACAATCTAAAAGTAATGTTTTGATTGAAATATCTGTAAGTGTTGTATGCTGTAGTAAGTAATACATGATTATGCCGTTGCACTTCAGTTACATGAGTTGCAGGAGAGAAAAGGAGAAATTTACAAATAGTGAAATAGAGTCTGGACTGTCTGGCCCATGTTATTTATTCAAGTTGCATTGCCCATGCTTTTTTGAGAATAAAGAAGACCCTTGTTGTTATATGCTGAAGTAAGAGTGACCCCAGGAAGCTAATGGGGATCCTATTAAAAAAACAAAACAATAAGCATTTGTTTCAGACAGTGCCAAACGGCAATGAAACATTTCAAACGAATGAAAAATGTATTTATTTTTAATCAAACTGCTCTATTGTGAAGGTGCCTTTTTAACCCGCATGAGGAACTACATGCCACCTGCCCATAAACAGCTGATCGAGGCCATCTCCCAGCAGACCTCTTTGGGGGGTTTTGTCCAGGAGTGTTCCAACGTGCGGCTGAGCCAGGCCTTCCAATGCTGCGTCAACAAATTGTCAGCTTTGCGGAGCTACCACATCAACGTGGTCAGCCGCTTCATCACGGTGCCTGCTGCCCGCGCACGCCAGCTCCGCAGCCAGGGCCGGTCCTCAGGGGAAGAGACAGTGAGTAAGGCCCCTACAGCACTGGAGGAGAGAGGAACTGGGGGCTCTGGCATTATGAACTTCCTAAAGACTGTGAGGGACCGGACACTAGACGCCGCCCTGCCACAAACCAGCAAAGCTGCCGAGAAAGCTACAATTGAGCATCATAGATGACATGGCACTTTTGCTAAAATGAACACTGCACATAAAAGACTGATCGCATAATGCACCACAGAGAATAATATACAGCATTAATAAACTGATGTTTTGAGGAATTGTGAAAGGTTTAGAATGTTTGTATTATGTCTGGCTTTGTTGTGTCCCTGAGCAAACCTCAGTTATATGGATATGAGTGATAGCCGTCATTCAGTCCAAACCATAATTCAAGCCATCACTGTTGAGTCCCATTAAATTCAACCACTAATTTCATCAATCTGAAGAAGAATGCAAAAACTCCATCATGTCCTTTCCAGACCAAGATTACTAAATACAATCGCCCGCGTTTTGTGATGGACACATTATAAAACACTCGTGCAAACTGTCCCACATTTCTTTTGAAAAGTGACCAAGAATAGTCTCCTCGGATTTAAATACATCACAAATCTGTCAACATTATTACCATCATGCTTGCGTGTTTTGTAAATGACACCACTTGTTTTTGACAACACGAAAAAGTTAAAACTGTCAATGAACATACTGTAGGATCAGGATCACACACACAAATACATCACACAAATACTGCAACACCCTTTGAAGCCATGGGAGGGCACTGAATTCAAAAGAAGGTAAGACAGTAGTCTTTTACACCTCATTACCTGAGCAAATCAATGATAAGTGATCAACAGATTGTTCCCCTTTTTATTTATTATTATTATTACTATTATTATTAGCAAATGTAAGACATTGTATATTGACTAGAGGTGTGGTCTGCCAGGGTTGACGTCACGACTACCTAGTCATTACGTCACCTCCTCCTTTTATAAGGCATCGTGCCAGAATCATTCTTTGTTGGATTATAAACTACAGTCAAGTCCGTATAAGAATATAAACCTAAGCCTTAAAACTAAGCTTATCTTTTAACTTCATCTTTAAACCCATCTTTAAATCTACTTGGCAAGACTTTAGTCAAGACTAAACTCCTCCTGAAGCTAGGAGTTACACCTGGTCAGCACTTCCGCTCTTGTGACCACGGAACATTCTCAACCCTCACACATATCGGCTCTCACATCCAGAATTTGGGCCGCAAAGCATAGTGTCGGGGCTTTGTCATTGTACCCATCTGTCTGCGTCCCTTTTGTGACCACTATATGTAGATCTCTGCATCTGCCTGTGCAGCCTGTCTACCTGTGTCCCTTTGATGCCCACATATGGAGATCCCTGATGACTTAGTATATATGCCCATACCAGTATGTCTACCTATAATGTAAACCAGTGGTTTTCAACCAGTGGTCTGGGAACCACCAGTGGTCCTTGAGGGGATTCCATGTGGTCCCCAGCTAAATGATGGAGAGTTGGTGGGGGGAGGTACAGTGGCACAGTCGGTAGTGTGTTTTGCCTGTTATTTTTCCTACGGCACCACATCAATACAGCATGGAATTGTGGACAAAATCTTATCCGGTGACAAGATTTTCTTTAGTTTTGGGTCTAAGAGGCTAAAATCTCATCAAATGGTTGTCCATAGGTCAAATGCTGAATAGATAGGCCTTGATATGAAAAAGGTTGAAAACCACTGATGTAAACGATGGCACCATAACATTGTTAAAATACAAACCAGTTAAAATACATTTAGTTCGGAAGCAGATTCCTGTAATTAGGCAAATATGTATATCAAAACATTGCAGACTCAAGTTCTTTCTTGGTGACAACAATGGCTTATTGTTATGTCTGTATGTTAGGCAATCGTGTAGTTGTAACACAATGCACAATCCCATAGAATCATCACTTACAGGTTACCTCAGCCCCCCTGCTATGCATGCGCCTGCCCACATCCAGCCCTCACATGCCCTACAACTACTTCCTGGAGTGATAGAGCATGGAAAACCCAGAGAAATAAAGACCTGGATTGTGCCATGAACGGCTTTTGCCATATCACCTTCTCCTTTCCTGGCTTGTCTCCATTGGTGTTTCATTACAATAACAGCCTTACAAGATCAGATAAAACTGATGAAGGGGAAACCTACCATGACAATCCAATTCCACAAACCTGTGCAATCTACTGTACCTGGCCCAGTCTTCATACACTCTGGTGGTTATCAGGAGGAGGGATGGAAGGAAGGAACAGAGCTCTATCGTGTGTCCCATTGACCGCTCCATATACAATTGTTCACAATTTAATCTAACAAGTGCACATGGAGCACATAAATGGAATACATGTTTGAATGACTTTGATTTGTTCAAATGCTCCACTATCAAGACAGATATAAAACAATCTAAACAGCCCTGGCCAGGCTATCATTCCCGTACGTGCAAATATGAATGAATAAATACATTTTATTTGTGTAGTGCTTTTCCAAATGAGTTAGCCATACTCATACTGTTATACTCTGGTCATTCATGCCATGTACTGTACTGTACTGTACTGTACTGTACTGTACTGTACTGTACTGTACTGTACTGTACTGTACTGTACTGTACTGTACTGTACTGTACTGTACTGTACTGTACTGTACTGTATATACAGGTCTGTTTTACAACTTGAGGCAAACATGACAGGAAGAAACAGGGGAAGAGGGGAAGAGGTGAGTAGAGAATGCACAGGGAAGGAGGGCGGGGGGAGGCCGGCGAGGCAGGGCGCAGGGTGGCGAAGAGGACAAACACAGTGCTCACATGTCACAATGATCTGATTAGAGCCCTTTTCTACAGCCAAAGCAAATAATCCCCTTCCTTATTGCCTGACTGCGGAGGACTCCCTGACAACCCGGGCAGTAAACACAAGCCATCTCCAAGGATGTGTTCATTGTGTAGCCGTGCTGGGACAGCGCTGTGTTAGTCCGTCTGTGAGAAGTTTCGTTACATCTCGGAACATCTTGGTTGGTTTCAGCGGGACACACACCCTTCCCAACCCCAGAGATTAGACATGTCAAATGCTTCAAAGGGAAGAACCCATCGTATTGACAGTGATGTCACACATATTAAAAGATTCCTACGTGCAAAATTGTCATTTTATTATTGAATTTAGGTTGTTATTGTACAATATTTGAGCTCAGACATGAAGGTTCTAGCATGACTTAGGCAAAAACAGATCAACACAGTTTCCTAGATAGATATACTTCAGAACTGTGGTTCAAGTATTAAACATTTTGGCCCCAAATCCCTGTCATACAGTTTCTCTTCTTTCACATTCCATCACTCAGCGCCTTCAGGAGCAACAGTGTGGGTGCTACTTTTGGTCAGACAATCAGATTGCTGTGCCTTGGTGGTTAACCACAGGATATCCTGGATTCCCTTATTTTTGAATTAGCTTTTATGATGCTGTTTATCTTAAATCACACCTAAATACTTTTTGTCACTTGAGATAGTAGTTACCGTTACCCACATAATTTAGCTGAGTGTCCGTGACACGCATGCATGCACGCACGCACGCACGCACGCACGCACGCACGCACGCACGCACACACTGTATTACAAACTGTGTAACTGAGTAAAAAGTTGAAACAAAGGGACTCGTAATCTCCTATTATCCTATCATTACAATTGGTCAGAATTCTTTAGTTTATTTTGGAGCTGCAGTACAGTAGCAAAGATGACCTTAGGTCTACTGTGACGTCTATTAGCCCAGAGATTTGTTTTTTTCCCTGTTTTTGACTCAAGCTTGTTACTTTTAGTATCGCTGGGAGATGCAACCATGTGTGGGGTCCATGGGAACACACTGAACTTTCTCTTGAAGCAGTCATCTCGCTGCAATGTTATCACTTCCTCTCCCCTATGAAACTCCACCATGCCCACATAAAAAGCTGTCTGTTCACAGACAACTTTGAAAGCCTGCTTTTTCAGGTGTAGAATGGCTGTTGTTGCAAATGTCTGAGGCATCACAGATGAAGTCATCCACATGACAGTCAAGCATACCTGTCACATTACTGTTGCCTTTATTCCCCCGATAAAACACTTCAGAGCTCTATTGTGACATTTCCCCCCGCCACCTCTTTCACGTGATCTCATTCGCTGTTTCATTCAGTCTTTGTATCTGTTTGGTGGAAGGATTTTCTGTTAGAATTCGGTAGGTGATATCAGTGCAAAGTAGTTAATATTACTTCTAAAACACAACTTTTGCTACACAAACTGTTTTGATTTAAAACACTACAAACAGTAGCCCACTTTATCATGTTTTACGTGTGTTACGTCCTAGCTCTGTAATAGTTATAGTAATAGTAGCCTGACAGTAAATTGCATCACAGTAAAGTATCAATACATATAATTTTGTATCATATTATCAAAAGCAAAGACAAATATAATGACAGAATTTTTCACAGTATGTCAGTAGGCCTATATATGTTAATAATTTAAACCTGCTTTCCAATCACTAAACTTTATTTACACTATAGAAATGTACATAGAGGCAGTAGATCTATGTTTGGTTTCACACAAAGATACAGAGTTGGAATCCAGGTGGTAGCATAAGCATCACATACAGTATCTCAAAAGGACATCCCAATGAGTGGAATTGACGTGACACTATAAACTTCACGTCATTATGTTTTGTATTACCGTATGCATCATATAAAGCATGATATCTTGCAACACGTTTGCTCAAATAGCCACACTGAGCATAATGTTGTAAAATTGGAAACAAAATGTGTTACTTATCCACCAATTCCAAATATAACCCCTTTGTTCCATTCAGAGTAAATACATTTAAGTTCAATTACACAATTGCCTAAAATGTTATACTCTGTTCCACAGAACCCCTTTCAATAAATTGTGAGCGGTCCCTAATTGTAGCCTTTGTGCTAGTCTCCAAATGTTCAGATAAATGAACTTGGCACCATCAAAGAGTTAAATTGCAGAAATAATTGCACTGGCAAAAAAATGCCCTCACAGAACTGGTGAAAGGTTTCCCAAGTGACTTCCACGGTTCCACCACGTCATTATAAAATGGGATTTTGTGATGGCACCATGAAGAATACGTGACATTCAGATGGCTTGCCTCACAGGATTAGAGGGAGCCCGCACACGTCACAGCCTTTTGTCTTAAAGGTTAACACAACTTTGAGCTGAGTGACAGGAAGCAGCTTAACCTCGCATCACTGCTGACTCACTATAGTGGCCTGACCAGGTGCAACACGGAAAGCTGTGCCCATGAATCATACATTAACCCGGTGGTTCTCCAACCTTTTCATGTCAAGGACGTCCCCCCAAATTAATATGTATTTGGCCGCGGATGTCCACAAGTCCAAAATCTACAAGTCTGAAATCCACAAGTCCAAAATATACAAGCTCACACCGCTTCAAAATGATCCAATGCATGGCTTAAAGTGATATTGATGCTATATATTAACACATTTAGCATGGGAACCCCCCAAATGATCCCCTGGCGGTCCCCAGACCACTGTAGTAACCCCATACACATGGATAAATTGCCACACAAGTGCAAGAAAACATTGTGCTTATGCCAGGCTAGTTTACAGATAGAGGATTCAGAGACCTCCATGGGCATACAATGGACACAGATAGACAAACAGATACAGAGATATCCTATGGGAACAAAGAGGACACAGACAGATGGGTACAATGGGTACTCTGACAAAGCGTCACGTCCATGGGGTAAAGGAACCATTTAATAAACATTTTAAGTTTTGGAGTGTCATCAGACCTTATCGTTCTTTTCTATTATTCTAACCTAGGACCGGCACCTGGTTTTCAGTGAGTGGAAGCACGAAATGTGAACATTTTGAAAACGAATATTTCTAAATGTTAGATTTCTTTTTAAAGGCATTACTTATTATGGCATGCCCAAAATAGGGATCCCATATTGAAAGCGGTTAATTTATACAATGATGTATATGGCAAAGTACAAATCAGGCTTTACACAAACATAAGGGCACAAACACACACACACACACACACAACGCACACAACGCACACGCACACACACACACACACACACACACACACACACACACACACACACACACACACACACACACACACACACACACACACACACACACACACACACACACACACACAGCTTCCAGCCCTGTATATGATCTGCAACAGGAGATATAGTATATTTCTGCTATCTCCCACTGGACTTTCCTCCCCTGCCACATAATGTCCCCCTCTCTCCTGCAGCACTGATTGACTTCCTCTTCCTCTCAGTTGCCTCTAATGTCACCTACTCTGCTGGCGCCCACACACTGCTGTTATCAACGGCTTCTCATCCGGGTTCCCTTTTTTTTTTAAATATATACCGGTATATATATATGTATATATAATTATATATATGGGAAGTTCCCTGGGGGGTCTTCTGCATGGAAAAGGAATCTCTCTCTCTCTCTCTCTCTCTCTCTCTCTCTCTCTCTCACCACACACCTACATTGTTTTTAATGATGCATTGCTTGATAAGAGGGACAGCGCTCAGGGGTAGATTACTCAGCAGGTATTCGAAGATAGTGCCACTCACCTACTCGAGGGGGGTGCACATGGAATGGGAGGAGGGGATTTGCACATTTGATACTTATCAGCATCACATCTACCTGCTCAGCACCCACATAAGCTGAAGCAATTCAGACCAAAATTCAGTGTTTGGGCATTTCGTTGGAGATTATGTTCAGGAAAAAGGTAAAAACACTTGGCATTGGGTAAATATGGATTTTGTGTGGTTAAATTCAGGGTAAGGATCTGACTGAGATTGCATAACCTCAAACTCCCATAGGTTCCGGATTGTTCAGAAGGATCATGCTTATTTATCATAAAGACTTAAGATCATGAATAATGAACTGGACTGGAAGACTCCTTCTTAGAAATAGTGAGCATTGCAGTAGACATGGCTCAGCCATGACACCACACACTGAACCGCAGTTTCAGATACACAGTGCAGTGGGGAGGGGTCCTTTTGGACTTTAAACTGGAGCTACTGGAGCTAGAGATGGAATGAAAATCCTGCGAGGTTCCTTCTAATCCCCAACTTCCCTGTAAAAACATTCCTCTTCCTCTTCTCCCGGGTGAGATCCCAGACTTGTTTGCATGCAGAGAAGCTGAGGCAGAGGCTGAAGGGTGGGCTGCCTCACAGCTGGGGTCACTGGGATCGGAGGAGCTGTCAGGTGCAGTGTATAGGCCTGGAGAGACTGTTTGCAATGTGCATGGTGCACTTTTGTAAAACAGACAGCGGGAACTGTTGCATAATGAGACATCCACCTACCAGTATGAAATAGTTGCTGGCTACAAAGTAAAGTTTTCTGTGTGTGGGGTGGGGGGGGGGGGGTCAATGGAATATTGTACAGTGTAAATGTCTAACTATGTCAGCATGTTTGTTTGGCCAAACAAAGGCAACATTTAAGGAAAACGTAACCCCCCCTCCAGAGCAGATTTAGGGCTGTATTTTGCGTGTCTTAAGTACCAGGTCTTATTCCCTAACTTGAGTAAACTAAAGACCTGGAGGCGTGATCAATGCTCTTTGGCCACTCAGAATAGCCTAATGGCATTGATCACGCCTCCAGGTCTTTAGTTTACTCAAGTTAGTGAATAAGACCTGGTACTTAAGACACGTAAAATACAGCCCATAGTGTTTTTGTGGAATTACATTTAAATCTACTGGTTTTACTGGCCCATGAACAGTAGGCCAGTAGACTTTCCTCTGTCCTTTGGCCTGTTTCTGAGGTTCCGTTTACGCTCAAGCTAAATGCTTGAGGTTACTCGCTCTTCCCTGTTCCCAAGGCAATTGACTGTGTCCTGAAAACGTGTTCATAAAGCAAACTATTACAATTTGTTCTGCCAAAACATGTTCGCTAGAGGCCAAAGACAACCAAATTAAGACCTTGTATATTTCTAGCCATGTAATTTACCAAATTGGAGAAACCAATATTGTTAGGTACCGCAGACACATTAATACACATTATTGCTGCCAAATACAAATGTTCATTATTTTCACCGAAGAACTCCCTGAAAACTGTATAGGCCTATGTGTATAAAAATGTAATTATTGCTAAAAAATAAAATAAACGTTCCTGCACTGTGAAACGTATCATGTCATACGGAGGAGGGCAAATATACAGCAGTCAAGCAAATGTGTCTTTAACGTCTGTTGTATGATTTTACAATCTCATTTACCATGTAATTATTCTGCCTTCATTATTATCTAAATTAACTATAATGTGCAGAACTGACAGATGGGAAATTATTGATAATAGATAAGTCTGATAGATAAGAGTGCTCTGGCAATGTATCCCTAAATTTTCCTAAGAAGTCCTGGTCACAAGACAACAGAACCGCGGAAAGTTCCCAAGCGAACCCCTTCACGTTTTCGGTTTTATTCACAGACATAAATTGGCATGCAAGTGTATGGAAAGGGAACTCTCTGGTAGCCTGAGGGCTCTTTCTGTGGGTTTTTCTTTGAATGTTTTTCCTTACTTTTCTTGCTTATATCAGTAGCTTGCAGAGGTTTTAGTCTGGCTATCCCCATGTGCACAATGTCTCAGGACATTTTTAAGTCTCCCATCTAGTCTGCAGCCCCACACACTTGTGTTTATTGCAGTCCTCTAAATGAAACCCGCTTCCAAAAATAATTCAGTAAAATGATCCGCCTCTGTGTCAAGACAGTATGTCTGGCCAGAAGTAATTCACTAACTTTAAGTGGCCTGATTGTAAAAATTAGCTGACAAATTGCAATAGGCCTACCTAGTATTTGCCCCTCCCTTATGATCCACTTAAACCCTATACTTTGTTGACTGGAGTTCCGCAAGGATCTACACTAGTCCCTCTCCCTTTTTAGCTCATCGTGTTACAATGCAATGGGGTTCATGTTGCTAGTAAAGAGAAGCAGGAAGATCAGTGTTAACACTGATCTCTCACAACAACATACAGACGCTGTACAGAACCAATTACACACACACACACACACACACACACACACACACACACACACACACACACACACACACACACACACACACACACACACACACACACACACACAGCAGGGGCCTGAATCTTCACTTTCCAAAACAAGTCTTCAAGCTAAAAAGGTCTATAAAATCTAATTACCCTGAACAGTCTTGTAACACCACAGTGCACTGTAACCTGTTTAAGGAACTCACATGTTATTCACATTAGCATACAGCTCTTCATCATAAAAAGGTACAGTAGCCTAGCTATACCGAGTCTCCCTGTTTGTTTCCAAATTATTTCTGCTCTTGTCATTCTAAGCCTATGCGTATCTGCATCGTGTAACATCACAGTTTAGAGAGAAGGATTTCATCTGTCAATGAAAGTTCATAAATACAGACTTGAAATAACATGTAACATCTAACATCTAAATCTCTGAGCATATTAACGGTGGAACTAGCCCATTTGTCAATGTTTAGACCCATGGGTGACCATGATTCAGGAAACAGAGTATTATCTTTCTCTGTTATGTTGCTCTGTTCACCTGTACTGTACCCAACACAACATACTGTGCTGTACGATACTTTTATTGAGCTGATTATATTCAAGAACATTGTCCTGGTCCTGGCTGCTATGACAACTGAATTTTGCAGGATCAATAAAGGTCTATCTGTCAGAGCAGCAGTATCCAACAATAGCTATCACTTTTGTGTTTGGTTGTAAATGAATGCCCTCCTACTTCATTGTATGAGAGTTTTGCATGAAAGTAGTGAAAATTGCAGATCACGTAAGCTCACGTGTCGCATCCTGTGTTACAATGCCACACATTGTGATCGTGTAGATCAGCTACGACTGTTTTTAAAATAATAGAAAAGGCGGCTATAGGTTTCCCAACGACATATACATAATGAGCAGCAAAGTCCTTTCCTTTATAATGGGCAGGATGCTCCGGCTGTGCGCCTGGCCTGCTTCACCCAGCTGCTCTGGCACCAAGCAGGGCCAGAAGAAATTGCCCATCACGCTGTCGCTAGGCAGCAGCTTGAAGTAAACGGTCTCAGGCAGACCAAGCTTTGTTTCATTAACAGAGAGGCTTGGAGACATGAGGCATGTTGGCCTACGCTCCTGTTGTGTCTGGAGCTTTAAGGTAAAAAAAAGGTGGATGTTAACCCATTTTGACCTGAGATCAGATTCTAAAAATGTATTCTACATCCTGACAGTTTTCTGAAAAAGCTATGTTTCTATGTCAGTGGTTCTTCGATTTTTCAAAAATATCAGACCTACAAGCTCATAGTGTGACACTCGGTGGCGCGCTATGAGCTTGTAGATCTGATATTTTTCAATGGCTAAAACATAACATAATGCTAACACCAAAAGGGGTTCCCGCCCAAAATGGGTTTAATTGGAGTGATTCTCAACCTGTGGGCCGGGGACCGTTGGTGGATGGTGAAGTCACAGCTTTCTTTGTGATACCAACATAAAGTATACAAGTTAGTTCCACTGATCCAAGCCAGAATATAAGCTTGTCACAATATTGAAAATAGACATATATTAAAAAATGTACTGTAACACTTGATGCTAACCAGAGCTATCTACTTTATATGTTTGAAAATATAACATAATATGTTATATTTTCAAACATATAAAGTAGTGAGTGAAAATAGTGTTTTCATACATCATTGCATGTTTGAAAAATCAACATGCAGACATCATGACAGCTTTTAGATGATTGAAACCTCAGTGAGAACTGCATGTGCAACAATACCTTGCTGGTAAAAAAAAAAAAAGGCCCTGAAGAGGTGCAATGTGAAGTGGGCCTTATCCAAATTGTGCTGAATGTCCAAAAAGCTGCAAGCTCTTGGTCTTACATAATCTACCTTTCTCATTCACTGATAAAACATCCGGATATATGGCTAGTTTTTTGTATTCATTTCTGAAGACCCAATACAATGAATAGACTTGTTCTTGCTCTATAAGAGTATAGTCATTGAATCTCACAGTCACAGCTGATGTCAGAGAAGAAGCTATAGGCTATTAAATCTCTCAAGGGAAAATAACACATGTAAAGACTCTGCAGCACCAAGGGAGTTGATAGCATTTTTCCTGTGGATAGGAAAATTGAGCACCCCCTCCTCCACCACTGGTGGGAATGTCTGTCAGCGAGCCACAGCCAGGTCATATTAACTACCAGTTTTCCCACAATCTGGCCTTTATTAGCACTGCTAATAGGAACCTGAGAAGCAGGTAGATCTGGACTGCCCCACAGGGAGAATGCTGCACACTACCTTAATTCATACGGAAGGGGCCTAAAAATATCTCCCCTTGCAACATGCCAGTTTCAGTTTCTTGGCTATATCACAAAGGATATTTTAAGTTTATCTTGGGTACGCTGTAAATACATTTTCTGAAGGCAGGTGGTAGTGCAAGGACCTCAAGCTAATGTCATGTAATGCTTTCTAATTAGTTTAAAATAGAACACGTTTTCATTCCAATTTGGGTGATGCAGAAGAAGGTAGGCTGTGGGCTACAATGATTCAGCCAAGCTTTGATCCACAAGTACAACAGTTGCAAGATTTAACATGGCCCGAGTCCAGTTATGTTTGGCAAAGGCTCCGTGACTCAACAGGTTCACAGAGCAGTGATTGACAAACCCTTATAACCCAGAGGAAAGCACCATTCACTGTTGCCTTCCACCACTTCCACCTTGCTTTAAGAGGGGATTGTCATATTGACTCACAAAGGAACAAGATGGAGGATATTTCCCACTTACAAATTACTCATCATAGTTTTGTTGGAAGTCATGTTTGACCAACATAAATCACTGTAAGCCCATGACTACGGTATATCCTTTCCTGTCTCAATACAGTAACATTGAATTGCCCTGACAGTTTGAATGCTGTTTTTCCTCCCATTACAGTTACTGTTTTCTTTTTAAATCCTCTCAAATGATTAGTCATTCAAAATCCACAATGTCTGCTCTGAGATAGTTTAAGGTGTGCAATGTTTTTTCTTTCATCGCTTATTGTTCAGCAGAAGCATTTAATTTCTTGATTTTCTGACATTTGCTACTGTATCTGTACACCTACAAAGAAAACATGGCATAAGACAATATTTGTCTATCTCTTGCGTTGTTACACAGAACTCATAAATTCCCTATACAAAATGTCTAATTCCATTATGACTATATGCAGAGAACATAGTATGCTACAGTATCTATTAGGTTTCCAGTTAGTGTTGAGTAAACAAGGGATCATATGTCTAATGTTATCTGCCTGAAGATAGTATTTCCAGAAACTGGTGCATTGAAAGCAACTGGCTGCATGTCCTGGGGACGTGGCTCTCGAGAGCCACGGGATGCTATAGTAGCCCTTGAAGGGCCCAAATATGAGCAAGTGAGGATTGAACTGCTTTGCTTTCTAAACACATTGCAACCCACTTAACTTAAGTGAAGTGTGAAAGGGAGGGACTATTCAGTTCAAAACAAGTGAGCAGGCCATTTGAACAGTTTATGTTGCTCTTTCAATATCAGAAGCATAAAGCAGACTTTCAGGAGGTTGTATAAATATGCGTGTGAACAGAGAGTATGTACGTAGAGTAGAGGAAGAAACACAATGCCACAACAGCACAACAGCAACAGTGGGGAAATGAAGGTGCAGGAAGTTTGGCTGCTTCCTGTGCGAGATGGGGATGATTAGTGTTGATGATTTTGTGCCAGGTCAGGTGTTCACAGAGCTTTGTTTTTTTTACTCACTTTTAAGTCACTCTATGCAAGAAAGGAAAAAAAGACAACCGGAGACATTGCTATATCTTTCTTATTGTCTCCACCAGGCCGAAGGCATGGGGGGAGAGTATGTTTTGCACTCCGTCCGTCCGTCCGTGTGTGTGTGTGTGTGTGTGTGTGTCCGTGAGCAGCTAATCTCGGCCACCGTTAACCCGGTCGATGCCAAATTTTGCACATACACTCCCTGGATGCCAACGATGAACCTCTGCCCCAAACGTTCCAGAACGGCCTGTTATAGCGCCACCAGGAGGCCGCTTTGTGCAAAACAAGTTTTTGCACAGTACACCTACAGATTTTGTCCAAACATCACGCAAATTGGTACACAGTCTCTCTAGAGCCATTCAACGAAACCGGTCTTTCAGATTTCTCAGACTCCATCCTGATTGGTTAAGATTGGCTTCCAAAGTTCACAGGAGTGCTCAGTTTCAAACAAAATGCTGCAAATCATGAACACATCGCGTGATTTCCGTGAAATTGTGCACCCACAATCCCACTAGGCCGAGGACGAAATGCCACATGAACAATTTCAACTCAGCCTCAAGGTGGCGCTATAACTGGCCGAAAAGTGTTTTTACCTCTAACTGCACGGATCTGTGGATAACTTTGTATGCCAACTCCCTAGAGGCCAAGGAAAAACCTTTGCCTGGATTTTTTTACTTTTGTTGCCCTTTTATCCAACCACCAGATGAAGGCAAGCTGCAATGTCCTACATTCCTATCCTGGTGGAGACCTGTGCCCAGAAGGGCACTTTTTCTAGTTCTATGTAAAATGATTTAGTGACGAGTTGGCTGAATCTGATCAGCAGTTATAGATTAAGCAGGCACATGTTCTCTCTTTTCATGCTCTTGTTAATTATCTCCACCAGGCCGGAGCGGCTGAGGGTGAGGATGTTATGTTTTCACTCTGTCTGTCCGTACGTCAGTTAGTCTGTCTTTCCGTCTGTCTGAGTATCGGGCATCGGTGGACTGATCTGTGCGAAACTTTGCATGCAGACTCCCAGTTGACAAACAAACCTCTTATACATCTCACAGTAATCCCCCCCGGATTCCGTGGATCAAGATGCAACTGCACAAATAGGATGAAATCCTATACATAGTATAGGATAGCACTTAATTGTAAAGACGACCTAAAGACAACCGTAAACACGACCTTAGTGGACACTTTTTCATGATTGGCTGCCTCTAAGCCAGGGGTTCCAAAACTCTAGGGGTGCGTGACATGAAAAAGGTAATGCCGGTCCTCCGGTTTTATGGTGATATTTAGCACAAACGGCAAAATCCGGTAAACCACTGTTGTTAGGAGATGTATAGAGCAGCTGCAGGAGTATGCAGCAGCTGTATGTCTCTCAGTGCAGTGACATTCTGTGATTATTTACCATAATCATATTGAAAGATGTATCATTTTCTACCAAATGCAACAAGACTTAACAGCAACAGAAGCTAATGTTATGAGCTAACTGGAGCTACAGGAAAGCCATAACAATTTAGGCATTTAGCAGACACTCTTAATCCAGAGCGACTTACATTTAAGCAAGAACAAAAGCATGGGAATACATCACATAAAAGCACAACACACACACAATGAGTGAACCAATAAAAGAACGTCGGAAACGAACGAAAACAACGGCCAGGGGCGGCCAAGCAGCAGCGCTTGCTGCACCTAGCAGTTATGACGAGAGTCATTCTTTTGTTTTTGGTGTGACTATTGTCATGGTCAGATCCATGAACAGCATTTGTGCTAACCTCGCGTCACCACACTTTTCACCTCGGAAAAAAGCCTGGTCTGTGTTTCTAAATCGCCTGTGTGATCCGGTCTAGACCAGATGGTAACATCTACAAAAAATACAAAATAAATCTGTTTGTGGTTTCCGTTTGTTTTCTGCGTCACTTTGTTTTGGTCCCCCCTGTTTGTTTTTAGCCTTGCCAGTCGCTACGAGTTGAGATAAAAAAGGGATATAGCCTACCAAACAAACTATTCCAAGAACTACTTGAAGAAACGTGTTGGTGTCTGATTCATATGCCGCATCAAGGCTTTTATTGGGTAGGCCCTAAAATTATGATGCCCTTGATCACAGGGAATGTTGGGTACCGCCGGTAGTTCATTCCGGTTTGTGGTTTCCTGCCTGATGACTACAAACCAGGGACTACAACATGACGTAAGTTACATAAAGTTTGGTGATGATTGGAGCAACGATGCATCTGTTGCACCTGTCCTAGTAGATGTAGATCTGGGATCCACAGTGGCCCCTGATGTAGCTATTCTGATGGCATTGGTGATTGGTGTTGATTGGAGCAACAGTGCGCCTTCAAGTCTGCATGTTACGTTTGTCAAATCTTGATTGATTGATTGATTGATTGATTGAATGAAACCTTTATTCTCGAAAACTGCATTGAGGTTCACCCTCATTTGGAATGCTGCCGAGATTACACACACAAAATCAACAATTAGAGGGCACGGTGGCACAGTTCGTAGTGCTGTCGCCTCACAGCTAGAAGGTCCTGGGTTCGATTCCCGCTCGGGACGCTGTGGGTGCTGGCGGCGTGTTTCCTCCTCCGCGTCATCAGTGCCCATACCCGAAGGCGGGGTTGGAGAAAGGGCCTTTCTGTGTGGAGTTTGCATGTTCTCCCCGTGTCCCCTAGGGTAGGTACCCTCACAAAAACATCCTGGTCTCTAAACTGCCTCCCCTTGGCCAGCCGTGGCGCCTGATGGAGGGGAAAAGAACTGGTTGGAATAACGTGTTCCTTCCACGCGCTATACGTCCAACCAGGGAAACTCCCCCCTGTCAGGTGTAAAGGAGCAACTTGGACACTCAGGCATGAAGGAAGCATGAGTTCAAGTCCGTTGCACTCCCCAGGTTGGCAGAGGGTGTGTAGAGCCCAGGAACACATTAGATAATTGACACAGGGGTGAAAAATGGGTTACAAAATCGTGGGATAAAAATTATTTAAAAAGAAACATCAACAATTATATTATAATTAACAAATATATGCAGAAGCAAAACACAAAAACAAATCTACAAGTAAGTCATTATAAAACACACACCGATGACAGAGGAAATGCAAGGCACCAACCTGCACATCGGGAACAATTAGGGGTTGTCTTGCTCAAGGACACTTTGACACTAACTTTGGGGGAGCCACCCCTACTCCACCATTGGACTGACATTTTAGACATTGTTCAAAACACCAAATGAGAGAAAATCTTTCATTAGAATGGTTTTCCAAAATATTTTCTCTTTTTGTGGAATGACCCCACTGACTGCACAAGTTTTAAATGCAAACTGTGCACAGTGAAAAAACGTGCAATCTATTTAATTGATTATGGTTTCATAAATATTTTCACTGCGGGCATGTTCTGTGCTTACCCACCTACAAATTGCCCATGACTAACCGATCATCTTTATTCTCAATGATGAAGTGTGTATTTTCCAGAGAACACCCATATAGTTTATGAGAAACACTAAAGTATATAAAAGGAGTCTTGAGATTTACCCAAATAACCAAGAAGGTTACATTAAAAACCTCAGGTACACATTGTGATTATGGGTACAGAAAATGAATCCCAGACCTGCACCCCTGTAAGTAGAGAAACGTTTCCCCGGAGGAAACTTTAGCTCTGCAATAAAGCATTGTATTTTCATTTAGGATCCAAGATGTGGCACTTGTTTGTTGATGTGTAAATCACACTGTAGCAAAGGCTCACTCACAATTATTACTATATGCATTACTACATGTGCTGCCGGTAGTGGTGATCATGCGCTACTTTTTGGTGGAAGATGCGACAGACATACATGGAAACAGGAGTTGATTGGGCTTGACGTACACAACCTAAAACATGTCTGTTCTCATGTGGTGTGAGTCTGTTATCCATTACCTGGAAGACATTTGCTTTGAGGCAGAGTACGTACTAACAAGTCATCTACTGGACAAAAGGACCGGTGGCATGGTTTATGATCTCTACACAGTGTCGGCATGGAAAGCATCCCAGGCAGCGAAGGGCGTTGTCGAGATATTTGTTGGAAGGGAGGCACAACATTTACTGATTGGCGTTGAACACATATCAGAGAGAATCATCACAGCATCATCCAGGGAATCCCTGTCCTCATAGTCAGCATAGTATACTCCCCAACTTCGCTGGCAATGAAGACAAAGCACCGTTTTACAATTCTTCCACGACCTGACGGACCATTCAGCATAGGGCCAAGTGTGACAAGAGCTGTGGTGAGGATGGAGTGACAGCCAAAGTTCTAAAGTATGTGGTTGTAGATGAGGAAGAGCTGACTTTATCAACTAAGCATACACATCTGGCGAGATACCTGAACTACTGGCAGTAGAAATGGAGTGCAGGAAGATCGGCTTCAAGGCACAGCTAGGAGGGGAAGGGGATGCACCACCTACGAGGACACATTCGTAACAACACTACAGAGCTCAAGACCCTGGTACAGGATAGGAGGAGGAGTGTGGCAATCAGCTCAAGGGGGCCCACATGTACATCTACTAGGGCAGGTGCCACAGGTGCATTGTTGCTCCAATCCGCACCAAACTTGGCATGTACAAACACTGTTCAGGGGTCTGCCGTGACAATAGTCACACCAGGGGTCACATCAAGGGCCTAAGCACACAGTTGCTTCAATCTGCACCAATGCCGTGAATGAGTTTCTTTGCTTTGTAGAATAACTTAATAAGCACTAGTACTTCAGGAGATAGAAGAAGACGAAGAAATATTCAAATTGTACCATTGAAAATAAGATAAAACCTTTATTGCTGCATGTCTGGCCAACACATTTCAGATCAAACAAAGCTTCATCATGGTAGTATATGTTCTATATGTGCGTCTGGAACACGAAACCATGGAATGCATAAGAAACAAAACAATAGTGGTCTGTAGAGTTTATGAAATGTATATTAAAAGGATGGGGTTGAAAGCAAGAATGCAGCAGTTACTCTAACCACATTCACCTCAAAGAACTGAGGACGATGATGAAGACATGGAAAATTGAGGCAGAACATGGCAAATTATGTGAATCAGCTCACACACATTTGGCACAATGGCAGCTTTATGACTTCTCACAGGTGGCCCCTTTAAAGTTTACAAACATCCTCTATAAAGCTGGCAAGTGACTTTGCACTGACTCATCTTCACCAGAAAAGGGCTTTATGCACCTGCATGCACACGCAAGTGCACATACAGATATGTCCACGTTTGTACAACCATGCATGCAACACACGCACACGCACACGCGCACACACACACACACACACACACACACACACACACACACACACACACACACACACACACAACACGCAAATTCATCCATACTGTGAAAAATACACATTGATAGAAATACAGGAATAATGAATGACACGAATGCATGCATTTGTGTGCGTAAACTCCTACAAAGACTGTGACAGACTCAAAGACATGCAAACACATGTAGTACATGGGAGCACACATATAATAAAGGTTTGATGTGAACTGTGAAGTTCAACAGGCTATTTGTCAGAGCAGAGATGAAAGTATATTGGGTATACTATATGTACAGCAAAGTCCGGAGTGTGAGAATAAAAAGGTCCATTAAGCGTTACATTAACACTTGGACGTGTTTGGAAGTAGGGGTGCCCCTATCCCCCCCATACACCAATTAAGAATTCTGATTTCTGTCTTTCATATTTTCATATTTCTGCGATGTGTCAGAAATAATAAGCCTGTCTGCTGCACAGAGCACAGTGTCTTCTATGAAAACAAATAGCCAGGCCAGGGCAGTTTGCATCATGTTGAGCCAAGAAATGCTCCTTAACAACCTAGCAAGAATTAAAGTTTAATACAACATAATGCTGTTGTAGCATACTGTACTGTAGGTGCATTCATAAAATGTGAAATTGGTCAGTAAATGCAGGGTGACATAGTCACTTAAACAAACAGATATTTTTTTGCATATGTGCAGTTGTGCACTCTTGACCTAGATAGCTAGATAATAGCATTCTATTTTCACATATTTCTGTTTTACTTTTTGTCTTACAAAGTAAATTGCATGGCAGTTTATACTGTATAAAATACAATTATACAGCATATGGAATAGCAGAGTAAGCTACAATATGTACCATAATGATTTGCCTAATGCCTAATCTGATTTGTTGCAGGTTTCATGATGAGCATGCAGCATGACACAGAGTACGCAGTTTAGGCTATATGAACCAATGTATAATAATCAGACTAATTATTTGAACTTAAAACCTTATTTTGGGCTCATGAATTGCTGTGTATAATCAGCACATGAAATGAGTGATAATGGTGTGAGGGGTGAAATAGAACATGAATGCCCCATGTGCCCTCCAACCACAATCAGGAAATACAACAGCAATAAATAAAAGAATAACAACATAAACATACAATATGGACATAATAACCATACAGTTTTCCACAGGATTGGTGTTAGCCTTTTGTGAGAGAGCTGGGATATTTTCTCTGTGCAATGCATGCAAACAGAGAAAGGTATGTCAATGAAAACAAAATGAGTGATATTTCTCCCCAAACAGGCTGGTTATCATCGCAGACACGACACTGCTTCCCAGGACCTGAGCTGTTTACAAGCTCATGAATTTCTTAATGGAAAATATTTGCCCCCAACATAGTCACCGCCAGTGCCAGGGTCTGTTTCTGTGAGCACGCCTCTCCTTTTCCACATAAAAACCACTGTCTCAAAATTGTGCAGTTCTCAATTAAACTTCCTTTGAGCTATCATTTCTCCTACTAAATCACCCCACTTGGGCAGTGCAGTGGTGAAATGATGGAGGGTTAAGGAAACCAGCAAAATATTCCAGCAGTACTGTTTTTACAATACCATTAAGATGTCAAAAGCAAAAGCTACATTAATTCTAATCAAGTCAATGCATGTATTGTTCAAATTAAAAGTAAAACTGTTTGTGTCTTACTTTATGACCATATACTGTTTTAACAGCAGTGTTATTTCAATTCTGAGTAAAGTGGCCTCAGCATTCAAGAGGGCTATTCACTTGTGCAATAAGAACATTTTTGTGGGATCGAAGGACTGAAGTGCACATTTCTTGCTCCTTTACTCAATGAATTTAACAGAGATGCAACCACTAAAGAGAAGGCCAAGCTAAAACAACTGAAAGGCTTATGTTATTTGAATTAAACACTTTCACATACATTTGTGACCGTTTCTGACCGAGGATAAGTCATTGAATTTTATTTTTGTTTTTTGTTTTGTCATGCCATATGAAAGCAGGGAATCATAGCTTCAAATTGACATATTGGTTGTTCAGTTTGACCCACCAGTTTTGGAGATATGGCTTATAGTGTAATGACTTGCAGAGAAAACAGGCTTGAAAGGTTCATTCTGTGGTCTCTAACATTACATTTCAGCTCTGACATTTAGTCTGCCTGTGTAATTAACTCATTTTGGATTTGTCTCTGTAACAAAAAAGAGTCACATTTATACAATTTGATACAATTCAGACATAAAGTCCCAAATCAGTGCATTCTGCAATAACTTTGTAAAACAACCAAACGTGCAATTTTCGTAAGACGCGCAAATGCGGGAAGCGAACGCAGCTCGTAAATTGCAATAACAACAATTAGAATAAATTACGTACTTTTTTTTTCTTTTTAGTTAGTCATTTTTTTAAGTTTTCTACTGTGTGTGTGTGTGTGTGTGGTTGTTTGTGTGTGTGTGTGTGTGTGGGTGTGTGTGTGTGTGTGTGTGTGTGTGTGTGTGTGTGTGTGTGTGTGTGTGTGTGTGTGCGTGTGTGTGTGTGTGTGTGTGTGTGTGTGTGTGTGTGTGTGTGTGTGTGTGCTACAGCTGCGCCCTCTGGTGGCGGGTGGGTGGTGTCACAGCGGGACAGACAGACACACACACAGACAGACACACAGACATGATCTGCAGGGTCTCATAGTTAGTGCTCATTGCGTTCGCAATTATATATTTATATATACCTGTATATCTGCAAGCAGCGATAAGCACAAGCAAAAAGGCCTTTTATTTAGACAGACAGACAGACAGACAGACAGACAGACTGACGCGGCATGAGTTAGGCCTGTTCAAACTGCCTGTTATCGCTGCTTGCAACTATATTTTTTTTACACATTTTCACAAACTTCTCTTCAACTGGGATTTCAGATAATGGCCCATAGATTGTCATGCAAATTGCTCAAATTGCTCAAACATTCCGGCAGAAAATCAGGTTTAAGCATTTTTCAAACTGCTCAAAATGGCGGAAATCTGAGGGCGGAGCTTACTGGTCAAAGTGACAGATGAGTTCCATATGAGTCAAGGCACATGTGTAAACAAGATCCATGGCTTTTGGCCAGAGGCATGAGTTTTGACTGTCATTTTTAAAAGATTGCTATAGAGCCCCCTTTGGGAAATTGGAGTGAGACGGCTTTCAGCACTATTTGGCATGATCCTCTACCATACTGAAAAGTTTCATAAACATGTGACTCTGCATGCATGTATTAGGGGGCAGAAGAAGAATTTTCATAAAACTGCAATATTCATTGGCTCATAAAAGGGTAATTTTTTCACTCCCGATTTTTGTCCATATACTGTAGGTCCAAAGTTCACGTGTAGAAAATGTTGTGCGTTTTGATCAACCTCGGGAGGAGATATTTTAACAGTTTTTCATATAATTCAAAATGGTGGGTGATCTAAAGGTCAGAGGTTATATAGGTCCCATAGCGCATTTGTTCCTCGTGAGGAGACGCATATGTGTTTGGATGTTTTATTGCTGGCGGTCAAACAGTTCATGAGCTATGTGTGTTCAAAGTTTGCATTTTCAATTGATCGCTGCATGTCCCCCTGTGTGTGTATTGAGTTAGAATGGAAGGCAAAAAGTATATGGTCTATATTGTACTGGCCTAAAAATGGCTTCTTAAAGTGTAGATGTGTGTGTGTGTGTGTGTGTGTGTGTGTGTGTGTGTGTGTGTGTGTGTGTGTGTGTGTGTGTGTGTGTGTGTGTGTGTGTGTGTGTGTGTGTGTGTGTGTGTGTGTGTGCGCGAGCGTGCATGCGTGCGACGTATGTAATGTATGAATGTATGGGTATTTTCAAAGAGTTGCAAATTGCAGACCCCTGAGGACCCCAAGGGTCCACTGAGGACGTTTGTCGACAGTGTGACTTATACAAAGCCGTTCCCCAGTTCTGCTTTTCATGTAAGCAAAGCCTGGTTATCTGTCATGGTGGACAGAAATGCAAACACAGTGGCTAACAAATACCAGGACAGAGTCCCATGCATCGATATTGCCGCTGTAGTCTACATAAACTACATAATTAGCAGAGGCTTTGCATGCAGTGAAAGTTCACTTAAAGATCATCAGGTTATACTGTGGGGTCAAGCTGTACTGTTCTCTCTAACCTCTTTGGGACATGCAGGCTTTAGAAAGAAAAACAACAATCCCACAAGAGGGCAACAAGTGTGGTCTGTGAGTGTGTGTGTGTGTGTGTGTGTGTGTGTGTGTGTGTGTGTGTGTGTGTGTGTGTGTGCGTGCGTGCGTGCGTGCGTGCGTGCGTGCGTGCGTGCGTGCGTGTTTCCAGCTGTGGTCACTAGCCAGAGCCTTCCCAGATCTACGATCAAGGCAGTTAGGGAACACTGACTGAACTTAGAGCAAACCGCCCGCACCTGAACTTTATGGTTGGCGATAATGCATCATACGTTGCCCCAGTGCGTTCAAGAGCTCTTCAAGAGGGCGGCCGAAATGTAAAACGTCAAAGGGAATTGAATGTAACTGCAGTGCCAACAACCCCTCCTGTGTTCTGTGTGGTTTATATTGCATAGTCATATAAACTCGCAAGACCAATGTGCTAAAAAAAAAAGAAAAAAGAAAAGAGCTGTTAAGACAGCATAATTTTGTTGGCTTTTATACACTTCATACACTACTTATATGTATAAAATAAATGTAGAATACACATAAAAAAGCTTCTGGCATGTGTTCTTGGTCTCCTTTATTTAAATTTATTTTTATAAATCTAATGATTGTAGAACAATGGAGAGAGCTTTTTTTTGTGAAACCAAAATAGGCTTACTGAAAATACTCCCTGTGAATATTCCTACCCATATACTGTACTTATAATAGGCAACAGGCTGTATAATTTAAAAACAGAGCGGTGCAACTATACGTACTGTACTGTAGTACACACGTACTACTAAATGGGTGTACTCATTGCTGCTGCAGTGGGCAATGGGTGTGGGTGTGTGTGTGTGTGCCGCCCAACAGTGCCACATAGCCAGGTCTGTCCCAGGGGGGCAGACAGACAGATATTTTGTGAAGCCACTGAGGAAATCGGGATTTCCTGAAAGTTCATATAATGGCCTGTTGTGGCGCTGTCATTGGACCCAGAAAAACCCATAGCCCCATAGAAGTCCATGTATTTGGGCCCAACTTCACCTAGACTGTATTACCTTAATAAACATGGTCATGAATACTTTCTGCTTCCAGTCACTAGTTTAAAGTCTCATTTCTAATGTCATAATATTATTTTTGGAAAATTATGGTCCCATTTATTAAAATAATTACCATAAAGTCGTGCATGTTCTGAGGGACGTGGCTACCGTTACAGTCTATGATCGGGATTCCCCTCCCACTCGAGTCAAAATAAAAACCGAGAAGAAGGGGGGGAAGTCCCGCCTCGTTGTCTGGGCCAGCCAATGGCCAGCTGGGCTAAAACGGATCTAGAAAGATGGCGACTTACAATACAAGGACTGACAGGCTTCATTTTAAGTTCATGTTAGACCCGGAGAACGCTTTGTCCATGTATGTCCCGTGTATGTCCATTTCAGCACGGACGTGCAGCTGTCCGTGCTGAAATGGACATACACGGAGGGAGGACGGACGGACGGACGGACGGACGGACAGACAGACAGACTCTCACGCATCCATAACTGTATGCACTTACATAAAGGACCACTTCACCCATATATAATTGGTCCTCAATAATGCTCATTATAAAAAGGCACCGTCTGTGTCTCAGAGGTCAGTAGACGGTTTGGTCATTTCAAACAAGATTTTTTTTTTTTTGTTGTCTTATTACTATTATTATTACTTATTTACAGAATGAGTAGATAGAAATTGTGCCAGCCTATAATGAGCAGTAGTGAGGTTCAATAATTGCCACAGACGAAAAACAGTCTAAGTCCACACTATTGATCCATAATGTATAAATGATAGATAAGGGTTCAGGACAACGAGGCCTTTTCGTGGAGGGGTCAGAATGAAATTTGGACTGTTTTTCGTCTGTGGTACTCGGTACAGTTGAGGTGGTCCTTTAATGTGTGCTCACCTTAATTGTCTCCACCGAAATGCACTTAAAAACTTTCAAATCAAACTTATGTATACACAGTATGCACTCCCATAGAGGCCAAGGAAAAACATTTGTCCTTCATTCTGCCTTTTATAGCACTATCAGGAGGCTGACTTGAAAAAACTTTTTTTTTTTAAATTACTCCTTCAGATTTTATCCACAATTCACGCAAATCGGTACACAGCATGATCTCTAGTATATAGTCATGTGATCAACACAGAACCGTTAGATTTTTCATATTGGCTATAATTTTTAGAATAAAACGTTTCGAATAAAATGCCGCAAAACATGAACGCAGCATCCGATTGTGGTGAAACTGCACGCACATTCCCACTAGGCTGAGAAAGAAATGCCCACTTGGCATTTTTAAATGAGCCTCATGGTGGTGCTATAAGAGGTCCAGTCATGTCTTTACCTATAAGTAACTGCAACGATCTGCTTAAAAGTTTGTATGCACACTGACTTCTTAGAGGCCAAGGAAAAATGTCTGCCCTGCATTTTTCAAATCTGCCTTTTATAGTTCTACCAGGAGGCCAGCTTACTGTATGTGAAACACATATTTTAAAACTCTTTTTATGCCACCACCCCCTAACATTGGTCTGGTTGCTAGGCAACGCCTCCATCACCTACAGCAACGGGATCTTTGCACACGGCCCGCATTTACCTTCATACCATCCAAGGTTCGGATGTGATTTTGTACCACATCGCTCCAACAAACAGCATGAGTTATAACGCTAATAATAGCTGATCATGCTAGAAAGATGTATTTGGCGCTGCTGCACTGCGGCGACATGGGCATAAGGGCTACGCTTGCATGCAGGCCCTTTGTCTAAGAAAAATTTCTTCCTCGGGAGACAAATAATAAAGAACCTTGAACCTCGTTACAATGAAGTTCTCCATGAGGTTAACGCGGAAATGAATGAATGAATCTGGCATACTGGCGCAGTACCTTCTGTCACCACTAGGCAGATTAATAGTCCTTCAGATTTTATCCAAATGTCACACAAATCAGTGTGACATGATCACATGATCTTTATAGTCATGTGATCAAGACAGATATTTGTGATTTTTGAGGGTCACTAGCTCCTCCTATATTCAGCTATAGTGTCGATTTTTGTCCTAACACAAACATTAAATGCCATTGATAATGAAAGGAGAATTTACGTCATATGTGTCTGAGCAAATCGACATGTAATGCCATGATGATACACGATGTTAAGAGCGCCCCTCACTTCACACGGGTGTGATTTTTTTATATTATATCGTGGTTGGCTAAGATTGTCATCTAAAGTTTGCAAACCTTTCACGCACATTTCCACTACATTGAATGAATGCCACCCTTTTTAACATTGCCCTATTATAGTACCACCAGGAGGCACATTTTTGCAAAAACAAAAAATATATATTACTCATACATATTTTGTCCAAACATCACAAACGTTCCTGACCTGGTGGAGACCTGTGCTCTGAGGAGCAGTTTTTCTATGTGGTTTTAAACCTTAGCTGGCCTTTAAACTGACTCAGAAGCTATTAGAGATATGCTGCACTGTGCTGCTACAAATGACACATCATTGTCACCTTTGGAAAATGCTATCCAGCTTCCGCCATGGATGTCAAAGACATTCAATTATAATTGCACTGAGAGAGCTGAGTGATGACAGGGGAAATAACTATTATCAGCCTGCCCATCCTAAATGTATCCCCTCTTTCTGTGTCACCTTTTAATTTATTGTCCTTATCTCCTTTCTGTACTGCAAATCACTTCTAATATCCGTCCTCCTCAGCAACAAAAGAAGGGAGGCTCTGACCCAGCCCTGTCTTGTTTGCATTTCCTGGCGTGTGCAGCTTAGGTCTGTTCTTGATGGATCAGTGGAAAATGCATGGCAACATGCACCGAGGTTGCCGGCTGTATGGCGATGCTACAGGGCTATATTTGGAAGTTGTGAATGGCCTTTCTGTCAGTAGGGCTTGACATTGAATAGAACCAGAGGAAAACGCCCCATGCTGCTATGCACAACTGCCAAGGCAGCAACCATTAGCCCCATTTTACATTTACTGTACATTTTAGGGCACTTGGGTGTGCTGTGCCCAAGGACAGGTCACAGGACATGTTCCTTTCCATATAGACACAAACTGGCTGCTGTAGGGATCAAACCTCTCTGTTCTACAGTAGCAAGCAGTAAGACACTACACTGCCAATGTAACAAAGATACTGTACTCCTTGCATAGAGTGTGTCTGCACACTGTGAGATACAGATGTTTTTTTGAAAACATACATTGCTGTGGTTAGATTAATCCAATACCTCTGGTAACACCACAGCCCTTCTTCAATACGTGTAGATACAGCTGTGTCCATTCACAGTATACTGTGACAGGTCATTAGTCTGATCATCACCTATGTAACATGGAATGAGTCGATAGGATCACACTGCATGAATTAACCTAACGGATGGGTTCAGTGGGGTTGTTTGGGTGGGTGTACATTTCTTGGTAACATTTAGGGTACACCCTGCATTAATCTACATTTATTATGTATACCGATTACAGATTAAGATTGCAGTTATCCCCCCCCCCCCCCCCCCCCCCCAAGCTTTACGGCGGTGTGGTTTCACACGGATAAAATGCTTACAAAGGGTAATGAGAGGCTATGGTAAGTTGAGGATACAGACATCTGTCAAAGTGACACAACACAGCAAGTAATGAATAGGCACCATTGTACACCAAAGCCTTGGAGAAGATAACTTCATCATGAAGCATGCTCTCATCCTGTGGAGAGGGAATAATGGTTCCTATTGATAGACTTTATTTATAGTCGCAGGAATGAAAGTCGATGAGGAGTGGGAAAAGAAAACCTTTAGGCCATGGATAGTGAATTAAAGGTCTCTTGACCTGAGCCAATAGATGCGAGGTCCTTTTACAATGAATGTGATCTTTATCTACGATTATAAATGGAAAATATATAACCCTTAAAAATAACATTTAGGGGAGCACTGAACTGGAAGTAATGCATGGGCTAGACGAAGGCTGTGCAGTTTTCCAATTTCTGCAGGCTCAGGAGATATAGTAGAGGGAATCGGAAGGTTCCAGATTTTAATCCCTGGCGCTTCCTGGTTTAGTGTCAAAGTGTCCTTGAGCAAGACACTTAACCCCTAACTGGTCCTGATGAGCAGGTTAGGTGTCTTGCACCTTGTAAAGCACATTGGATAAAGTTGCTATAGAAATGTACCATTTCTATGCATAGTTGCATACTGTGTGCTGCATTGTGTAATGTGCATAAATAGTAATTGAATGCATCATGAAATGCTTGAGCTTATATCTGGGGGAGAGAGGAGAGTTTGAATGAATCTGCGGTTTGTCAGAGCTGTGTGCAGCTGTCTGAGGTGTTGATGGAATACCTACTTTATGGGAATTTGTCTGTTTTTACAAGAAATTTACAGTCTGTTCCCCAGACATTCACACAAACCAACATATGCTGCTTTTCAACGAAACAACCAATTAAGTGTCAGCTGAGTTAACATCCTAATCTCCTCTCTCCAATAATACATGTATTAATGTCACTCCACACAATTATGTTCCATGCCTGGAAAAATTAACACTGAAGTGAGAAGGGGGGAAAGTTTGCCATGGTACCCTCACTACACGCAACTTGTGACAGCTGGGAAACATGACTGGCAATTGAACCCTCTCACTTAAGAGCTCATAGCAAAACTAAGCCATATGTTGAGTGACAGGTGGTAAGTGTGTGTGTGTGTGTGTGTGTGTGTGTGTGTGTGTGTGTGTGTGTGTGTGTGTGTGTGTGTGTGTGTGTGTGTGTGTGTGTGTGTGTGTGTGTGTGTGTATGTGTGTGTGTGTGTGTGTGTGTGTGTGTGTGTGTGTGTGTGTGTGTGTGTGTGTGTGTGTGTGTGTGTGTGTGCGCGCGCGCGCGTGCATGCCTGTGTGTGTCAGATCTACAGTAACATGCTCTATATATTTCAGAATGAAAAAACAAAAACAAAAAACATCTGCCTCTATGTTCCAACACCCCCTCCACACACACACACACACGCGCACACGCACGCACACACAATCACCGGCACACACACACACAAGCACCGACACACACACACACACACACACACACACAGATGCTCTCACTCGTTGGAAGACAGACTCAACTCTGTAAAAGATGAGCTTGGACGCTGGCCATTCTAAACGAAGCGTCTAATTTTCTTGATATGGTGCTTTACCCCTGCAGGGCCTAACGTGTAACCTAGCTAGCAGGTCAGCTTTCTGCCTGCTCCCAGGAGGAGGTTGTGTGGCGAGTGAGAAGCCCATCAGGATCCCGCAGAGGGGCCAACAGATCTCCTGCATTGGGCAAGATTCCAGCCCCCAGCACGCACATCGGCCCATCTTCCTACCCTGGGGCCTTCTCACTGATGGCTTGGACTGGCATTTCGCTTTGCCATGATGCTTTCATTAAGCCGGTTTATTCCCTGTTTTCCACTGCTGGGCATCTCTCCCATCTGCATTCACTCACAGTGATCAGAGGTTCTACAGAAGATGGAAGCTGCGTTTCGAGGAGGATGCGTGGTGGGTTCATTAAATATCCCATTGCTCTCTACATGATCACCCATGGTTGTGCAGTTAGGGTGTCTGCCTTGAGTTGCTGCACCAGGCTGGTTGTGGCTCATGAATTGGATGTGGATGTTCTTATGACTCTATTACTGACACATTCACCTGTCTTATCTTTGGACAATCCAGAGAATAAGGGGAATTAAACCCAAAATAATCAGTAATAGCAAATCAACTACATTTATAACAATTGGAATTGTTAAGGTGAAAAATAAACAAAGCCTATCAGCTGCAATTCACCCTTTGCAAAGTCCCGCCGCTCGTGGTTGTGCACCTCTTCGTATCTATTGGTTGCCGTTTTGTGGTTGGACAAAAATTGTAATCTAACCACTACCATTGAAATAACGTGTTTTTCAGTTGCTTCATATTGATATTATGTGCATTCAATTGTTATTTTAAACTTGGTGTCAGTAAAATGGAACATCACAGGTGCAGCATGTTTTTAGTTTTTTCCAAAAATGATGTTTTAGCAAATTCAACATAAACAAGGTGGAACAAGGCAGAAAACAAGGCAGAAAGAGCCTGCTGGTTAGTCAGTCAGGAACCAATCAGAAGGCTGACTAATGGTGAATTCCAAAACTGGTCAGTCTCTTTCTCCCCCCCCCCCCCTCCACTACTTTATTCCCATACTGTACATGTTTTTCCCTTTTAAAATTTTCTTATATGATGATTTCCTGTTTTTCGTACTGTAGAAGTATATATTTGTATGTCTTTAAATGTTCTGCTGATGAATTGAAAATGGAGGACCCTGATGTAAACAAGTCACATTCTCACCTAATACTTCGGTAGACTCGATGCGAATGGGCGGAGAAGTTGGGATTCTTGCATATTTAATTTGCTGCGGTTTACCTTCACACTGGCTGTGTCAAGCGCAGCAAGGAAACGCAGCAGGGAATTTTATCAATGTGTTCAATTCATAAAATACACAGTGAAAGCTATGGTGTTAAAAATTATACTTTGAGTAATAGTTAGGACTAAATAGACATGCACACTGTCGTCAGGGACTTACTGTGTGTGTGTGTGTGTGTGTGTGTGTGTGTGTGTGTGTGTGTGTGTGTGTGTGTGTGTGTGTGTGTGTGTGTGTGTGTGTGTGTGTGTGTGTGTGTGTGTGTGTGTATGTGTGTGTGTGTGTGTGTGTGTGTGTGTGTGTGTGTGTGTGTGTGTGCCAGCCACTGTTCTTTTGGGCAAATGAACAAGACACAGCGGAGACGGGAGCGCAAAATGATCCGAAGTTTATAATACTATAACCTACTCCCAGAGTCCCATTGATGATCCGATCACTATAGCCTACAATTATTATGCATATGCCATGTTAGCTATACAGTTTATAGATCATTCTGAGCTAAACATGTGTTTTAATTTTTAAGTATTTATATTTAAACAAGATGAAGAAAGTCTCCACTCTCCACTCGGATCCCCACACAGTGACATCCCTCCATGTTTACGCACGACAGACAAAATATTCTGTACACTGCAGTGTTTTTTATGTGTTTCCTTAAGCAATAGATTAATGTGCTCGTCCTCATATTTCGATGAGGGCTTAATTCGGTCTCCTTATTTGACCACGTCACATGGTAACCTAACGGGACATCTTTCCACTGCGTAAAATGAATATCCCATCTCCGTCTCCAACTGTGTTTAGCTCCTTATCCGCCACATGATAGTTTGCTTAATTTATTTTATTTGCTACGGATTGCATTCCCACCTGCACCGAATTGAAATCAAGTGCGATTGGAAGCGAAGCGAAACCCAAGTTTTTGGGCAGAGTAGAATGCGGTTCTTTGATGCGCATTAGGATTCGAATGAAGCTTCACACCTGCCAAACGAAGCGCACTTTCTGACAATGTGCAGCAGGATTCGTTTTAATCGCAGTAAAGCTTTCTGGTGTGAATGTCACATTAGTGCTTTTCATGGTTTAATCCTCATAGCAGTTTTTGTATTGACTTTGGCTTTCATTTGAAATGTACCCATTATACATACTGTGAATAACATTTTCAATCAATCAATCAATCAATGATTGATTAGTGATTAATAGTCTTAGTCTATAAGCTGTCCAGTAGGCTACTTAAGAGTTTATTCGGTGGGAGGAGGGGAGCAGTGCTGTGATTTATTTGAATTTAATTTGCTAGCAATATTTTATTTATTATTTATTAATGCACATGTTGCACTAGTATGAGTGCAACACGTTTTAAATGTTTAAGATCCACATTCGGCATGCAAGAGAAAAAGATTCTTGACCAGAAAGCAGCAGTGCTGTAATGAATGTACATAAGGCATACCACCGTCAAGGCCCATTTCATCACTGTACATTACATAAGCTGTTTTTGACAAAAGTGATGTCCAGGGGATGGAAAATCTAGCTGCAGCAAGAGACAGAGGTTGTGTACAGTGTTGCCCACAAAACTACGTCCCCATAAACATCCTCGCATCTGGCTTGTGTTCCCATCATAAGCTGGGCTCAAATTGAATTACAGAGTTAACATTCTCTAAGCGATGTTGAAGGCCCCATGATGGAGTGCTATGTGCATAGCCCTGATTAGGGATTATGCATAGATGTGGCAAATGCCACCAAGCCATTGAGAAACAGCCCAGCATCATGAGATCAAAACCACAACAGTTCTCAGGAATCCAGGCTCTGTTGGTTCTGGTTATGGCAGAAAGGAGACTATACATACACATAATGTATTGAAAAAATCTCTGCTGACACAACTGTAAACGTACATGTACTGTAACTAAATGGGCAGAGCATGACACTGCCAGGGTTTGATACCCATTTCCCTCAGATTTGATTTCCCAGCCGCACAGTACAGTATATAACATTATAGGACCTTTAAAAACTGAATTTACTGTACAAACTTTCACAAAGCGCTTTAACAGACAGCAAAAGCAGGATACTCAGAGTAATACAGTAACATAATATAAAAAGATATACAAAATTACTATATATATATATCGCTGCTTCAATGAGTCCCCAACTCACACATTTAGAGGAGGCAAAAGAAGAAAGGGGAAGAGGAGGAAGACAAATGAGAAATAATGAAGGGTCTTATCAGCAGAACTGTCTGGATCAAAACCTTAGAATTAAACCTTGAAGCCATGTGTTTGTAATCCACTCAGCACAATGCCTGAGTAGGTACAGTATAAGTTATTAATTCTGAATGACCCGGGTCTTGAACTCACACCCTTTTCAAGCAATGGCATTGTATTATCATGTTGAGCTATACCATTACCTGCCATGTGAGAAACCATACAGGAGATGGCTTCACTAAGACTTGCTCCTGCACTAGGTTACAGTACATGAGGATAGAATTCAAATTCAAATTCAAATGTACAACTCTACATCTACGATAACTAAATCAATTAGATAGATTTATAGATAATCAGATGAATTTATTTTCATGGAGAGTACAGTACGTAGTCGTACAGTAAAACATGCTCTGTGGGCTAATCTTTTTAGATAATTCAAAAATCTATGCATAGGAGGACAGATTTCCTGGCAGAAGAAAGAAGAAGTCGAAGAAAGTAGGCTAAATGTAAATAATAATAATGAAAGGTGAAAATCTTCACAGTAAAGTATACCTGCCCACCAGCGTGGTGCATCCGGCTTTCAGCCGTATTCCTATAGGCAGGGGCGTAGCAGCTGACCATTTGGTTTTGGTTGCCCTACTCGTAGATATTTGTGCTGCCCCCTCCCGACGAGAGCGCTGCATTTCTTCATTCAGAATTTCAGATCGTCTATTTTTGCCGTTTGCAAGGACGCACACACGGCTGTTCCTTATTACGTGGCGGAGCCGCAGAGCAAATTGTTATTATGTCGGTCGGCTTGGCCATTTTTGGCACATTTTGTTGCCCCCCTCGGCGTGTTGCCCTACTTGCAGTGCGTATTGCACGTATACGTAGCGACGGCACTGCCTACAGGTTTGGGACTTCTCAGCAGGTGCTGACGGCATTGGGCAGTAGGAGTGGGACGGAGGCACTGCGTCCTCCCATGGTGGGCGCTCCTCAATGGCATAAAACAGTAGGATACAACAGTAGGCTATCAGTATATCAAAACACAGAAAAGTGTGTGGGGGGAATTAATTGGCATAATGACTAAACTGGGGAGAAAATGCGGTAATTATTGGATACTCTAAATTTGAAAAGATATACAGTACATACCAGTAACACGCCTGAGGGCGAGAAGCGACCGAGGTCGCGTGCACGCATCTGCCCGGGTGACAGCAGACTGCTGGGCGAGCGCTGGCACTTTGGCATGGGGGGGGGGGGGGGGGGGGCAGATAAACATATGGAATGAATTCTGTACTGGCCATATACGGAGCGTGTCTTGAGTCAAACAGGGAGCTAATGGAGAGAATCCAGGATGGTCACCTGTTAACACCAGTAGCGTAGCTCATGCATTCTGAAGTAGTTGGAGTTGAGAGAGTGACTTTTGCTTTATGCCGGAAAGGAGTGGGTTATAGTAGTCAAGTGTTGAGAAAATGAGAGCATGAATGACTTTTACCAGAATGAGAGAGAGCATGCGGGCTTAATTCTGGAGATCATTCTTATAACTTAAGAAAGCAGGACTGGAAAACTTTTCTAACCACTTACACCACCAGCATCTTGTATTGTGTAGAAATATTTTTCAGAAAATAGCAGTTCTACAAGCTCACAGTTGTGACCTTATAGATCAGCTATTTTAGTGAGTTTGATATCTGCTATTTAGATAGCCACAGGGCAAAAATCTAAATGACAAAGATGCTTTCCCTGTTTTAATGACTTAAGTCAAATAGTACTTTGACAAAAAAAACAGTCAAGTTTAGACATTTGCGTAATATTTGAACAAAATATATTTAAAAAAAGTGCCAATCGGCACAGGTATCCACCAGGGCAGGTCAGGTTGTGGCCTCATGGTGGCGCTATATAACAGGCTGTTGAGGAAGATTTGGGCCGGAGGTTCGTGTTGGAGGGATGCAGGTACAATGTTTTTCCATGTGTGCATACATAAGTTGTATACAGATCGATGCAGTTATAGCTAAAAACAGGAATTGGCCTGTTATAGCGCCACCGTGAGGCTGATTTTGAGGAAATAATTGTGGCATGTGGTCCTCGGCCTAGTGAAAATGTGCGTGTATAATTTAACGGAAATTGCACACTGTGTTTGTGATTTGTGGCCTTTTTTCGAAATGGACGAATCGTGTGAGCTTTGGAAGCCAATCTTAGCCAATCAGGATGGAAGATGGGAAATGGTGGCGCTCCGTGTTGATCACATGACTATGGAGATAGTGTATACCGATTTGCGTGAAATTTGGATAAAATCTGAAGGAGTAATAATAGAAAATGTGTTTTACATATGTCGGCCTCCTGGTGGCGCTATAAAGAGCAGATGTGAAAAATTCCAGGCAAAGGTTTTTCCTTGGCCTCTAGGGAGTTGGCATACAAAGTTATCCACAGATCCGTGCAGTTAGAGGTAAAAACACTTTTCGGCCAGTTATAGCGCCACCTTGAGTCTGAGTTGAAATTGTTCATGTGGCATTTCGTCCTCGGCCTAGTGGGAATGTGTGTGCACAATTTCACGGAAATCACGCGATGTGTTCATGATTTGCAGCATTTTGTTTGAAACTGAGCACTCCTGTGAACTTTGGAAGCCAATCTTAACCAATCAGGATGGAGTGTGAGAAATCTGAAAGACCGGTTTCGTTGAATGGCTCTAGAGAGACTGTGTACCAATTTGCGTGATGTTTGGACAAAATCTGTAGGTGTACTGTGCAAAAACTTGTTTTGCACAAAGCGGCCTCCTGGTGGCGCTATAACAGGCCGTTCTGGAAAGTTTGGGGCAGAGGTTCATCGTTGGCATCCAGGGAGTGTGTGTGCAAAATGTGGCATCGACAGGGTTAACGGTGGCCGAGATTAGCTGCTCACGGACACACGGACGGACGGACGGACGGACACACGGACGGACGGACGGACGGACGGACACACGGACGGACCAGGGGGGCAGTCAGCCAGATATTTCGTGAAGCCTCATTTGAAATCGGTAGTTCATATAATGGCCTGTTGTGGCGCTGGACCGGACCCAAAAAGCCCCATAGCTCCATAGAGGCCCATGTATTTTGGCCCAACTTCACCTAGACTGTATTACCTTAATAAACATGGTCATGAATACTTTCTTCTTCCAGTCACTAGTTTAAAGTCTCATTTCTAATGTCATAATATTCTTTTTGGAAAATTATGGTCCCATTAATAAAAAAAATGACCATAAAGAAAAAAAAACATCGCGTATGTTCTGAGGGGCGTGGCTACCATTACAGTCTATGATCGGGATTCCCCTCCCACTCGAGTCAAAATAAAAACCAACGGAGAAGAAGGGGGGAAGTCCCGCCTCGTTGTCTGGGCAGCCAATGACCAGCTGGTATACAAAACGGAGCCAGCCAATGGCCAGCTGGTACCAAAGATGGCGACTTACATCAGGAATTAGCATATTATTACAGGCTTCATTTTACGTTCATGTTAGACCCGGGGAACGCTTTGTCCATATTTTTTACAGTCTATGGGACGGACGGAGTGCAAAACATACTCTCCCCACATGCCTTCGGCCTGGTGGAGACAATAATGTGTTTCTTGGTTAGACCACAGCATGTTTAAATATAGATGTAAACATGTTTGTTGCTAAGGAGCTATTCATAATTAAAAAAGGATATGTCAAACTATATTGAGTTGGAATAGTATCAAGACTGCACATAATTGATTTAATATAAAGTACAGTAAAACAGGTGCAGTACTTAGTTTAGACATTACTTGGTTTAGACTAGTCATTGGTTAGACCAGTCATTAGTCCTACAACTACAACCTATCTCAAACCCTCACCCTAACCCTAACCTCCCACGGGGCAGCACACCTAAACCTAACCTTAACCCATGTCTAACCAATGGCTAGTGTAAACTAAAGTATGCACCCCCAGTAAAACAGCTTAAAATGCCACTACAGTATGAATGCCCCTGTCTGCGTAGGGTCAGGGTGAATTGTTGCCTTTAAAAAAACATCTCACACATCTTCTGAGAGGCATCAGTAAATTAGCGCGGTGGAGGGGGGCTTTGGGTGATGTCCAAATCTTATTACCTTGAACACAATTGTGGGGTTTCTAAAATATAATTATAGAAGACGGATATACTTGCTTTTTTAACTGCCTTTTGATAGCTCTTCATTGTGTCTTTCCAGATGTCATAAAATACATCATGTAAACCCGTTTGAGGGAATTGCTCTGTACACGGCTTCTTGGAAATCATGCTCTGAATGAGTGCATTCCATAATGTAATGTTTCATAATCGAATATCATCTCAACCATAAAAGAGAGGGATGCAGCCAGAAACGTTTCCAAGTTTTCAACATCCGAGTACACTGATACTATGCAGCTGTATAGCCATCATAAAAGTCTCCCTAGTTGCCCATGCCCGCACTTTGCTGGACTGTTTATTTTCTTCCCTTTCCATTGTCCATTGTTTAGTATACAGTATTTCTATATGTTATTAATTGTTAGCATGCAGCATGCAGTGAACAAGAATTTCTCATTTGGGACAATAAAGTCTGAAACCTCAACTTGTTATGCTGTAGGAGATAACTGTAAATCATTTGAAATCATTCACTCGTCATCAGCATTTGACCCCCCCTCTCCCTACTGTTCATTGTAATACACTAACAACTTTACAGCATTTAACCAGATGCAGTGGTTGCTACGGTAATGGTGCTGCAAAAAATATAAATAATACAGTATGAGTATACTGTACGTTGGAGGTCTCCTATGACAGTGGTTCTCAACCTTTTCCGACCGCGACCCCCCAAAATAATTTAATCATTTGAACTGGGGTCACCCAAAATATTCATATTTTAACTGGGGACCCCTGAACTAATCATATCCCCCAATCATTTAGTTTGACTTTGAATATTGTGAAAATAGTCAAACTAAAAGATGTGAGATGTTGTGAGCTTGTAAAAGAAAATTAAAAAAAATCATATGGGGAACCCCCTGTGGGTCCCGACCCACAGGTTGGGAACCCCTGTTCTATGAGGCCTATACTGTGCACAGCACAAAACAGATTACATCAATAATGATATTAGCATGCAAATGGGGGGGAATAGGGGGCAATATTTATTTTGGATTAGATGGCTGACACTGCCTGTATAACCCTTATCACACATCCACATGATATACTGTGGCAGCATGGGTACATGCCCATGGGCAACTTGGAGAAGAGCTGCACTTGTTTAGTCACAGAAGTCATTAAAATGTGAGGGGTTATTGGTAGCATCCTAAAATAGATTCAGGTGGCAGGCATCAGTCTGACACAGCAGAATTCATTACACTGGAAAAAGAACATTGTGTGTGATCTACACCAACACACGCACACACACACATGCGCAAACACACGCGCATGCGCGCACGCACACACACACACACACACACACACACACACACACACACATACACACACGGTGAGTCATATTGACTAAGCAGCAGCACACATTTTCAATTACTTCTTGAAAAGACAGTGAAATATTACCATGAACCATGTCACCCCATTTTCTGTGGCCACAATGTACTACTACTGTATAACTTTTAGACTCAAGCTTTTTAAATTAAAACAAGTGACTGATACTCTGGAGAGGCAATATCAGCTATGGACTATGCATGAACTCACACAGAGGTGCTAATAAAGTCCCCAGCTTCCCCTGGGGGAACATATACCCATCTATCCAAAAAAATGGAGAATGTTCTATCAAAGTGAATCCAATTTCAGGGTCATCTGGGAGCCTCGGCTGACTAAGCTGCATACCGTGTACTGTTGTACTCACAGTGTTGTGGATTCAAATCCAGCTTTTGTCCTTTGTTGCATGTCTTCCCCCCTACTCTCCTCTCCTCCCCTCCCCTCTTCCTCCCTCCTCTTCCCCTCTAATCCATCCTGTCTCCTCTCACTGTGTGATGCCTAGTAAGCAGAAATGTTCCACAAAAAAGAAGCTTTTTGGGGGGGAAATATCTAATACAAGGCAATGAATCATCACAGGAAGAACCAAAAGTATCTGCAATCTAAACTGCTTATTTTAGTGATGTATTGAGTTACACGTATTGTATATAGTACATATACTGTATGAATTTTTCATAAAACGTGACAAGATTTAGATTTGAATTAGATTAGGTATAGTGATGTTTGATATAAGTGCATATAAACATGGCATTATGGAGAACAAAAAATCATATTGTGAAAATTGGAAATTCAATATAAATATAATAAATATATATTCAATATAAATACAATATAAACCTATATGCTTCTATAGCTCTATCATTCTTTCTGTTGTGGGATCTTGTGGAACGGTCCTGTGAAAACATGTCAGTCAAGATATGAGCTAAACTCCTTGCAAGGCCCTTACTTCTCAGCTAATTTTGCCTTAGTGGCTGAGAGGATATTGGTATAGCATCTAGCATCTAGTTTATTTAAATTAGCAGACAAATATGCATTTTGATCTAACCACAGCATTGAGTGTAAGACCTGTTTGGGCTTTGACTTTCGCTTGTCAAGCTAAGTGATGACATATTATCTACAGCCATCAAGGTGTAAGCCATTGGATGTCTTTGAAGCAGCTCTTTTAAAAGTGGTGTTTAGGCTGCTGCCTAAGAAAAAGCCAAATCACTTTGGTTTTTTGAGACATTTAAAGTTGAGTAATTGAAAGCACTTGTCTGTGTGAACGGATGTGGGCACCACTCCAAAATGTATTCCTGAGATGCCTGGGCTGGAGACAGCTCCAGATGGGTCCAACTGAAACCAGATGGCTGAATGAAGGGGAGCATAGCCTAGGTACTATGGACAGAATACAGACCGACTGCTCCTCAGGTACATTCAAAAGTGTGTGTGTGCGCGTGTGTGCGTGCGTGCGTGCGTGCGTGTCTGGGGTGTGTATCTTTGAAAAGGAATATGATAATTGATCACAAAACACCCCCAAATATAATGATCATAAATGATATAAAATGTGAGATGAAGTGAATGAGAAAAAGGGGTCAAAATGTTTTAAAAATTGCAACACACACACATACACACACACACACACACACACACACACACACACACACACACGGACGGACGGACGGACGGACTGCAAAACATATACTTTCCCCATGACTTCGGCCTGGTGGAGACAATAAAAACCTAAATGCACCAGCCAAATTTTACTAGTGCACAAACCACAAAATACAAATCAACAGAAAAAGGGACATCATGTCATTATGGGTCCACAGATTCTGATTCACTCTTCAGCAAATCATTCTGGTTGCAATACATTCGATGTTTAGCAGGACAAGATTAAAAGCAGACACTAGACACACTTCCCTTTTGGTCAATGGCTTGGTGCTTTTGTTAGATAACAAGAGGTCGTGGATCAAAATGTATGAAATGTCTATCAGATTCATCACTGGCCAATTACGAAACAGGGTGGGGCAGCACTACACTAATAGAAACCCCATATAGTTAGCAGAGCTAAAGATCTGTAAGTGTCCAGAAATTATGTAATGATTATGTAACAATTATGTAAGAGTTCATGTAATGTTATAATGAAGTATTATTAGACATTTCATTGTCAAGTCGTTATATATTGCTTTACAATGTGTTATATTATTGTTATAAACAAAGCATCATTAAAACTTATACACAGTTATAAGCAGAGTATTATGCATTATAGATGCGTATAATAGCAAGTGTTACGGTTGAGTTTTATGAGCTTCTGCTCTTTGAGAAATAAACCAACCTGTATAAAAGAGACGTCATCAACTATATGAATAGTTTTGATTTGAAGTATTTGCTGGTGACTATTGTCTATTTCATATTGTTTATTTGTCACACATCCCCTGTGTGTAAAGGCCTTTAGTGTTCTCCAACTAGAGGAAATGCGAATCAGTAGGGTTTTCTGCAGAGTATGAAAGTGCACAGCAAATTCCACGGCATTCCAGGCAGTAGCATTTAAGATATACAGTATACTGACCAAACGGCATAATCACTAATCACTAGACACAATTGGACTGAATCTCTGCCATTGCATCTTGGCACCAGACATTTCAATCATGTTTGAAACACCATTTCTGAGTCATATCTGAATGTTATCCTGTATTTAACAGTTATACGAAGCGTCAGTCAGTGTTCCCTTTTCCAGGATTGTCAGAAGGAGATCTATTACTCTTGCTCTGGTTCTCTGGCTATAATATTACCCAGTTAACGGTTTGCAGAGCTTTGTGAAGTGCAGTGCCCATTGGGAAATAGTGTGGTCTAGTTGGAGGCACTTCAAATGTAATTGTATATCTCCCACTGCATGGCAATAAAAGCAAAGCTTATTTTGTCTGTTTAACTTCAAATGCATTCTCAATGACAAATAAAGTTGTTTCCAATCAGGTTTAGCGGCTTGCAACAACAAAATAAGAGCAATGTGTCATACAACAAACACATGGTGAAGCACCTTGTGTGTGTGTGTGTGTGTGTGTGTGTGTGTGTGTGTGTGTGCGTGCGTGCTGCTACCTAAATCTGTGCAAACAAATTCACAGTGTATACTGTACTGTATGTACAACAGATTAGTATGTTCAACTTCACAGTCTATTCTATGTACCGGTACAACAGAGAGGGGGAAGTCTATAGCGTTTTTCTTTGCAATGGTTCTTTCTCGTTCTTGACAGTACATTCATGTACCTGATTGTACATGGGAAGGTTTTTTGCAGTGGCTTTGAGACTGCGTAGCACAACAAAGCCTCCGAAAGTAGAGGCATTAATTGTGCTTTCTTCACCACCCGCTCCATCGGCACTGCCCACGTGAGATCTTCAGCGATTAAAAGCAGGTGAGAAACATGGGAGGACATATAACCACAGCACCTGACCGATACTAATATAGCTCAATAACTCTAGGAAAAGCAACTCATCAAAACGGAAACAGGATAGACCAATATGAAGACAGTAAAGGAGAACAGACAGTAACATATCTTGAGATACAGAGACGCAGCAATGATGTTCAGTTAACGATCCTCTGAGGTTTTCATCATTATCATCCTTTCAGAACATAATTTCAATGTTTATATACGTTTGCCATTGCTTACTGATAATCAGCAATAACAACTGTTGTACACGTACAGTAATACTGAACACTACTACTACTACTACTACTACTACTATAGAACATTTAGAGAACAAATATTGTTTGAATTCATCATAAAACCACTATGGGGATGTGATATCATCTCACTAAAATTATAACAAACAAATCTTCATCATAGTTTTTTGTCAGTCTGAGCCAACCACAGAAAATTCTATTTTTATAATTTTGTGATCACATAATGTGACAAAAATGCTTAGAAAAATAAATAAAATTAAAATTAAAACGTTTTCCTCTTTTCAATCACAAAGCACTCTATAAGCGTAACATCATACCTCTGCAAGGCCATGAACATTTGAGAGCTAGAACAAATATAGCCGTTATACAACAGGTTGTATTCGGTCATCATACACTGGGCTCCAGAGCTGTAAACTTCATTCCAACGTCCAGCATAACCCCATGCTACTCTTGTTCAATACACATTCAGGAATGCAGATCCCTTGAGTTCTTACGTTATGTTTAAGAGATGCAGACATCTGTTTGAGGAAATGTACCATCCATCCATCAGGATTCAGGACATTTAATACAAATTAGAGGGAAAATGCAAGATTGCACCTATTATTATTACTGGAGATCTATCTGTCATTTGCACACGCTACGAGGCATTCTGGTGATTATTGAGTATTGTGGAAATCGAAACCAGAACTTGTCTATGACTTATTGTTTTGCTTAAGGCCCCAACATAATGAATGCTCTATTCACAGTTGTGACTGCTCATTCCATCATTGTTGGGTGGTGTTTCAAATTCAGATCACGCTAGTGAGAGAGCTGTTGGGGGATTATCCTCACCTCCTCTCTACAATCATTAGAGCTCAGCTTGACTGATGCTTTTATTGAATTCAAGATAGTTCTGTTGTTTTGAAAAACATTCAACTCAAGACAACACTGCAATGCTGTTGTAAAAGCTTTTACCAAAGACAAATCAAATTATCAAAATTTGGAATGCCTCTGATTTATAGATGGGGGATATACTGTACATATAAATAACTAGAACTGCACTCTGTCGAGTGCATACTTGCTTGTTGCACACTAGTAGGCCATAAATGGCCAACTAGTGTACTTTCGACCGCTACAAACTGTCAACCAATTACATATACATATACTACGTCCCAGGTGCATCCATTTATGTATGTATTTTGTTATAGTTCTTCTATTTATAGTGACTCATAGGAATAGACTAAGTGACAACCAGGAATAGTTTGGTGACCACCGGAGAGACGGATGGCAGCCGGAAATTAGACGGCACCCGGGAGCAGTATGGGTTAGCGCCCCAGCCTGTGTCTTCCGTGAGGAAGAAGCCCAACAAACCCACGGTGAGGCCTTTAGGAGGGCCATGCAAGCCTCAAGCGGAGCCTGCGGCACCACCAAGGGCAAGGTGGAGCCTGCGGAACCGTTGCGGCTTGAGAATCCACCATTCCTGAATGAAGTGCCTGGTGCTGGGAGTCTGGTGCAACGCAGGTGAGACGTAGGAGGGGCCCGGACAGGTGTCAACCCACAGAGCCTAGTCCTTCCATGTGCCAGAATGGTACCTCCCAGTCCCGGCAGAGTAGTTCAGGAGGAACGGATTGTGTGGGCCTGGTTTTTCCCTAATGGGACTTATCGAGGGTAGCTACTGGGACGTAAGTCGGGACTTGATCACTCCCGGCTGGGTCACCTGAGTGAGGGGTATGATGTTGCGAGACCCGAAACCCCGATGACCTTGGGATACATCACTGAGGATATGTCCCAGGTGCATCCATTTATGTATGTATTTTGTTATATTATATGTATATGTATATGTAATTTGTAAGTTGATTAGCGGTATACTGTGGTTACTTTGCGCCGTACGCACCGTCCCAGCCGTCCCGCCACTTTTGATGCGTATGCATCGTCCCAGCAAATTGTGCCTGATACGGCAGTGGTGCCAGATTAAATACATGTATACACAGGAGCATTTCCTTTAATCCTCCCAACACTAAAACATATCGTCATTACGTCACCATCGAAAACCAATTACACTCTGGCATTGGGTCCTTTAATCCACATATTTCTTACGTCATCATTGAGAGCTAGTTAGTTATACATATACTATGTATATGTATATGTAATTTGTAAGTTGATTAGCGGTATACTGTGGTTACTTTGCGCCGTACGCACCGTCCCAGCCAACCCGCCACTTTTTATGCGTATGCACCGTCCCAGCAAACTGTGCCTGATACGGCAGTGGTGCCAGATTACATACATGTACTGTATACACAGGAGCATTACCTTCAATCCTCCCAACACTAAAACATATCGTCATTACGTCACCATCGAAAACCAATTACACTCTGGCATTGGGTCCTTTAATCCACGAATTTCTTACGTCATCATTGAGAGCTAGTTATACATATACACACCATGTAATCTGGTCCCAGCAAATCAGGCACAATTTGCTGGGACGGTGCATACGCAGCCGGGCGAAACTATTACTTGCGCGCTCTGCTTGCGCAAGTAACTAGAGATTCGGGCTTCTACTCCCTCACATCTAGAGTTCAGGCCGCTATGCGGCCCTCACACCTACAGTATGTTGCTCCACCTATCCGACCAATATGTGTCTGAGTTATAGTGCCAGGGCTTTGTCAGAGTACCCGTTGTCTTTCAAGTGAAGACTGACAGAAAGAGGGAGAGAAAGGGGTTCAAGGTTCAAGTTTATTTAGTGTCCCTGAAGGGTTGGGTTGCAGCATAGACAGTACATTAAACAATGAATGAAACAGTACAGACAACAAACAGTTCACATAGCGGATACCAGAGTAAAAGGTGCACACAACCATTAAAGTGCAGGCGTTTAAAGTGCTATGCGATAGGTCATAAAAGTGCATGTGCATAGACATAGGCACAAGATAATACAGTAAAAAGTAAAAGTGCTCATACACACCTTGCGACATACTAGCGTCATGTCCAGGGGGTGTACTTGTACATCAAGCTGCCTCACGCTACAGAAACAGGAGATAGGCTCCTGCCCTATGGGCCTCATGGCTCAGCAAGGCTACTTACTTACACACCTTGTGAACAATAAATGCGACCACGGATTTTACGGATGTGAATGTTTGCAATAACCCTGCCAGGTCTCGCATCCTTCTATAAAATCTCTTCTCTAAACTGTCTCTATATGAGCCTGCTTTCTTTCAGATTGCATGATTCATGACGCCCAAAGCATTAATAACAACTACCAAGGCATTGTTAGGTATTGCAGAGCAACACATACACCCACCGGTGAAGCAATGATTGTGACTGGGTTTTTAGGGTCGCAGTGACCTACTTTTTGCATGCATCACACCACCTTCCAGATGTAACCATACTATTAGTCTATAGCGCCGTGCCACGCCACGCATCTGTATCACAGTGCGATCAGAGTGAGACACACACACACTTTATCGAAAAAAAAGAAAAAAAAGAAAAAAAAGAAAAAAAAAGATCCACTTCCCATCATGCACCTGTAACCCACAATGCATTGTACTGCATGGAGGAGCCAAGCCCCCAGTGAGGCTCTCCAATGTTGAAGCGCTCGGCCCTACTGGTCAGAGGTGGGACTGTAGGCGGACCCATGGATTTATGACGAGGAAACCCTTTGCCGCTGGAGTTTAACATTGAGCAGAAAAATGCGGAAGTAGACCGTTCTTCACTGAGCAACTTCCATCTAAATAAATAGTAGGGGGCGGGGCAGGGCTGTCGCTCCGGTCCTCCCTCTATCCTTTTATTACTCTATGGGAGTAGCGTGCCATGTGATCGGCTAATAAAAACTCGGCTTCCCATCATGCACCTGTAACCTACCATGCATTGCAGGTCGTTCAGGGTATGGGAACAATGAGGTTATGGCAGACAACAGACTATATCAGCGCTGTGATTGGCTACGCTGTTGGCTACGCTGTGCTTGCCCGCCCGGACAAACAACAGGTGGGCACTCGTAAAGGTGCCCACATGTCCCTAGATGCTCAAAGTAGGGTCCAGGGACTTTTCATGAAACAAACACTTTGCAGATAGAAAAAGGATAGTTCAAGCTTATAGCTGCAATGTTGGTGAGTTTGACGTTGTTTAATACAATCAGATAGGACTTTTCTATTTGGATGAATGTGCTGTCAATGGGAACTTCCTCCTAGTTAGCACCTTGCTGGCAAGATGGAAGCGGTGTGGCATAAGGTCAATATAGCGATGATTTGTTTGGCCATGAGCAAAGTACATATTGAAGATAAAAGTGAGGGCAGAAAAGTGAAGACTTACATTTGTGGTGATTTGATTGGCTGAGCACGGAATGTGATGTATGATGATGTATGATGATAAGAGCGCCCCTAACTTCACACGAGTGTGATTTTGTTTTTATTATCTATGGTTATGACGAGTCATTCTTGTTTTTTTCCTGATGTCCGAACCAAGACAACTTCGGACTCCGCCCCAGTGGCGAATATATATCGACAGTGCAACCGGTGCAATGCACCGTGGCCCAGCGCCCCCAAGGGGCCCATGAAGGGGGAAGAAGAAGTAGAAAAAAAGAGTCAAGACTCAAGACGACGGTGAAAGCCTGGTCGCAGGAAGAGTAACACCAAGGATTCGTCAGTGATGACACTGACTGAATCCACTGACTGGTTTATAAACAGCTTCAAGTCCATACTACTTCCGCGTTGCATTTGCATAACAGTGACATCACTGTCCACGCCTTGGTATCTTTACCACAGGGCGACCCTTGTTTCAATGCGTGTGTTACTGTGTGCATGCGCTGCCTGTCAGCAGCACAACATAGCTCAACTGTAGCCTATTTTGTCACGTTCCGTCACGCTAATGAAACACTAGATGGGATTATTATGTCATGTCAGCACTTACATACAGATTGATTGAATATTTTACTATCAGTTCGCTTAGGTAGTTCAAAGACGCCTTTTTTTCTCATTGTATGGATTTTGGCCAGGCCAGAAATGGATTTGGACAGGCGGACGGACGCCTGCCCTCGCCTTATTGTAGATACGCCTCTGCTCTCTACTTTGCCATGTGATTGGCTGAGCTTTGCATAACGTTTGTGCCACATGAGCAGATAGTGGATAGAGTGGATCATATTATTATTCATACAATCATATAATTGGGAGATCTGAAGGTCAGAAGACGAATGACTGTTAGCTTCAGTTCTTGACTGTTTCCCATGATGACCCTCTCTACCATATTGCCGAATTTAATGGAAAGCAACAGCACAGAACTGCCAGAACTGCAAAAAGTGGGCATTCGCCCCTTTGGGCTTGGCCCCTAATAATGGAATAATGTTCTAAAATAATGTATTCATAGTTACTTTAATGTTTCACAACAATAAGCTAAATCTGACAAAAGTCCCTTAGTTTGGTAAGTGAATTACCAAATCAGAGATCTTTTAGAAGACGTTTGCATCTTATGTTACTCAGCAAATGGATTAGGTCAACATAAAGTAGTTAAAAGGATAAACATTAGCAGTATTTGTGACCTCAGTTGGGTGTGCTTGATACGTGATCAAACTCCCTCTCATTAGATTAATCTTCAATTTTAGCTCTCCTGCCAATATTCTGTCATAATGAGTAATCTTGTAATCTTGCAATAATTGCGAGGGAAGCTGCACACTGGAAATTTGTAATGAGCTCAGGGCAATATTCAACTTGGATGCAAAGTGGCCTGTAATCAGAGAATCAGTTCAACCACCCCAATGTAAATGAATGCAAAGCGCTCATGCTGCAGCAGGCAGTGGTTATATGCTCCTTCTCCTGTCCTTTCACTGAACTCTGCCCTCTATCCCTGACATCATGTCAATACTGCCTGTTTCAAATGAAGGTGAACCAACTTCTTCTGCTTGACAAATACATTAATTATCCTTTATCTGAATGACACAGATATGGTCTCCTCAAATATGTTTGTGGTATGGCAAAGTTCCCAAAGCAAGAGCCTGCATTGAGTGCTAACAAGGATGAGACTGACCGATTTCCAGCCACATGAATAAACACTCAGCTGAGACACACCGTAGCCTCTAACACTTGGTTGAGGACCAACTGGAAAGGAAGCCAATGAACGGCTTCCTAAGGCAGATGTATACTTCATCGTACAATGGTGTTACGTATCAAAAATACCTAACCTACAAATGTTGTGAGCTTGTAGATCTGCTATTTTCGGCACAGGACAATAATGTAAAATGGAGCATAAATTAAGCATTCATTCATGGACAAGCACAAGACTGAAATTACTTGCACGGGCAGAGCGTGCAAGTACTGTATGTGTATGTTGGTTGTATGTCGGTGGCGTCCCTCGGCCAATCAGGGATTGGCTGATGGCGTAACTAAGGTACGTTTGGTGATCGGCTGAATATATGTTGGGAAAGAATGGTGGTCCCTTATTGGCTGTTGATGGTGATGTAACTAAGGTACGTTTCAATTGGTATAAGGTCAATAACGGGTCTAAAGGGTTTAGAACAGCTGTAGACATTAGTTAGAAGCAGTACCTCGACAGAGTGTACCTCGACAGAGTGCATTTCTAGTTATTTCTGACTTTGCCTCATTGTTTTACTGCTGACAAAAGCAAAAGCAAAGAGCAAAAGATTTAAGAAGTTGTAACCATGCACTCTATAAACAAGTTGACTGCTCATATTTCATTCTACATTTTCCTTGTGTGCTTGGCTCTGGTCACCGACTAATTGATTTCCCTCTGTGATCTAAAGGATGGAAACCCAGTAGTTACTCCTTTGCACTGCACTCCCTGTTTGTGCAATAAATGTTAAAAGTAAAAACTCATGTTGGACAGTCATTTGGATCTGTTCCAATGGGCCACTGCCAAAGTCTCTTCAAAAACCAAAAAGCATGCAAACCATCTTTGATGACACTATGGAGAGACAAATCTTAGATGTACATAAAAGGGAATAGGATAGCAACTCAGCCACAAGTCAATGTGTATACAGACTGTGTGACCATTCATATCAGACACATTACAGTATGTCTCTTTAAATCATATATTAAGTCAAAGATGCGCAGCATCATGGCTTTCATATGGTAATATAAACTTTGGCTAAAAGCACATGTTTAATCCACCACCACCATCACTTCTAATCAATGTTTACAGTCTGTCAGTCCCTCCCTCCTCATCATGATCTGGAAAAACGACTGTCTGTCATGGAAGTAGGCTACAACCGAAACAGACTTCCTCTTCAAAATAAGAGCTATACTTGTAATGATTAGTCAACACTAGTTTTATTTCTTAAGTGAACTTACAGGATGTGTAGATATATTTGTAGCGCCCTGAGAGATAATGCTTTGAATGGGTATCGATCGATCGATCATCTGACAGCCCCGGGCCCCTGGAGTCACGGGCCGGGGGGAAACGATATCCACCTCCCCCACGGTAGTTCCGCGCATGACATACACGTATTGTCTTATCTTCCTTTCGGCTTTTCCCCTCAGGGGTCTCCTCAACAAATCATCTGCCTCCATCTCACATTGTCCTCTGCCTCCTCTTCTCTCACACCAACTAACTTCATGTCCTCTTTCACTTTATGCCTCCTGAATGGCAGTTCCAACCTCAACATCCTTCTACCGATATACTCACTCTCCCTCCCGTTTCCAAACCATCTCAGTCTGGCCTCTCTGGCTTTATCTCCAAAACAACTGACACGCGCTGTCCCTCTGATGTACTTGATGTACTGGTACCTGATCCTATCCATCCTATCCTTCCTGTCATTTCCTCAGTGCACAACTGTCTCTAAACGGTACAACATAGTGTTGTACACCCTCATTTTTATTCTTTCTGATACTTTCCTATCACACATCAATACCCGACACTTTAGTTTTCTCCACCCATTGCGACCTGTTTGGACTCGTTTCTTCACCTCTTTTCCACACTCTCCATTGCTCTGAAATGTTGACCCTAGGTACTTAAAGTCCACCACCTCCTTCAATTCTACTCCCTGTAACCTCATTGTTCCACTTGGAATTGTTCCTCTCATTCACACACACATGTATTCTGTCTTGCTGCGGTTAACCTTCATTCATCTCCTTTCCAGGGCATATCTCCACCTCTCTAGATTTTCCTCTACCTGCTCACTGCTCTCACTACAGATCACAATGTCATCTGTAAACACCATGGTCCGTGGGGATCTGACCCCCCATGCCAAAGCGCCAGCAGTCTGCCGTCTGCCGCCCGTCACCCAGGCGGATGTGTGCATGCGACCTAGGTTGCGCGGGGCTTCAACTTGTTGCAAATTGAAGCTGTGCGCGAGCGCCCCTCAAAAATCACACTCATGGGAAGTGATGACATAAATGTCATCATACGTCACATTCCGTGCACAACTAATCAAATCATCACAAATGTCATTCCGGCCAATCACTTTTGGTGTCTTCACTTTTCTGCCCTCACTTTTATCTTCAATGTGTACTTCAAATCATTGCTATTGGTTCCGCCAATGTTTGTGTTCACACAAACAGACAAAGCTGGGCACAGGAGGGGATAGCGCCCCTCAAAAATCACACTGTGTGAAGTGAGGGGCGCTCTTATCATACATCAGCCAATCAAATCATTACATTCCGTGCAACAAACACACCTACACACAAAGCTGTGCATAGGAGGGGCTAGTGCTCCCCAAAAACTAAACCATGATCACAAGAGGTATTTATATTGGCCATGTGACGTCGTCATTTTGTGCCCTAAACAAACATTAAAAGTCCATAGACTTGGCTGCCATATGATATGAGTTTTTAAAAAGTGTGGATTTCCCATAGTGAAATGTGGCTTTGATGGCATTTGATTGTTCATTCATTAAGCTGTAATATTCATATTATCTTAAGGGGTTGTTGGCTTGAACCCAGAGACTGTATTGCTGTGGTTAGATTACCCAAGCAAGGATGATTGATACTTTAAGTGGCCAGCAACTTGACAACTTGCTCAACTCCTGACAACATTTGGGGAGAAGTTAGGGTCATGGTGTTATGGCTATTAGCATTTTTTTCAGAGCACAAATGTTGTTTTTCTTTTCTGTTGGGAAAACATAACAATTATTTTCTTAGGTGAAGTTATGACTCAAAACGACCTGTAAGGTATAAAACCACCCAGTAAGATATAGTATCACTTCTTGGAATAGTTTTGTTGACTGATTTCGGAGCATTAAAATAAAATAAAGGGTACGGATAGATGTATAAATATCTGTCTGTCCGTCTCTCTGTCACATCTGAGTGGACTCTCTTGTTTCCCTGAACCAATTATTTAGCTGCTCTCAGAGGTTTCAGCTATTACTGTTCCCAAAAAACTCTCGATAAAGAATCCACAAACCGAAGTAAGAGGCGTGAGGCCTGAAGGATGACTTGCATCATTAGAAGCCCACACATCTTCCTCTCGCTGTACCCTGGCACGTGCAGCTGCAAGATGCTTGACTGTATGCCAACATTTAAAAAGCCTGAGAAGTTGAGAATATAGCCTAACGTCAACAGTAATCGCTATTCACACATAGTGCACGTTATGTCAATAACACATGCAGTTTATCTCAAATGTTGAGAAGGTTTTCTCTGTTAGAGCAACAATGGTCGCATTATTTAAGCGTGGTTCATCAAAATGCCACAGTGATAAAAGACATCATTTGAATATTCTGGGTTGATATTTGGACAAAGATATTTAAGTATGACATAGTGCGTATCGCATTTGACTAAAAGATGCGTAAAAACACATTGGTCCACTGGGGCTGTGTAATGCATAACACAATGCGTTATTTTTCATTTGTTTAGATTAGAGGTATATGGCTCTGTCAGTCAGCTATAGCCAATAAGACAACATTGAGTAGCAAGCCAATGTAATGGATATAGTAAATGACCGGATAGCCTAGTTCCTGTCGGTCACTAATCATTTGAAAGACTCCACATTATGTTATCCTTGTTTGTCTAAGATATACTGATAGCTACTATTTAAACATTTCAGTCAGTGAGGGCTCTAAGCCTCATTGCAAAGCGCATCATCTCCTCATTGTTGATAAAGATCAGTGCAAGATAAATAGTCTAAAAGAAAATACATGGATGGACTGGTTCTTGCCATGAAATAACTATAGCCTGGTGAATGTCAAGTAATTGTTCAAAGCTAATTTTCTTTAATGGATTTCAGTTCAATCCACTTCCTTCATGAAGGGGAGGAGACAAGTTAGAGAAAGGTTTTTAAGCCTGAAAGATGAGAATGCAAAGTTCATAGGTTATTCCCACAAGGATTCTACAATGTATCATACAAATGCTATCTTAAAGTATAGTAGCCTAATACGACGACCACCACGACAACGACGACTACTACTATGCATAATAATAATAATAATAATAATAATAATAAATCAAACATAATAATAATAATAATAATAACAATAATAATAATAAATCATACATAATAATAATAATAATGTACTCTAAAACTTGATACAAATGCAGGTTATACTTGAAATAATTAGCCATTAAAGAAATATTGCACAAATCCTTGATCGTGATCTATATTCTACACCTGCCATGTAGCCTACTACTGTGAAATGATTTGTCAATTAGTAGTGGAAAGACTTGGAGCACGGGCTTGAACACTGCGTTCTGATTGGTCCAACCCGTTCACTCGTAATGTTCAGCGCTTCCATATAAACGCATGCAGACTTGACACCGTTGCTATGTGTCATGCAAGTCAAAAGGGATAGAGTATAGGCTTGAGTCCAATGTAGAAAGGGGGGAAAATAGCAGCATTAGGTAGATGGTAGCCTACTTGGCATAGCTTACATATTCTGTCACGGCGTTGTATAGAAGCTTTGGAGCGGCATTCATATGAATGATCAATCATCCAGGACACATTTCTTTACATTTTGTTATATTATCTGTGTTAAGGGGACGATGCCTTTGAGGACCGGACTTTTTCTTCTGATGGTGCTGAACGCATCTGCATATGAACTGGATCAGAACGAGTCCTATTCACCCAGGAGAACACGCTTTTCTGCAAACAGCCCTTGTAAGTAACATTCTCTCTCTAGCCTAGGCTACTACATCTCTCAGAGGCAGAGTGCAGCTGTTATAGCACAGATTTCTATGGTGATTGGCAGCCTTCTTACCTTTCATGTCTACTCTGTGGATATTTCTTTTATTTCTCCTCCCCACACACACAAGCATTATTTATAGGCCTATATGCAGCCTCCCCCCTCAAACGAAGCCTTTGAATTGATTCACGGAAGAGGCTGCAGGGTTAGCAGGAGCGGCTGTGGTTTGCCGGTGTTTTACCGGCAACAGATGAGAGTGAGCTTCGTGCTGCTGCTGACACCTGCGCCTGCAGGCTGTGTCATGTCAATTGTGTCTCTGTACGGTCGACGGCTATGTTACACATAGGCGCCTCAATATATTGGACTGACTCTGGGGGCTTTTACATGGTGCATTAGTCTGCTCCAAAAACGCCTTCCTGCTGTGTATAGCTTACTAGTAGTAACATAGCGGAGGTTTTTCAGAACTCTTGGCGGCCCCTCGCTGTTCGCCAGCCTTCAATAAGGCAGCGTGGGGCCACGGCTTTAATTTAATCCTGTATAATAGGCTATGTCCTAACTGCTATTTGAATTTAACCTGTTGCTATTGTTGACAACTGGAGCACGACGATGGGGGAAATTAACAGATTTGTGTAGCCTATGTCTTTTCATCTTGTCTTGACTTGAGTTCCGAGACATGCGGGCCACTGGCAATGGTTAATTTTAGAAAGCCTGAAGATCGTTACAATGTAGGCAATGATATAGCTCATCATGATAAAGTTATATGCCCAGTGAGTTTGAAGGCCGCATCTCGTCTATAAATGCAGTGACACACTACTAACCCTTTGCTTATCACAAAAAGACATATGATCGTGGTGTGTGTGTGTGTGTGTGTGTGTGAGTGAGTGAGTGAGTGAGTGAGAGAGAGAGAGAGAGAGAGAGAGAGAGGGATTCATTATTGTTTTGTAAATGTTGCTTAGCTGTCAGTGAATATTTATCTCATTCATCTAGGGTATATTGAAAACCTGTGTGTGTGTGTGTGTGTGTGTGTGTGTGTGTGTGTGTGTGTGTGTGTGTGTGTGTGTGCTATGCATTTGGGTTAGCCTATACTATCTGCATGCATGTTGGCTACCTTTTATATGTTGATCCCTGGTCCTCAAATATGTAGTTAAAATATATTTGACCAGATAATAGTGAAATAAGGCTCAGAAAGTTGAAAGATATCCACATCGGTCGCCCCAACGGGAAGATCGGTCGCCCCAAAGCCCGGAGAAGTCACCCCCAAAAGTCCGGACAAGTCGCCCCGTAAAACCGTTGTATTTTCGAGGTAACAGCAGGTCTCCAGGTCCCCAGCTAAATCTTTAACTCTAACAAGTACTGTACTTTTAGGCAGACATACAATAGTACAACAATAGTACAACAACAACAACTAATTTCAGTAACAATGGAGGAATGGAACACCTTTCCAGAATGGAATTTCCAGAACAATGGAGGGGGGTGAGCCATTCATTATCCATGCATCATTTCCATTTGACCAACAACAACAAACTGGTTCTAAATGTTCTCCTTTGACAAACATTGATCTAAATGTTCTAACATGAGAAATAAGGTAAAATAAACATGAAATAAACATGGGGCAAGATATCCGTGCTTTAGGGCGAGATATCCACGCTGTGGGGCGAGATACCCACGTTTTGGGGGCGAGCTATCCACGGCTTGGGGCGAGCGGTCTTAACTTTTCGAAATTCCGGGGCGAGTTGGCAAAGGGCCGAAATGACCTGTTACCCATGCGACCATCAACTCTTTAGAGATTCATGAAAATAGGTTCAAAATGCCATTACCCAAACTTGTGCAAACTTTGTTCATCTTTCTCAACATCCCTATGTTTAGTTGTTCATTGTTAAGGATTTGACTGTGTCTAATCTATGTCCAAAGTTTTATAAAACTAGTAGTTATAAAATTATATTCTAATTACCGGTATACATACACGGTACAGATGTATCTTCTGTTCTGATGGCATCATTGGTTAGCCAAAAAGCCCACTATTTGTGTCATGAGCTTAATGGGTGTGCACTGTGCAGGGATCCCTTTTGAACATGCTGATGGCTCCCCTGCTGATCGGTTCACTCTCTGTACCCACAGCAGATGTGGCACGCTGTCTCAACAGTGCCCTCCAAGTTGGCTGCGGAGCCTTTGCCTGTCTGGAGAATTCAACTTGTGACACAGATGGCATGCACGACATCTGCAAGTCCTTCCTCTACAGTGCTGCTAAATTTGATACTCAGGTACAGTGATTCTTAAATGACATCTTGGGAAGATATTTTTGCTGTGTAAGCAGTATAGGCCTATAAACCTATAACTGTATAACTCCTGGATTACCATCAAAATGAGAATTTCTCACATTGCTGCTGTTAGGTGAGCAGATGAGCACCAATGTGAAAGGAGGGGGGGCAGTGCCATTTTATGTTGCAACGGACCGAATGTGTGCGATTAGAAATTAGATATGAAGTTAATTGAAACTTGTTTTCTGTGCAGGGTAAAGCATTTGTGAAGGAGAGCCTTAAGTGCATTGCCAATGGCATCACCTCCAAGGCATTCCCCACCATTCGCCGCTGCTCCACCTTCCAAAGAATGATTTCTGAGGTGCAGGAGGAATGCTACAGCAAGCTAGATATCTGTACTGTTGCCCGAACCAATCCAGATGCCATTGGTGAAGTGGCACAGCTACCAAATCACTTCCCCAATAGGTGAGCTCTACATTAACGAGTGTTAATGTATTTAGATACTGTAAAGATTGACTCAATAAATGAACACACTGACATTTATATGTAGGCCTACTGTACTATTCTGAAAACACCATTATATCAACACACCAAAGGAAACCTTGCAATTTGTACCACTAGAGGGAGCAACAGCAAATCACTCCCAGCATTAAAAAGTAGTCACATAACATTTTACTGCAACATGTATTGATTGACATTTAGACTTAAAGGCATTATGTGATGCATCATTTCACAGGTTTTATGGTAAGCTGCTACAGAGCCTGATGGACTGTGACGAGGACACGGTGGACCGTGTGAGGACCAGCATGGTGTCGCGGATGGGCCCAGAGATGACTATGCTTATTCAGCTGCTTCAGAGCAAGCCCTGCCCATCCATTGCTGCGGCTGCAGCTGCTGCCGTTCCGACCGGAGTGGAGGGCCGTGGGAGCTGGCGTTGGTCCATGGGTCCCCACATGTACAAGATCCCTCCTAATCTGCGAAACAGAGATTCTGCCAGCCATTTTGGCAAGAAGCGTTCTGCCAGCGACAGCTCCTAACTCCCACTCAGATTAAAAAACTCTGCACACTCCTCAGAATCATGAAAAAAGCAAGCTAAGCTCTGCTATTCCCTAACGGTGACTATAAATCCATTCCTCCTCCACCACCAGGCTGGAAGTTGCAGAAACCTGCATATCCAGGGAATTCCGATAGAGTTCCAACTAAGTTTATATCAGAGTTTGATTGCTGTTATACTGTACATTCTACACTTTAGGTTTGAGAGCATCCCCTTTACATCAAACAGTTTCAAACATATTCACTCAGTTAGTGCCGAGCATATATGGCTGCTGCATCTACAATATGGTCCTGTTCACTTCACCATTCTCTACAGCAGAGAAGAATTCCTTAAAGAGCTGCGGTGATGCCAAGCACAAAACAGCCATAGTGGTTCACGCCTCTAGTCTAGAGCACAAGTGGTCTGTATTTTCAAAAGACAAAACTAGAACATCATAGCACATATTCATTAATAAGTAATCAACAGTTGCATCAGTAGTTAATTGATAGGAATGGGAAACTATTATTAATATTTCATGCACGAGACCAATCAAATTGTGAACATGTGCTATGGAAATGGGTGGCGTATCTGTTTTCTCACAAAACATAATACTTTAATCATGTACTGTATACTAGATTATGAGACAGCCATATCCAGACCCCTGGAAGGGAGCACTTATAAAGAGAGAGGTCCCCTAGGCCTAGATGTTTCACAATAGCCTTTGAGTGGTTACCTTAAGCTGACCAAATAACTTCAAACTGCCCTGAATGCTATTCATGAAATACCAAAACTGTAGAGCTTGAGCACTTATATTAGTTTTTCTGGTGGCAGATCAAGCCGTGATTCTTCACCTAAATGCATTTTGCTTCATGATCCTGCGTTTAAGGATTTTTTAAGGCATGGCTTATTTTCTCTGAAGTCATTTTTTGAATATCTTGTCTCCATACAGCAAAATCCTGTGTTAATTTAAGTCTGAGAGAGTACAAATAGTACATTTATACACTGTCTGACTTAAATTAACACTGTATTTTACAGTGCAGACATTCTTAAAACATACGACTGTTGAGCTCTACTGTATACATGGGGTCCATGTTGAGTGAAAATCTGTATCCATATTTCTTAACCGTGTGTGAAGCAGTGGTGTCTGGTCAGAAAGTTCACCCCCTGAGATTGAGAGCAGCCATCTTGTTGGACTGATTTTCGTCATTCTCTGAGGTGAATAACATATTAGAGGGTTGTGTGTCAAGCACACTGGCTTCCAGTGTTGAGAATGAGAATGACTATTTAAAAAGCCTTGTTGGAATGATATGATATTTATTTTCCTACTATATTATTTAATTTTAGTTTTTTATTTTTTATTTTATGGCTTTAATTGTAGTTTTAGTTAGATTGCAAATAACATGCCATTTGGTCACAAGTTTACAACTCGTATATGAACATGCGCTCAGCGTCACATCGTTGAGCTGCCAATATGCGGTGACTGAATAGGACCCGTGTCATGACTCTGTGCTGGTCATAGGGGAACAAGTTGGTCATTCAAATTCAGGTGATCTATTTTAAGGGTGTTAAATGGGACCACATACAAAATAAGATAGTTTACCATAATTTTTTAATACATATACTATGGCAAAGTGATAATTGCTTTGTTGAGTGCTAAGGTTTTGTGTACTTTACTTTCTGAATATCGCTGTACGCGGTATGATTAAAATAAAGGAAACATCAACATAAAGTATGATCGAAGTATGCTCCATGCCAGAGTTTTTCCCTTGCAACAATCCATAAGAGGGCCATATAACAAATCATAACAAAACATCAAAGATGAGCTTTACTCCATACATGTCTTATTAGTGTGGTTGTCCAAAAGGTCAAACAGACTATAGTAATTGTAATCTACAGTATGTTAGGAGAAAGTATGACATCCAACATGATTGCATGCGCTTTAGCCTGCTAGGTTTGCTGAAAGTGGATTCTCTATCAATGGGTCACCCAGTGGTTTGAAGAGAATAACTCACTCCACAGAGAGAAAGCAAAGAGGATCAATATATTTGCCAAATCTGGATGAATCCCCAAAAAACAAACTCTGAGCACTTGGCTCAATACTTTGGTCAGACATTTCAGTTACGTTCACAAAAGAGAGTCCACAGTTTTAGCCGCAGACACAAAACAGCACAAGTCAGGGTGAAAAACAATAAACTTGTAAGGAAACTTTAGAGGGAGCCATTGCCAATGACACTGCACATTCATTCACACAGGGTATTTGCAGTAATGTCACCCTGATGGCTCATTAGTTGTCTTAGGTTACTGCCACTAATTCAACTGTATTCCACAATCCTTTACTGATGTATGTACTGTACATAGTAAGACATCTGTAAATGTGCACTGTGACAACAAAATATCCCAGCACAATATCAGCACACTATCCATATTTAAGATCCTATTTGATATGTTTGAGAAATACAGTAAATCAACTTGAGACAACATCACAGGTATCAAGCTTGAATGGCTGTAAAATCACCTCACTAAGGAAAATCTTAATGTTGAAGTTTCCTTATTTTTCTTCATATCAAGCAGATAGCTGATTGGTCGTGTGACGTCATTAACGGGCAGCTCACATTAGCTTCTGTTAAAGACTAAACTGCATATGTTGTGCAAAGGCAAATTCTCAGAGTCAGTGTTACTTGGAAATTACAATGAATTGGAATCAGTGTTGGAGTCGATATGCATTTCAATAGAATGCAGTGAACACAGACAGTGAATTTTCTCTAAAATTCATGAACTGTTAACCTAAATTTAGTCATAAAAGGATTCATATCCAACCTACAACATTACTGAGAATGAGGTTTCTGTCATTCAAATGCGACATGCAGTTAGTTTAAATACTGGAGTAAACTAAGAGTGAATTGACCCCAACGCTGCTTCGATCAGAGTATTTCCACAACTGTATTTTTGGGTGACACTACAGGTCACTACAGGTTTTGGTTTGATGTCAAATTAGCAGTAGTGTTAAGAACTCCAAACTATGCAATAATCTCTGGCACAAAGGTTTCAGAGCAACACACAAATTGACCTTTGTTCCATTCAGTGCCAGCTGATGCTGTGTGAATAAAGCAACAGCACGTATGCTCTCGTACTGTACCACCAGTATGAAAACAATTCCTTTATATCCCCTTTCTTCTTTATGTGACTTTGGTTAATTTGCATATTTTGTTTTTTTATTTTTATTTGTTGTTTTTTTTCTTTTCTGTGAATATTCTTTTTGTGGGGGGGGGGGGGGGGGGGGGGGGTGAGGTTAGAAGCTTTGAAGGAAACATTCGGAAAGCTAAGAACCGTATTCACACTGTAGTATACCCTAGCCTATTACTTCATGTTACATGATATGCACTTTGCATCTTAACCACTATAAAGGGCATTGAAACATTCAGGACACGTGCAATTGAGACATGTTTTATTTACCCGATGAGTAGGAATACGTTTGAATATTTTGCATTTATTGATGTGTGTGTCTCCATTGTCCGTGGGTAAATCAACCCAACAGTTGCTGCTAACCTATAGCCTGTTTTATTTCCATGTGAAGCTGTCCAGTTTAAGTTCTACTGGACTGATGCCATGGTTCTTTTAATTGTTCAACTTGGCATCAGTCAATGTGCATTCTAAAGGGCAACATCAAATTTTTTTAACATGAGTATGATCATTCTATAACTTGGGGACATGTGGAAATCTGCTGCAAAACTAACCAACGCATTCTGTGATGTAAAACACACACACACGCACGCACGCACGCACGCACGCACGCACGCACGCACGCACACACACACACACACACACACACACACACACACAGAGAGAGAGAGACAGAGACAGAGCTCTTGACACTCAGAACACGCTGGGAAGTGTTGTATCAATGTATTTTCACATGCCCTCCTTATAATAGAACAATATGGTTCTATAGTTAAAAACCAGCAAGGTTGCCCTTTAACATTTAAATGTTAATGTTCATATTTTTATTTATTTATTCTCTTAAACCTTTTATCACCCCTTGATTGCAAAGCAGATGCATTGGTAGCTTCAGAGAAGAATGTATACTGAATGTCTGTTGTGATGAGGACGTGCTCAAAGCAAGATGACTCCCATGAAGGCTGTTGGGAAAACGCAAAGTGGGAGAAGTAAATGTCTTTTCATCTTTTCCGTTCAGATTAATTTTACTTCAGTAAAAAGGGTGCTTATGGTGGTACGGCATTATTGGTGAATTGACCCATGGTAAGATCTGTGAAACTCCTTGCCAGACTCTATTCATATAGGGCAAACTGGAGATTTTGGCTTAATTTGTACTTAGTCATACAACCCTTCCACCAAGAGTCATATGACAAAAGTTCTGTGTTTTTGTCAAGCATCACGGTTGTGTGACATTATATAAAATAAGCCTGCAGGCTCCCTCAATTCTGGAACTTCATGGTACACTTTCCTCAAGACTTGAAATAGATAGATAAATGTTGTGCTTCAATTAAAAAAAAAAAAAAAACAGTTTCAGTGACTCGTAAAAAATATTTTGTATTCATATGAGTGATGAATGACTTTACTATCAAATGTTATTGAGGATTTGAAGAGGTTGCTGAAGTTTCTGATACAGATGCTATGTTACGCATGATTGATCCTTGTGAATCACTTGCACTTTAAAATATACCCATAGACATATATACCCATACTGTGTATATGTTTGGGTTTTCTCTGTTCTGAAATGTCATGAAAGATACAAATGCATCAACTGTGTGTCTTTTGCTGATCAGAAATAAAATATTTATCATATCTGGTATATGGTACAAAATGTGTTGCTGTTATTTCATTGATTTCTACTATTTCTATTCCAATTCCCGATTTGAAGACATAAACCCATCATATGTCACACAGGTAAGCATGCATGATGTAGGTCTAACATTTCAGCACTGTAGAATACCACAGTATTTCTCTCTTTGTACCTTATATTCCTCTGCATCTATCTCAAAATGGACAATGCAGAACTATACTACTACCTCCTACTAGTATGCCTAATTCCATAGTAATACTACCTCAATCAGTTAAGGCCTTCAAGGTACGAAGTGGATATAGGTAATAGGTAACACCTATCAGTATCTCTGCTGTACTTTCCCACTACTGCCCATACTATACCTACTTCCTACTACCCCCTAATACTGTAGTATACCTATACCTATATATCATAGAGGGCCGAGGGACAAGACCCATGCAGTGGCTGGCCTGAGAATATCAAGAATCCAGTCCAACCCAGCGGTGCCTGGAAAGCGGACTTTAAACTGATGATGATGATGATGATGAGTACCTACAGACATAAATACATTGGCCACTGGGCCGCACATCTGCCCTGCCCCCAATCCCCTCATATTATGTAGGGCAGCTTTCCATAACTCCAGTGCAAGAAATATGCCTGAGTTGTATATCAATAGAAGAGCTGAAGACTTGTTTCTGTTTTATAACCATAATTGTTACTATAAATGTAAGATAGCATTTGTGTTTTATTTGACAAAGTATCCTTGTATCATTACATACCGTATGACAAACCAAAACCGCGTGAAAATAGGTTGAGAATTCAGTCTCGGAGGCACAGCTCTCCCTAAAACAATATGACAGCCAATGGAAAGCAAGTGACCAATAATAACATATCTAAATGTATATCTACCATATACTGTATGTATGTACTTCCCTACTACTACTACTAGTAACTGAGATCCCAACTTCCCTACTAGTATCCCTACTTCTTCATTACTACCCCAAATGGAATCCCTACTTCCCTACGGTACTACCCCTACTAATATAGCTACTTCTTCTATACTACCATATGCACTAATAAACCTTCTTGCCTATACAGTAGGCTACCTCTATTATATTCCAGGTGTTTAAATAAACACTAATTCATCAGCATTATGGACAGAAACATTCCTATGTATGTACAGTAGTATGCTTCAAGAAGTGAACTGTGAACTTAATGAAGTGAAATGACAGAATAGCAGGGGAGCCAAATGGAAAGCATCAGCAGCACAGACAGTATATATATATATATAGGCCTGCTATGCCAGTGCCAATACAAATAATGCATTGTTTATATAGCACTAGTATCATGTTTTACAATTAAAGAGGAGGCAGAGAAGATCATCCTAGTACTTGATGAGTGTACAGCAGTATACCCATGAAGCTAAATCAAGGACACGAAGAGAGAACGTACCTCCTGAAGAAAATTAACTTAAACTTAAACTTGAGCACAGACAAGCTGAAACTGCAAAGTGTCTGTTTGGTTGGAGGGCCCAAGGAAAAAGAGGGAGCAGAATGCGAGCAAAGTGGCTCCATGGCCGCTAATCTCAGTCAGAGGGAGATATAATTTCATGCCTATTTAGAGAACAGTCCTGTAGGGCTTTCTCATCAACGACTCCCGAGTCTCATGGATAGGTGATGCAGCAGCTCTGAGATTCTGAGATTCTATCATCATCCTCTTTAAAGAGACACTCTTCACCCTACAGCTCATCAATGACGTCTCTTTAATACAAGCATCATGGACATTAAGGAGAACCTTGTCATCAGCAACACTCCAGTCTGCTGAATGAGCCAGACAGCACCTCTTCACTATTGATCACCTCTTTGCTGGCTATCGTCTACATCTTTTAATGTTTTTTTTGTGGCTTTTGCCGTTTATTTTATTCTTTTTGTAGAGAGATAGACAGGAAATGGGGAGAGAGATGGAGGGGTGGCATGCAGTAAAGGCCCTCGGGATCGGGAGTCAAACCCACAGCACACTGCCAGCCAAGGTGCCTGGACCACTGAGCCATGGCCCATGCCTACTGTACATTCAAGTCTAAACAGAAATACTATTGTCTGAGTCATCAATTACTTCACTATAATGCAAGCAATATGGACTAAAGGGATTGGGAACTTTATTATATAATTTGTTTCTTGTCTTATTCTTTCAGCAGATTCTCATCAGGGTCACCACAGTGGAGTTTCCATTTGTTTCTGCCACCTGCATGTCCTCTCTCACTGAATCCATAAACCTCCCCTTTGACCTTCCTCTTCTCCTTTTGCCTAGCAGCTCCATCTTCAGCATCCTTCTCCAAATGTACCACTCATCCCCCCCTATGCACATGTTCAAACCATCTCAACCTCGCCTTTCTTGTCTCTTATCCCCAAAACTTCTAACCTGGGCTGATCCTCCAATGTAGTCATTTATGATGCTATCAATCCTTGTCACTCCTAATGAGAATTGTAGCATCATCAATTCTGCCATCTCCAGCCTGTGTCTTCGTCAAGCCATACAGCATGGCTGGTCTCACTGGTGTCTTATACATCTTCCCTCTTCACTCCTGCTGGTAACCTTCTGGAAGTTCTGTCACAAATCACTCCTGACACTTCCCTCCATCCATTCTACCCTGCCTGCACTCTCTTCCACACTTAATATTACTTTGTATAGTTGACCATAGGTATTTAAATCACCTTTGCCACCTCTACTCCTTGCATCCTCACTGTTCCACTGTCTCGTTACACACACTCTTACTCCCGCTTACTTTCATTCCTCTTCTCTCAAATGCATGCCTCCACCTTTCAGACTCCCTCCCCTCACTACATATCACAATGGTGTTGTCCACAAACATCATAGTCCACACACTGCCTCCTGCCTGAATTCATCTAAAAGTACTGTAAAGAACCTGGGGGTCATTATTGATCGAGTTGAATTTTAATACACACATTAATCAGGTTACCAAGATGAATCGATTACTGCAATGCACTTTTTCTGGACTGCCAAAGAAAACTACTGACAGACCAAAATGCGACAGCCAGAGTTTTAACTAAAACTAAGACTATGAGATAACATATTACTCCAGTTTTACCTTCACTCCATTGGCTTCCGGTTGTTTTTAGGATTGATAAAAAAAAATGTCTTCACTTGTTTATAAAGCCCTTTGGTCTCGCACCTTCCTACCTACATGTCCCAAAACGCCTCCTCAGGTCCTCCAATGCTGGCCTGCTCAATGTGCCTAAAACAATGGCTACAAAAAAAACATGGTGAAGGAGCTTTGCGCCTCTATGGGCCGACGGCATGGAACAAACTCCTGCCACTCCTGACTTCCTCATGCAGTACCACACTTACTCTCTTGGCACCCCATCATTCCTGTTTCTTGTCTATAGTGTGGAAATATACATGGAATATTTCTCTTCCCTTATTCCTGGGTGATCTATGAATCTGTATCAATGGAGAGCTTGTTTGAATTAAGGGAGAGAGGTGGGGAGGGGGGGGGGGGGCATATTTTCAATTGAACACAAGGAGAAATATTTTGTTTCTTAAAATTGAGTCACTAAGCCCTCAAGTGGTACGCAACATTTTGAGTTACATGGGTGGGTGATGTGTGCAGCGGACGCAGCTGGCCATGAAAGGTTGAAGACTGAACTGATGATTTTGAAGTTTTTATTAAATCAACATAGAACTGTACAAGAAACAGGCATAAAATGTATCATAAATCAGACAATAATCATATGATCAAACATTCCCATAAACCATAATTACATAACCAATAAAATCCATGCACTGCATAGCTTAAAACTACCGTATCAAAATGCAACATGAAAATAAACCTCAGACAAAACAAAAACACAAAATAAGACACTCAGACCAAATATAACTATCAAGTCACCTTGTCCCCTTTCCAGCTGGGTGCTAAAGTGGCATGTGCTTCACTGCTTGGCATCCATTTGTTCCAAAAGTTTGGCCATCCGTCTCTCCTTTCCTTAGGCTTTTTTTTCTTCCTTAAGCCCTTTCCATCCGGTGACGGTCCATGGTCCACAAACCATTTGTTCTGTTATCTGCTGCCATAGTGTCCCTTCCTCAACCTGAGGCAGCATTTAAACCCCAGTACCACAGCTGAGCCTAATTCCCCATCACCAGATTCTCTGCAGCTGGCCCAATCATGACAAGATAGAGCTCCATGTTTCTATATGACACCACCAAGAAAAGCACCTTCATATTAAAAGTCTCGACTGGGGTCCGTTAGCGTTACAATGTGTAACTTGAATGTTGAAGATACACATGGTTTCTAATCAAATCTCTTATTTAATACCAAGAAACATTTGAGCAGATTTTTGAAACCAAGTCTCACCCTGTTGCATGCTGATTGGATGGCTGCCCAGTGTATCGCCACCCTAAGGGGTTCCTCCCTGACAACCCTCACAGATAAGTAAGTACTGACAACCACAATGAGAATAATAAAGAATAATGATGAAATTAGAATATCATTATGCAGTTCCAATTCATACCATCCGCTACTGTTTTTAACTCTGTGTTGCTGTCTCTTAAGACTTTGGTAATGAGACAGCACTCTTTTTTAGCCATGAGATCAAGTCCTACGGGACCTTCTACTTCACAGTAATGTCTTATAAAGTATGCCTTTCAAGCATGTCTGCCCAGACCCAATTATGGAATATATGCACCCACAGCATTCACCCCAACGTTAACCACAAACACATACAGTTCTCACAGGCACAGCTTCAATATTCAAGACACCCTGGATTCTTAAAAACGACCCTGACAACCCAATGCAACCTCAGATTCTTTATTTTTTTTATAGCCAGGGGGTGTGGATGAGGGTTGGCTACACAATAAAATCATATGCATTCATTTAACTTTGAGAGAGTAACATTTTGACTCAAATGGACCCATATGGAGGTATTTCCTTTTTAATTTCTTTACAATCCCAGAGTGAAATTAACACAGAGGATTTGACTGTGCGGTTTTGGGTGAAGGAGGTCATTCTCTCCCTGGGTGGACAATCTGAAATGACTAATGACCTTGTGTCCACAAACTGCATGCTTGCAACACATGTACAGCACCATTGTTCATCTTAGTTACTTCTTTTAACCTCTTAATCAAATTCCGGGGGCAAGAAAACAATGAAACCACAGTGCATGGACAGTGTCAACAATTTGATGGGACAAATGAACAATGCACTGTGGTTACTGCGGTGTGGCAACAGCCTCCCTCTCTCCTTTCGGTATATTATATATTCATTATGTCCCCCTCTTTTCCATGAAACTTGTAGCACGTTCATCAGCAGCGTGACAAATCAGATGTGCAGTGAATATGGAGTAAGATTGAGACAAGAGCAGTGCGGAGGATTAGAAACTCTCCAATCTTACCAGCAATCTTTCCACTATTTCCTTCATTTCTGTGGGCAACTACCCATGGACGGGAATGAAAAATTAGATGTGTTTTACTAAAAAAAAAAAGAGACGCTCAGCCAGAGAAACAGAGTTGGAATAGATCTCAAACTTTCCAATTTCAAAGACCCTAATGGTGTACAAATGGGGTCCATTTGGTTCCATTTTAAACGTTACAGACCTGCAGGTGTCCATTTTGAACCCCCTCCGACTTTGAGAACCAGTGGAATAGAGTATTCAAACTTGTAAGCAAATGCAATTTAGGGTGCAGGATTTATGGATAGGATTAAACATGTGTGGGTGGATCTGGGGAGGTATAGTGGATTGTCCATCAAAAACAATCAGCTATAAAATTGTTTATTATGTCCCATCGTTCAGCACATTTCAAATAAACTTTTAGACCTTCTTGAATATAGCTGGAAAATACAGTGGCTGACTTTTTAGCCATTCCCCATATGTTGAACATAAAAGCAAGCCTTCAAGCCATGTCCAGCACACATTTTCTTCTTGTGCCTTTCCTCATGGGAGACCTTTTTTTTCTCTTCACTGCACACACATTGGTCCCATCTCTTTCATGGGACTGCAGTTATGGTTTCATGAGACCACAGGCTGGCCCTGCCTGTGAAACTGGCCTGTAGTAGGGCTATCTACAGTACAACAGTACATCTAATGACCACCAGAGGGGAATGTTTCACACATTGAAATTATGCCAGTCTGTGCTGTGATATTGGTTTAAACAAGTTACTGTGTCTGTGTGTATTATGTTGAAACAGCATCTATTGAAAACGGCACAGAATAAGGATAAAGTCAGTGATGTCTATCACTGACTCTTATCATGGCACATCATCTCCATTCATTGTCAATGGGAATTTAATGTTTGTGTAAGACAAAAATAGACACTCTAAGCTGATTTGCTCAGACACTATGATGTAAAGTTCTCCATTCACTGTCAATGGGAATTTAATGTTTAATGACAAACATCTACACTAATAGTGAGTATAGGAGGGGCTAGCGCCCCTCAAAAATAAGAATTGGAATTTATATGGCACTATTCTAAGTATAAAGTTTCTTTACATGTGTGTTGGACTCGGGGGGCTTAATTAGGGGAAAACTGTAAAACTCAGAGTTGAAATCAAAGTCAACTCATGGCGGTTTTGAAGTAGGGATCGAGGGGGCACCTCTGATGTTATTCCAGAGGGAGAGGGCAGCCACAGAGAAAGCCCTGTCGCCCAGGTTCAGAGCCTGGTCTTGGGGACCTGGAGGAGGCCGGGCGGCATCACTGGACCTGAGGGAATTATGGGACAGAACATGTGGCTGGAGGAGGTCAGAGAGGTAGGGGGAGGTAGGGGGAGCCAGGTTGTGGAGCGCCTTATAGGTGGTGAGCAGCATTTTAAAGTGGATTCTTTGTGTGCAATATGGTCGGAGTGGGTACTGGTGTGATATGGTCTCTGGAGTGGGTACTGGGTACTGGTGTGATATGGTCTCTGGAGTGGGTACTGGGTACTGGTGTGATATGGTCTGTGGAGTGGGTACTGGTGTGATATGGTCTCTGGAGTGGGTACTGGGTACTGGTGTGATATGGTCTCTGGAGTGGGTACTGGTGTGATATGGTCTCTGGAGTGCGTACTGGTGTGATATGGTCTCTGGAGTGGGTACTGGGTACCGGTGTGATATGGTCTCTGGAGTGGGTACTGGGTACCGGTGTGATATGGTCTCTGGAGTGCGTACTGGTGTGATATGGTCTCTGGAGTGCGTACTGGTGTGATATGGTCTCTGGAGTGGGTACTGGGTACTGGTGTGATATGGTCTCTGGAGTGGGTACTGGTGTGATATGGTCTCTGGAGTGGGTACTGGTGTGATATGGTCTCTGGAGTGGGTACTGGTGTGATATGGTCTCTGGAGTGGGTACTGGTGTGATATGGTCTCTGGAGTGGGTACTGGTGTGATATGGTCTCTGGAGTGGGTACTGGTGTGCAGGCGAGCAGCTGAGTTCTGAACATATTTGAGTTTATTGAAGGCTTTGTATAGGCTACTGGTGTGTTTTGTTCAAGACGCCAGTATTATTATTATTAACAGTCTGACAGAGACATCTAGTGGCTAAATTAATAACAGTCATGTCTATTGAATACACAACTCTATCTATGGTATGGCCAAAATAATATATAGCTGCAAGCAGCTATAAGACAGGGTCAAGCCATAAAAGTAATAAAGAAAAATATATAGGAATGTGTGTGTGTGTGTGTGTGTGTGTGTGTGTGTGTGTGTGTGTGTGTGTGTGTGTGTGTGTGTGTGTGTGTGTGTGTGTGTGTGTGTGGGTGTGGGTGTGTGTGTGCACAGCGAGCATGCACACACACACACGCACGCACGCACGCACACACACGCACACGCACACACCCCAACGGTTGAGGTTCCTCAGCCATGAGGCCCATACTAGGTCAGGATCTCCTGTTTCCGAGGCAGCTTGTACACCCCCTGGAAATGACACTGGTATGTCGCATGCAGGGACTTACCCCCAATCCAACCCTTGATGCTAGGAGGCCTTGTACCTTCAACGAATGTTGCTGTGTAGTGCAGTTTGAGGCAACTGTGTATTATAGGAATGGATTAGAAGTATATATATATATATATATATAAAAAAAAATACGATTTTGTAGCCCATTTTTCACCCCTTTGTCAATTATCTAATGTGATTTTGGGCTCTACACACCATCCGGGGGAGAGCAACGGACTTGAACTCATGCTTCCTTCATGCATGAGTGTCCAAGTTGCTCCTTTACACCTGACAGGGGGGAGTTTCCCTGGTTGGACGTAGCGCGTGGAAGGAAGTTTAGAGACCAGGATTACTGCATGTTTTTTGTGAGGGTACCTACCCTAGGGGACACGGGGAGAACATGCAAACTCCACACAGAAAGGCCCTTTCACCAACCTCGTCTCGGGTATGGGCACTGAAGACGCGGAGGAGAGAACACGCCACCAGCACCCACAGCATCCCCAGCGGGAATCGAATCCAGGACCTTCTAGCTGTGAGGCGACAGCACCAACTGTGCCACCGTGCCCCCGGAGTAGAAGTATATCTTTAAGTAGTCTTTTAAAGCCCAAATCTGTGAATGCACAGAATATTCTATGAGGCAGACATCTGAGTACAGTGGTACTGTGGTAGGCCCACTTGTCTTAAACTCAATATACCTGGCCTGGGCCGGCTTAGCGGTCCAGGCACCTTGGCTGACAATCCAGCATGAAAGTGTGTCGCGGGTTCGAGTCCCGATCCCCAAAAGCTTTGCTGTATGTCTTCCCCCCCATCTCTCTCCCGTTACCTGTCAACTTACTTTATATATATCAATAAAAGGCAGAACAAGTCAAAAGATATCGTTAAAAAAACCCTCTATATACCCATCTGCGTGGGGGCTCTATATTTGTTCCCCTCCTTTTTCCCCTCGACGCCAAATCTCAAATGCCTATTTCCACCTTTTATTATGACCTACCCAGAATAGGGACACCAGGCCAGGGTTCATGTGGTCAACAGCCTACAGGTAGAGGTGGTATAGATACCAGGTGGTGGACTGAAGGGTAGTGAGTGTGGTTAGGGGAGTTGCAGGGGTATAGCGGACTAGCACACCAGGGACGCATGGAGGGTGTAGACTGGATATGTGGGGATGGGGGATAAGGGACAGAAAGAGGGAGAGGGAACAAGAAGAGACAGGTTGGATGGAGTGATATCTGTCTGGGAAGGGCGCATCGAAACAGTTGAAGCAGGTGGTCGAGGTTGATGGAGGTGGTGATGTGGTCAAACTAAATGCCCAACCACCTGCTTCATTAGGGCGGTGAAGGGGTGGAAGGAGCAGCTTGGTTATTTCAAAATCAAGAGGTATAGCAATAGCACAATACTAATTAGAACATGAACAATTTGAAAAAAGGAGAAATGCTATAAGTAACCTGTCCTTCATGCAAAGGTTTCAATAGATAGACTGATAGACCTTAATTGATCCCACGGGGGGAATTCAGCTGTCAGAAGCATTAAAGCAGTTAAGATACATTTACAGGGTAAGAGAAGTAACCTAATGCAGGATACAGCAGGGTAAGAAAACATCACACACAAAAGGAACACCATCAATAATGAAGAGTAGGCCTACTAGTAATCCCAATATATACAAACATACTAGACTCCACCAGATGCCAAGCATGGCCAGAAAGTTATGAGCCGCAGGAGAAAAATAAATAAATAAGTTAACTGCAGGGCTGCTCCTAAGCACAATAATAACAACAATATGACATCTGTAATTCTGCAGTGCAGGCCTCTGCTCCATACAGTATGATTGTTTAATAGTGTTAATGAACAATCAATTCAGCTGACAGTAATCCTGGGAATGGAAAAAACACAATAAATCCCTGAAACCACACCAGGGAATGCTACACATTCCCTGGGCCCATTGGATGGGATTACAGCACTCTGTGTCAGGGCCTTCACTCACAAGTGTCCTACTCTCATTGAATGGTATCCAAATCTCATGTAACATTTTGATGAGTATCTTTAGTGGCACGCTGGTCACAGCAGGAAGGGATTCTGTTTCACCTGACTGTGTCTCTCCTTTCAAATGCTATCACTTCTCTATTTTACTGTATGATGAATTAGGGTATTTTGTGGTAAACGGTACTTAGCTAGCTTCTTATGTTACAGTGAAGGAACAAATGGTGGAATCAAGAGGCAAGGCTTACTTGAGGGTACGGGATCCACAGAAACTCAGAGAACATTGCTCCAAGCCTTCAGAGAACACAGGTGCAGTAATTAAGTAATTTACTCATCAAACTGGACACCTTGAAATCCCCAAGGTAGCCTTCTGCCTTGACCAAAAAAGAAAAAGAAAAGAAAAAAACAAGCTATTCTTTGATGAGGTTTTAGATTTGTTTTGCTCCTTTTGAAGTTCAGATTTCGTCATGTTTTCTCACCAGAGTCAAATAAAATCAATGGGGTAATCACATGTAGCACTAGAAATGTCATCTACATGTTAAAGTGTCCATTTCGGCTCTCGTATATCAGTAAGAAAAGGCCATGAAAAACAAGGATTTCAGAACACAAGAAGTAAGCAACCAGGTTGGGAACCATGACTCAAAAAGCCCAGCTGTTCACTATATTCTCAAGCTCAACATTTGGTGTGTTCTTTACATTACAAGATGTATAGATCTCAATGTATGAATGAATGGACCATTGTAAGCGCTTTTAGTAGGCACGTACTACACGTAGTGCATTGAAATGTGCTATAAAAATGCAATCCATTATTACTTGTGCAAGCAGAGCGGCGCAAGTACTGCGATCGGCTGGGTATGTATGCCGGTGTACTCCACTGGCCAATCAGGGACCAAGTACTGCAATTGGCTGGGTATGTATGAATGTCAGTATACTCCACCGGCCAATCAGATACCAACATTACGTCCCTGTCAACAGCCAATAAGAGACCACCATTCTTGGTGACGTAACTAAGGTTTGTTTCAAGATTGGTATAAGGTCAATGCCAGTGATGAGCGCACCTCATGGCACACTCTACTAGCGCACAAGTAGACCATACCTAGCCTACTTGTGTGTAGGGCACAAGTTGGCATCTCGACAGAGTGCATTTCTAGTTATTATTACTTGTGCGAGCAGAGCGTGCAAGTACTGTAATCGGCTGCATATGTCGGTGGCGTCGCTCGGCCAATCCTTGGTGGTCCTTAGGTGGTCCCTATTTGGCTGTTGATGGTGACGTAATTACGATATGTTTCAATGTTATTGGCTGTTGATGGTGACGCAACTAGGGTACGTTTCAAGATTGGTATAAGGTCAATAACTCAGGTCTAAAAATAGACATTAGTTAGTTGCAGTACTTGCACTGTTTGCACCTCAACAGTTGGCTGGGTGATCGGCTGGGTATGTACAGTATGTATGTATGTATGTATGTATGTATGTATGGGTAGGGTTTAAAAAAAGGCAAAAGCATGCACTGTTGCACTGGCCTAAAAGTGGGTCCTTAAAAACTGCTTCAACTTCTGTATGTATGTATGTATAGTATTAAAAAGGGGGGCTTTTTTGTAAAATCCCAGCCCACAATACCTTCATATATTTAAAAAGAATACCAAAATAGGGTTACCAGTGAAGGGCAACATGCCTATTCACTGGGGACCATGCAAGGCAGAGGCGTCCATTCCCCTGAGTCCAAGTTAGACTAGACCGCATACCTAATGTGTATGTACTGTATGTACCGGTATGTATGTATGTATTTGGTTTGGTTAAAATGGGTAGGGTTTAAAAAAAGGCAAGAGTTTGCTCTGGTGCACTGGCCTAAAAGTGGGTCCTTAAAAACTGCTAAAACTTCTGAAATGTATGTATGTAGGTATGTATGTATGTAAGTTATTAAAGCTATTGGTGTTGTATCAGCTCAGAACCATGAGGGACCGACTAGATGGAAATGTCTAGATTTAACAGGAACATAGAAAATATTACCGCTGTTCTGGCCCACCTGCATACGGTAGGTTAGTGAATTACAGAATGGATGACTGGTCTGCTATAACTCATCATTCTTAACATGATGACATCTTATCATGTTTTCTGTTTGTTTGGTGATGTGCTTCGACTTTGGATCAGCACACTGTTTTTTAAATGTGGCTCATTATAAAGGAGGTGTTAAAATGCAGAATAATCAGAATCACCTTTATTTTAGCCTCTGCCCAGGCTTTTATTTCCGTTACCTTTATTGAAAAATCACAGGTTTTCAGGTGTAAAACAGCAGGTTAAAATCAGTTTTTGTTATTCTGATTCTGTTTTTCTTATTAAGATATTTTTGGGGCTTTTCTGCCTTTATTGGGACACAGTGAAGAGAGAGACCTGGACCGCTAGGCCAGCAGGCGCCCTCCGTTATTCTAATTCTGACATTTTAAATGCTTTACCATTCAGAAAAAAGTGAAAATAAGCCTAAAATAGCCTTAGTTATATTAATTATAATTGAGGTAAGAACACATATAGAACAGCAATTTGAGTTCATTAGTGCAGTCAGAGTGCAGGGGTCCTTGTGGGTTCAAGGGGGTCCCTATGCAGATAAATTAGTTAATAATAGCTATATTCAAAATATTAAATATGCATCACCATTGACAAGTTATGAGCTTGTTGAACTGCCTTTTTAAATAATTTGCAAAGTCTGGGTGTAAAAAAATAGATTCATTTCTTTTTTAAGACGTTTTTCTCTGAGGGTCCCTAAGGCAACAACATATTTTCAAAAGAGGGACCCGGATTAGCAAACACAAAATATTTTCAAAAGAGGGACCCGGATTAGCAAATTTGAGAACCACTGCATTAGTGACCTAGAGAGTTATTGGTGACCTATTGATTTCAGAACATGTGTCTTGGCATAACACTGGCGCGCGTCTCGGCAGCAGTCATGCATACAGCCTGGCGCCGCTGCCCCTGCACTTCCACAACATCAGGTGTAATGTTACTGTTTGTTGTGGCCTTCTGGCCTGCTAAGCCTAATAGGTTACGCCACAGTGTTGAAAGCAGCACACAACATCGCTTCGCTGCGAGGAATCACTCAACCGAGGATGGATCTGCATATTATTAATTAAGTGGCCCGGTTAACCAAGAGGCATGGTTTGGCTAATTGACTAAATGTCATAGCGTTTGCAACTGGCCCCGACCATATAGAAGATATAGGCGATCAAACATGCATATATAGGCGGCCTATAGGTAAAATAATGTAGCCTTCATGAAACTAAAGTTTGTTGAATTAAAATAGAAGTATGTCAATCTCTCACGAAGTAGGCTACACTACACTACAATTTATATATATATAAGCACTAAAACAGAATTATTATCTTAACGTCCATTCGAAAAATTGTGGCAAAAAGAGAAGTGGTTAATCCCAACACCATTTGCGATTTGATGCAATCCTATTGGCCAATGTTTTGGATGGACTTTTGGAGAGAAGTGACAGGTAGACGCCTTCAGCTCAGTCTCAAGACAGCCAGATTGACTTGTCTTCTAAGGTTCTCAGTCATTAGTGAGCTATAGAGCAGCATCACAAGCAGCTATAAAGGCATCATTTTTAAACAGGGTCAAATCAATCTACCGTATATGTTAGCTAGTAAATTAAGGGGATGAATACTTCGTTGACATCGACGCCATTTTCGGTTGAGGATATTCTGAAGCAGGAACATCATCATATTTATAACAATGGATTATCTTTGCCACATCAGACCACACAGGTGCCTCACCAGGCCACGCACCGTGCCTCTCGAAGCCTGGACTTCTTTGACTACCAGCAGCAAAAGCAGTGCGTCCCAGCAGGGATGCAGGGGAAACGCACCATCAACACTCTGAAGGGACATTCAGCCGCAGAAGAGGAGATACGTAACGAAGGTGAGTTGTCACTGTCAACTAGGGAGGCTATGTTACTCAGTCACACATGTTTTATTCATTATCATTAATTGAAATAGGAAATAGCCCACAGTGGGGACTGGGGAGTGGGGAAGTAGCCCACATAAAGTAACAACAGCACCGCTCAATAAATGTGTTTTATCTGTCTTATATTAATCGTGTTATAAATTATAATCATGTGTAGCTACAAGCAAAAAATCCTATTAGTGATTAAATACGAAATTGGCAAAAGTGACACAGGCTATAGCTATAGGTCTACTCTAGTCTGTAGTTTTACTTCAAGGCCGCAAAGGTTTCCAGCATAATATATGCCGACTGTTTTCTTTTCCTGTCGTTTATGTTGTTGCAGAAATGTGCAGCTTCGAAAGTTCACTTGATTTTGAGAAAACATCCCACGACGACGACGACGACGACGACGACGACACGACGGAGAAGAGCAATAAGCCAAGGCTGCGCAGGAAGCCGCGAGTTCTCTTCTCTCAGTCGCAGGTGTTGGAGCTGGAGAGGCGCTTCAAGCAGCAGCGGTACCTGTCAGCGCCGGAGCGAGACCACCTCGCCAGCATCCTGAAGCTCACCTCCACGCAGGTCAAAATATGGTTCCAAAACAGGAGGTACAAATGCAAGCGTCAGCGTCAAGACAAGTCGCTGGAGATGGCGGGTTACGCCGCGCCTCCGCCCAGAAGGGTGGCAGTGCCCGTGTTGGTTCGGGATGGCAAGCCGTGCACCGGCGGCGGGTCTCACTCTCACCACGCAGCGCCATACAACGTCACAATTGGACACTATAATTCAGTGTTTGGTTATGGCAACGGCAGCTTGTACGGTTATAACTGCCACAATGTTTCACTGCCCTCTGCTTCAAGTAGGCCCGCCACGCATTCACTCCAAGCCGCCAATAACCAACTGCTTGACATGTTTGAGAATTCTGCAGAGGGAGGCTTCGGCCAAGGACATTTTCAAGCTTCACTACCGGGTTTAAGAGCTTGGTGAGGAGCGAAATGGTTCTACAGGAAAATCAGGCAGGTTTTTTAGTAAGAATATTGCATTTTGTATACTTTTTTAAATAATTATTTTTATTTTTTATAAACTGTGCATGGTGACCTGTATGTATACATATAGTTACTATATGCTGGAATTGTCGGCTGCAAATAAATGGATAAAATGGCAACGTTTGCCATGCTTATCTATAGGTCTACTGTTTTTATATGTTTATGTACAACTATTTCCCATTTTTTAATATTAAGTAGCCTATAGGCTATATATTCACATGAAATTGTTTTTGTCAATTTCATAGCAACGTTTACAAGATAAGCTCCTACAATATATTTTTGTTCTCTAAAAGCTTTTTTAATATATATATATTTTTAGACATACAACAATTAGATGATTCACACCTATTTATTTGATTTAGTAGGCTAGTCTGTCATTTCCATTTAAAAATTACACAATGTTGTATCGCAAATAGCAATTAAGCTAAGGAGTAGGCCTAGCTTTAATAATCCTTAAACTAAACTTGTTTAAATGCCAAATGGCTATTTTAAGGGAACGAACGGGCTATTATATGATGTATTTTAAATTCATCTTGAAAATGAATTAAAATTGTGCATACAGACACAGACTTATGTAAACCTTTCCGCACATAAAACAGAAATGGGGCCGCCGCCTATATATTCGGGTCGATTTTTTAAAAATGAATTTGAACACATAATTAGCTGTAAAACGCTCAATTATAGGTCTAGTCTAGTATTAAACTGGCACCATGTATAGCCTACGGTTATTATTTTAAAACGTCTGCTATCAAAGAATCCAATCGCATGCTAATGGATATGTGATAGATTAGACTTATTATCCGATGCAATCTAAATGCGATAATAACCGCGCTCATTATTTGTCCATTGACAAAGCCGCTGAACAATTCCACCTGCGATAAGGGCCGAAGAGCTTGTCCTGTCGCGGGGCTTTGGTGGGTAAACAAACTCGCAGACACAGTGGCTCTTTACTTTTTAACTTTCAATCAAACGAGGAAACAGCTTGAGAGAGCCTCCAATCTGACCTGTCAGTCTCAGTCAGCGATAGGCCTATATATATTGCCTATTTAACACCACTTGTTCTTGCACCGAACTTATTATGCATAATGGATATTCATATACAAAATAAAATATTACAAATATTACAAATCTCAGACTGAACACTTTTTTGCATAAAATGCTCAAATGCACACACACACACACACACACACACACACACACACACACACACACACACACACACACACACACACACACACACACACACACACACACACACACACACACACACACACACACACACACACACACACACACACACACACACACACACACAAGCAACAACAAAACTATTCCAAGTCCAACAAATAGATGAGATTCACTAACAGTGTAACGGGCCCATTAGCCTATACTCAATTAGTGAGCCTGAGGTGGTTAAATGAGAGGCAAATCCCTGTGGGACTACAAATAGCCTACCAGTGGAGTGAAGGCTCAGATAAGGACAGACAGTGGCTGTAGACAGAAAGGAGACAACACACTCTTGAGCAGATCAGATAAGGGGGTTGTGTGCGCGCGTGTGTGTGTGTGTGTGTGTGTGTGTGTGTGTGTGTGTGTGTGTGTGTGTGTGTGTGTGTGTGTGTGTCCAGACTCCATTGTCTTGCCTTCTGGACATTTTCTCAAAATTACATGGCAGCATTGAGTAAGATTTTTTCATTAAACCAGTTTGGTTCATTTTGCATTACAGTCATGAATCGAATCACTACCTTGAATAATGTTACACAGCAATTTACAGGCTTGCTTATATAGTTTACACTTTACTATAGGGATTGACGCTCTAATCCAGAGTGATTTACAAAAGTGCAAGATCAGAGTGAACCCTCAACAAATGACAGAGTAAATATTAACTTAAGTAGAGTGCAAAGAAAAACTATTTAGTGCTTCAAAGTAATATAGGATACCAGGTAAACAAATAGGCCTAGATCCTAGCGAAGATCTGTCTAAATAACATGCAGTCTAAACATTCTAGCATTTGTGGCAAACATTAGATGTCAAATTATACAACAAACAATTAAGCAACTATAATCAACATATTTAAGTATAACTGCTGTCTGCATCTATAAAAAAAACTAAAAAACTAAAAACAATGAGAGTGCTGGGGGATAGGTGAGTTGTCAGACTGCAGTGTGAAATAGGGATTGACTGCAGTCCTGCCTGAGGGAGGTATAGTCATTCCATAGGAAGCCAGGAGGGAGAAGAGTGTACACTTTTTGGATCACTGGCCACTTGGCCAGGGTAGGGAAGGCAAGTATGTCATGTCAGTGAGCAGGAATGGGTGTAAAACAGGTCCCAAGGGGATGCAATGCTCTTGACTGCGTTGTGCAATCATCAGTGTTTGAATTTGATGCAGATAAATCGTGAAGGGAACGCAAAAGGGGGAGATATTTGTGGAGGCTGGAGACCAGCCAATGCAGGCACTGCAGAGTAGACCAGCAAGGAGGGAGTTGCAGCAGTTAAGTCTGGAGATGACCAAATGTATAGAGCAAACCTGTCCTACAGGATCGAGTGATCCCTGAAATGTGTGCATTAAAGGACAGCTACAGGACCTAGGTTCTTGGAAGTTGGAACAAGATCCAGGGGGCATGACTTTGCAGGTAAGAAGAGAAGCTCTTCTCTGCATTGAGGTTGTGGGAACTGGGAAGACTTGAGGTGTTCAGAAAATCTGCTTAGCCTTGGGAAAAATGCTTCATGAACTTTTCATCCCTGTTCTGTGCACACAGATGCCTATATACTGTATGCATGCAGTGTTGCACCTGTATGCATTCAAACATACACACAGAACAGCAACAGAGTCTACCGGTAATAGTTTTAGCTTTGTTGTTATTCAGCTGACACAAAGGGAGAAGAAGAGCGATTCAAGATTTGTATATGCAAATAGAAAAATAAGTTTTTAATTAAATGTGCAATTAAATTCCACAGAAAAACACGAGCAAGAAAAATCTACACTTTGAAAAGTGTAGGTGAGCCAAATTTTCATGTCAGGGATTTGAATATGATTGACTAATGACTACACAAGCTGATGGTTATCAGTGTGCTTTAACTGAAAATTAATTGATTGAAATTTGTATTCACAGTTTGTAGAATAGCAGTAAGTCGGACTTATCGTCCTCCGCGTCGGACGACCGACTAGGTGGTCGGGTCAAATGGATTTCGCCCTCCCTCTAGAATAGGTAGGCTACAGTTCAAACGATAGTACAGGTCAATACAAAGAGGATAAACCAGAAAAAGCACTAAGACTTGTTTACATCAGGGTCCTCCATTTTCAATTCATCAGAACATTTAAAGACATACAAATATACACTTCTATTAAAAAAAGGAAATCATCATATATACAGTTGAAGAAAGTAAAAAAAAGTGTAGGACTCAGTGTGGAAGAAATAGGGGGGGACTTTGACTTGAAATAGGGGGTGACTTTTACAGGGGCCAAGTGTTCTTTGAGAACACATTTATGGCGTTTAAGGAGTTCCACATTTTAGTGACATAGGAGCAAAATGAATTTAACCCCTTGTTTGAGACGAATCTGGATTGCACATGGGTTGTTGCACTCCCTCTGGTGTTGTGATTGTGGACTTTGTTGACATGTATTTGCAGTTACATAGGAATCTAGTGTTGTAGCAAATCTTGTAGACTAGGCTAGCCTCGGTCCCAGGCTTACTTATCTGCGAAAAGAAAAGCCTGGTCACAACGTAAGGCAGAGCTATCGCGGATGTATCCTCCGGAACATCCGTCAAAATGTATTTCCCCCGGATACGATATTTCCCCGACCAATCACAACACTTATTTCATTCGCGGAGAATGTAAACTGATTTGTAAAGCATCAACGTCATTTCCTTGAGCAATACTTCCGCGAAAATCCCGCAACTTCCGCTGATAGTCTTTTCAGCGTAGGTCTTGCCCAGGGTGAGACTAGGCCCATTGCAAGTTGCTTTAAGCCTATCAGCCATTCCAGCCTATCAAAATAGGCAGGGGTGAGGTGGGTTCTGGGAGTAAGGCCAAGTCTGACCAGTTAGACTGTTAGAGCCTTTTTTTTAGGGCATTTGAGATGCTGTGGTACCATGAGGTGCAACCTTGATAGCACATGTACTCATATAAAAGAAAAGCTTGAAGGAACTAAAATAAAGTTGCCTTCACACTGCATGTGTTTATATTTAATTTAGCTTAGAACTTTGCACACATGCTGTGCCATATATGTATCAAAGGCTCAATTAGTGCTTTTTCAAGGAATAAGATATTGTCAGTGGTTGCAAATGTATCATCTCATTGTAGTCTTTGAAAGGGGTTTAGCTCATATAGGCTTAGGCCTATGTAAGGTGCAGCAAAGAGTTGTAAAAAATAAAATCAAAAATAAAACAAAGTGACCTGTGTCGAATCTGTCAATGCAATTATTATATCATATGATAATTGACAGATTTAGGGGATTACTTCAGATTTAACAATAAAAACATATGACACTCATCTGCCCACTTATAGGACACCATAGAGCCATCAGTAAATCACAAACAACTTGAATGGGGATGGAACAAGTAACAACACATTTCCAAAACAAGTGCTTTCTCACTTTTCACAAAGTCCTGAGGGCACTGGATTGAGCTATTTAATAGGGATTGGTCTATAGCACACATTATACAATCTGTAAACTTCACTTCCCCGGGGTGATACGGTTCCCTGATGAAGGTACAGGAACTGAAAAGCATTATGTGTAATAATCCAAATAAAATATTATAGTTGTGTGAGTTGTTTTTGTTGCTGGTTTTCTTTTACTTTTTATTGGACTTATTTTTAAAAGACGTGCAGAAGGGCTTTAAATGTAGATAAATCAACTGACAACAATTCACAATTATTCAGTCAATGACAATCCTACTTGCAGCTGCTCATCAAGCTGATCTATGGCGTTGTAGCGCCCTCTACTGGACTGTCTGTAGATCACTCACTTCCCTATGGAATAATACATTCTAGAAGTGCATGATTTCACACCATAGCTATCGCAGTTAAATTATGATAATAATAATAACAATACCCGCATTAGAATCAAAGAACAATATTAACATTATTGTACAAAGGAATGTTTGAGTGTTTGATGTGATCGTTCAAATAGAGAAGGCATGTGTCAGTGGAATGGGATGTTATGAATTACCGTAGTCTATTCTGAAGCCAGATTGGAATTCGTTAGTTAGTTGTTTTTACTTCCAGCAAGATACTTTTCAACTTGTTCAAAGTCTCTGTTTAGGCATAGCTCTATAAATACAATATTATAGTTTGTGTATATACATTTAAATGTAATGCATTTTGATAATAGTGCACCATACACTCATAAAAGCTGCACTACAAAGATATGCCTTTTTGTCATATTTTGTAGATAAATATGAAGCTCCAATCATGTGTCAATATCTAGCCTATATGTCATGTCAATATCTACTGTACCAATTTATTTCAGATAAGATGAGCCCCAACTCTTCAACCTCATACCATTATGTCTTTATCCAGGGAGGAAACAAACAATAAGAAATAAAGAAACACATAGTGTGTTCACAACCGAAGGATCACATATCAACACTTGCACTTCGTAGATAACAGGAAGGAAGTCCAACAGACAGGCACACGTATACAAGGCATTGCCTTGCTACTCATCCCCGACAAAGAAATAACAACAGACCTGAATAGAAAACAAAAGTTGATTGATAGCTGGCTGACAGACATAGTGCAAGGATAACAACAGTAATGTGTATTATGTACTGTGGAAGACAAATGCCTTCCTAGGGCAAAGGGTCATAACGACCTGTAATGACATGCCTGGTCCTAAAGAAGTGACAAGACATGCACTTTGCAACTAAACATCTGCCCCGTTCAGTGACCGCTGCTTCATATACAGTACAAAGTAGCAGTCAGAGAAGCCAGAATAAATGTCCAGTAAAGAGTTAAGATAGAGCTATAGTATTTTAAAGGATCCAGTCCACACACACACACACACACACACACACACACACACACACACACACACACACAGAAGAATTCAAGGTGAAGTGATATAGCCTATCATCTAAACACGGTGAACTGCTAGCCTGACACAACATGAAGAAGCTTAAGAACACCTAGTTAACTATATGTAGAGCAATAAGAGCATACTTATTAACACCATTTCAGGGTCCTTGTAATTTCAATATTAGTTGACACTTATGTTTGACTGCTATAAAAAGTGCTATAGGCTACTTTGTGAACCCCAAGCGTCATCAGGGCAGGATATTTGGCATTCCTAAATTCATGTTATTCCAAACAGAGCGTGAATTCTCTGAGGACTATGCATGCCACTAGTAAAAACATTCCTTCCCCTCAAAAAAATAAAAAATAAAAAAGGTCACTTAGGAGAATGGAGAACAACAAATAAACAGCCACTGGACAATGAATGAATGTGTCAGTTACTCAGTTTGGTAGCAGACCTAAATGTGTTGAACACATTAGCCCATACTATAGCATCAGGGCAGGGTGGCCAGTGGCCACCCACACTGACCCTCTCTAAGAGGATGGAAAGCCCCCTGGACACACCAGGTCAGTGGTCATTCACACTCAGACTGTGAGGCTGTCCGAAATCTCAGAGCCATCAAGGCCTATTTCAGATTTTTATATTATTATTATTTTGCTTTATACTACAACAGAGATTATTATATTTTCCTTTTAATTTATAGTATGTAAAATCTAGTCATAAACTGAATTCATATTGGGCTCCTCAATGATGTGGGCTACCCATAGGGGCTACCATAAGTTGAATTTGTTTGCCCCGCCTCCTTCACTTGACAGTGCTACTCCCCCCGCATGCACTTAAATGGATGTCACAAACTACAACTTTGAACAGTTGTGTGTGCCACGCGGTGGACGACTTTACTGCACCGAGAGATGTCGTTGACACTAAAACCTCGGACTACGTCGTTCCTCATAGAGGACATTCTCTCAATTACAGAAAGCACAGGATTTAATGGTCTACAGCCAAAGACGGGAATGTGTCCACAGTGGGAAAAGTCCGAGAGTGGACCAGAACAGTTGGGCGCACAGGAGATGTCATTTGGAGAGCGAGGTGAGTGTATCATCATCAGCTATAGAGCTATACCATCGTTGTTTGCTATGAAAATAAAAATCCCATAAAGAGTTAATTGCATTTCACCCGATTGATGGTAGTATGTTCTTCTCGTTCGCAGAGTCCTGCGACACATCATATCCCAACACCTCGGCGACAGGCAGCTTCACAACGTCGGGGAAACAAAAACGTTCGCGCGCAGCCTTTACGCACCTGCAGGTGCTTGAACTGGAGAAGAAATTTAACCACCAGAAATACCTGTCCGCCTCGGAGCGGGCTCACCTGGCCGGCACCTTGAGACTGACCGAGACCCAGGTGAAAATCTGGTTCCAGAACAGGAGATACAAGACCAAACGAAAACAGCAAACCAACGAGTTATGCAAGGACATCTACAAGTCGGAAGGACTGGGTCTGGAGAACGAATTTGTCAGAGCATCAATACTGGCCACTTTTTACAAAACGCACACGTACCGAGCTCCAAACTTGTGTGACTTCCCTCGACTTCACTGGACACCGACATTGTGGTGACTGACATGTGACAATGACACCAATTAAAGGGCAAAGGGGACTCGTGTTGGGACGCCAACCCCTTCTCAACCCCAACTCGTCTTTTTATGCAGGGCTGTCAGGGTACCCTTAGGGACGCACACTGGTTTATAACCAAGAAGTTTTCGTTTGTTCAGACGCATTCTTCTTAATACAGTACTTAAGCTTATTATGACCTATAGGCTATTCTGAATATTATGCTTGTTTCTTTATTTTTTTAACTACATGAAATGTAATCTGCAGACTGTATCATAAAAACTGTTAAAATCACTCGGTTTGTCATTAAATCTTAATTGAATCTTGATGGCATTTGATTTTAATTTTACTATAAAAAAAAAGAAGAAGATATAAGCAAGGTTATTTCCAGTTCTACAGATCTTTATTAAGCAATAAGCAGACATTTTCATCCATTCAGGAAAGTAGGCTACCCATTTATATAAGCTTACATTGTACTGTATTGTAGTGTTTTGTCTTTGTCATCACTTAATTGTGACTTTGACTTTTGACCTTTTCCATCTCGCCCCAAAAGTGAAAATCGATCGCCCCTACGGTCCGGTACGGTCACCCCAAAGCTCGGCGAAGTCGCCCTAAAATCCTATAAAGCTGAGACAGGGAGAGTGGGAGACTGAACTAAACACACACTCATACTCTATAGCTAGTGCTAGTGCTATAGCAACAGAATCAACATTTTGAGCTATATTTAACACTTGTTCTTTTTGCATTAAAGGTTTTGTAAGTGATTTTTGTGTTTGTTAATACTTAATTATATTCCCACAGTAATCATTACTATAGGCCAATGTAACAGTGTTATATTAATTACACAAAATATCATACAAATAAGTGCTTCTACCACCTGACTTAATCCATGTTGGAATGAGAGGAGTCCTTGCACTACAAAAGGAATTAACCTGTAGACGTGTTATTTGTTATTCATTGTCAGAATAAATGGAGGTTGTCTCCAAAGAGAGTTCCGGGTCACAACGCAGAGTGAGATATACTGCCGGTTACACCAGAGTGTTCAGGAACAGGGGTCCCCCAAAAAATCAGGCTACCATACCATACCATACCAATTTTATCTAATTAGGACAAAGAACTCACACAGGATACAAAATAAACAGATACTGTGGAAGTGATGGTGACCATTGGAATCCGTTTCTAAAATGAAAACTAAATTATCAGAATAATACTTTGATTTATACTTCACTGTGGAATGGCATATTATTACATTTTCAAAGTTGTTTAGATTATCCCATTGGAATGGATTTGTTTTCTTGAAAGTCATTAAACTTTTAAATATGTCATAATCTTCTTTGTCCCCACTACCTATAGGCAGCGAAAGGTTTTATAGAAGAGTTTGAAGAGAACAAATGATCTCTCTGGAGTTAAACTCTGATAATACAGGTAAACTCCACAGACACTAGATAACTCATCTGCACTATCTGAAGCAGAGATGAGGGCCCTGTCTAAAGAATGAGGTAAAAAGTCCCTACCCCTATCCATCCATTTAAATGGAGTCATTCTGCACCCTAAGCTATGCTACGTTAATTTTCTTCCGGTGACATCATGAAAAAACAGCATGGTCCTTAAAACCAAGCAGAGAAATTGTCGCTTTTGACAGGAGGCTGCCACTGATTCCACCTGTTCAAATCAAATCAGTACTATTCATTAATAGCACACATGATTTTGATTACAGCCACATTCTGCATCGCTTAAAGCTCTGTGTGACACATTGGATACGCAGACAATCAAAACAGGATAAGAGTGGTTGTATGTAACATTGCAAGGCAAATTATTGTTATTCTATAAGAAAATAAATATCTGCAATTAACAGTTAATAACATTTTAGTTTAGACCCCACATATCCCACCATAAGCATTTTAACAGTATGCCACTGTTAAAAATCACTGCCATGGAGCCAGACTGCATTACATGACCTTAAAAAATAGTTTGGCACATTAAACCAAAAGAGAAGGGCGTGGTTTTCATAACCTCCAACATGTAGATATTGATGGCTTACAATTTTTGTTGATTACTTTTCTTGTAACCACTGCGCTCTGACTTCTGGTGCGTCATCTACTCAAATCAACATCACAAAAAATAAAGGTATTAAATAATTAAATGGACAGATGTTTCGCCTCTCCATCCATGTGAGTGTGACAACACTGATGAAGGCTGGAGAGCCGAAACGTCTGTCGTTCAGTATGATGTAAAATGAATTGAAATTCACTCGTCACTGACTGCGATCCATTACCTTTATTTTTCGTTACTATTTTTGTAGACAAGCGAGCAGAATTGTTGTTTTTATGCATTGATATCATCCATTCTCCTTTATCTCATGGCCCCTTTGTTGCCCTAAATAAGGGCCACAAATGTCCCAAGCTTGGACCAAAGTAAGATACCCTGCTTAACTTTCCTTCAATGTCACTTGATTGTCATCCGGCCCTTTTTATGACATAATGTAGATGGACTATGTTGATGACTGATATCCAAGATGAGTCATATTTTACCTCCCTACGCATGGCGGATGGGTAATAGGATAGCCTACCCTACCCCATTGATGAGGAAAAGTATACATAAAATGACAAGCTAACTTTGTAATTGTTTTCTTTCACCTTGTGCTTGTCGCTTTAAAACTTGGATTATGAGATTGTTGCACAAACATGAATGGTGAATTTGTTGATAAATATCTCATACAAGTTATAAATTCCATCCAATATAGTGTGGTATAATAGGATAGACATCTCTTCGTGTGCTTTTTTTGGTCATTAACCTAACTTAAAGCTATCACAAATCTTGATCTTTAGGTCAAAATTTGTGTCAAAACAGAAACAGGATCGTCATGTCCAGCCTAGACACAGGATATTTTCTTTACCAGCAGCGGCAACAAGTGAGTAACCTATACAGCAGTTTCTGCACTGCATTTTCAAGTGAGTGAAGGAAGGCTCATTAATACCTGCTACTTATTCACAAGACCTCACAACATGACGCTATTCGGCAAAATTAATAACAGGACAGATTTTCATGTGAAACTTTTCATTTGACTATTCAATGCATAGTGTTTATGGAATGTTTGTTGAAGAGAACAGTTGGCAGATACAGTGTGTGGAGTGTGGTGCACCTCTCCTTCAGCTTGTCATGGTCTGACCCAGAGTTCAAAATGGTTCATCTAAAACAAGTAAACAATCACACCCGTGTGAAGTGAGTGGTGCAACTCCATGTGGGGGTCCCCGGAAGTTCCAGACCCACAGGAACGCGGCCTGGGTGCCGGCCCGGTTCCAGCGAACCGCCTCGCATCCGAAGCGGTCGAGAAATGACAGAGTTACCATGTGGGGGTACCTGGGGGTTCCCTGGAACATCCAGGGACAGGGGGTCAGCCCGGTTCCGGCGAGCCGCCCTGCGTCCGGATTGGTTGAGAAATGAGAGAGTTACCGTGTGGGGGTCCCTCTACTGTACTGTACTGTCACTGTACTGTAACATCCCAAATCATCATATATACAGTTAATGTGTGTGTGTGTGTGTGTGTGTGTGTGTGTGTGTGTGTGTGTGTGTGTGTGTGTGTGTGTGTGTGTGTGTGTGTGTGTGTGTGTGTGTGTGTGTGTGTGTGTGTTAGGCTGCGCAACAGTGACAGACCCAGCCAGCCGGGGACAGACCCAGGAACACAGGGACACACATAGCTGTCTATAGGAGTGGTTGCACCACTCAAAAAAGGTAAGGACATCCCTAATCCCTTCTTGGGAGAGCCTGCATTTAGTTCACATGTTGCCATTTGCAAATCACGCATAGCACGATATTAGCACCCACATCAGAAGCACACCCCTCCGACAATATGCATGCGAAAAGTATGTACTATGTGCTTACAACATCAACTTCCGATCATCTCAACGACAAGAGTTCCTTTTACTAGGAACCATTCCTGAAATGTCCTTTCTGTTCCTGTCTCATATAAAGGATGGTTTAAATCTAGACAACTGTATACATAAAGCTGCAATCCGAACGTTTCATGTCCTATCAAGCTCTAAATGCATCAGTCCAACCACAGCAGATGCACTAGATACTAGATAGTTATAATGTAATAGCAAACTTTGCCAGACAGATTGGTTAAAATAACGTTTTACTCTTAATTAAGTTACATATTGCAGCTTTTAACATTGTAGTTGCGCAGGTTGCCTGCCCAGACTGATTTAAAGGAGCGTATAGTGTCCTCTTAAGATTCCTGAACTGATAAGACGGCATGAAGAGTTTAGAGCAATACTGTACATATTTTAAGGGAGGGCATGTTTACAGTAGCATAAGTCAAGTGTAAGCAGAAATGAGATGAACTTGAGATACAATGTCTGAGGGCTTTCACAGCTGTGATCTGTCTGACACTTTGTAGTCTGGACTCTGTAGCCTACCTTGGAACCACCTGCCACGCAAGTGTCACAGATAATTTTAGTTGTTTGTTTTATTCAAAGGACTGATCAGTCTTTTTCAATGTTCCTGTATCTGGTTGCTTGATGTGTTCCTTACTTCCTTCTAGTTTCATTTACTTATTTATACCTGTTACTCCTATACTATATATACAGCATATATATATATATATATATATATATAGCTTTTCAGAAAACTTAACTCAATAGCTGCAAAAACTGAAGTGAGTTACTACTATCACCTGCCAACAGCTGAATCACTCAAGCAAAGTCTTTCGAGTAAACAGGTAATTAGACATTGAGTGAGTGAGCAGATAGCATCTGTTTTGACGGCATTGAGAGCCTGACCAGTATCTCTGTGTGTCTCTGCCACCAGCCAGGTTGTATAAGACCTTGCGCATCTGATAAAGACGCTTGTTGATGTGCAAAGCTGAAGGTTAAAACTATTGTATTCTACTTGCCATTGTAATGCTTACACTTCCCAGAGGCTGAACGGGACACGGTACATTGGTTCACAAATGCTGAAAGAAACAACCCCATCCTGGTCTCCTTCTCACTCTCTTTCTTTTATGTTTTTTTTTAGGGGAGTGCCACCAGGTCTCTTCCTACCATCTGGATTAACTGGCTTTTCTAAGTCATAGATCAAAAGCTGTTAGGTGGAGATTACAACATAACTGCCCTTGATAGAAGCGTTGATTTTGAAGCCTTATCTCCACTCAAAGGAAGGAAGAAGGAGCTGCCTGTCAAGGAATGCCAAATATAATCCTATCAACCAAAAGACATGCATGTTAAAGACATACTCCTCCCAAGCATTGTGGCCATCGAGAATTTTATAAAATAACAGTACAGGGAAGTTTAACCACTTAAACCCTGTATACTTTGTTGAGTGGGGTCTCGCAGGGGTCTATTCTGGGTCCCCTCAATTTCCCTCTACACCAAATAGCTGAAAATAGCTGGTCTACAAGCCAATTTTGCAGAATGTTTGCCTAATAGGACAATTTCAGAATAGTCATGTGGTTAGATCAGAAATGTATTCAGATTCAGTTAGCTAGAACATTTGTTATGAACAATACTGTCAAATATGTCTATATCGGTATGTACAATCTAAACTGTGGCACAGAAAATGTATCTTAGGGTAATGTAACAAGGGTCTATGCCCATGTGCTTAACTGTCATCTCATATTCTTGGGAATCTGAATGGTCCGTACAGGATGCAGTGAACAGCGTGGCCATGCCATCATTGCAGCTCTTCAAGGTGCCCACTGATGCTTTGGGAAACAAACAGATCTCCTTTACAGATGGGGGGAACCAAACGTCAACCACAAAGACTGCCTTTGTCAGTGTTCCAATATGCCGTGACTTGCTGACAAATTTGTTTTAGTTGATAAAGCAGGTTTAAAAGCATGGCCCCAGCCTTTGCACAAGGGAAGATTCATAAACTTCCTAGGACAGTGTAACTAGATCCCTCATGTTACGGCACCAGCAGACAAGATCCTTTCTTCTCCTATCAACAGATAGACTGCGGGATTCAACTTTATGCGATGGTTAACGTTGATCACATTATCTGCCTGTGAACAACGTGTGTGGCTGGAAATTATGAAGTGTCCAATTCTTAGAAAAAGACAGACAGAGAGACCAATCTGTGGAAATCTTTAAATGGCGTTATCTCCCAGACATAAAGTGGTGGGACAGTTTATTGCAGATACGGGATTGGAGAAATGTACTGTCGACAGGGAAAACAGGCAGTTTTTTTTTTCATTGTGCACTTCAGATAAACAAGTTTCACATACACCAGGGCAAAAGATAAACAAATCATGGACAATATGGCATTACACCTGTGTACGTGCCATGAGGCATGTCCGTTTTTATTTAAAAATGTTTCGTGGGAACAGAAAACTGTGGTTAAAGTTATGTTAGATTTAGAAAGATATGAAGAGTGTAATAAGTAACCCCTCATGAAAAATGTGTTAAAAATAAATTATGAAACATTTGCAGCATGTTGTGGTAATGTACAATTGTAGGAAGCAAGTTGGTGTTGATAATAAGAATAAGGTTCTCCCTTGTTGGAATTTATTTAAGAATATGGGCATAAGGTGACAATGACAATGTTACACAAAATCAACATGAAGACCAAGTTAAAATGAAAATTAAGTTACATTTTCCACTTGGTTAAGATCCCCAGCATTTTTCACATCATCTCCGTTTCCTCAAGCACCTCAAGCCAAGGTATTATAGTGCCCTCTGTTGGTGTTACACAATTCCATCAGATGATAGTGCTTTATAACCAGAAATCTGAACAAATAGTCAGTGGCTACATGAAAGATAAAGAATAGCAGTGGAGAGTAAGACATATTTTAATAACCAACTAAGCTCTTAATAGCAACGCAAATAGACAGATAAACATATTTTGAAACTGTATTATTATTTTCTATAATAGGTTTGTTTTTGTTGGTGTTTTTGTAAACGCTGGAGCACTCTGCAGGCATGAGATGCTAACACACGTGGTAATATACAGGATAGTGACATTTGTCAAGAATGCAGATTTTAACATGATTTCAAAAATGTTTGGCACCGCTTTTACACCGTAAACAAGAATGAAGTTCACTGTAAACCTCATTTTCATCTTTTAGAACACTGTTTATTTTATGTTATCATTGTCTCAATCACACCATCCAGGGAGTATACACAGTAAAATCCTCTGTTAATATTACTTTGAGTGTACAGAGATTATTGCACTAGTGAAGCAAACTGTCTTCAGTGTTTCTCTGAGAAGTAAACTGTGCCACCTCAGCACAGGCTTCTAGATATGTTGTTCTAGGAGTCAATTATATTTTTGCCACAGTACAGTGACGTGACAGCCTCAGATGAAAATCTAATAAAATTCCCTTCCTGGTCACAAAGAGATTGTAGTTCATTGGATGGATGACTCTGCCCAATAGTGCTTTGGTAAAGTGTTGAATAAATGGATCACTCTATGACTATGTCAATGGCCCGGTTTCCCGAAGGACACCTCTTACACCATGGTGTAAGAAGTGGTGTTGCACATGCTCAGTTGCTCCTCTAGGCCGCACACAGAAGCCTGTGAACATAGCATTCCGTGCATAGATGTGCCACGCAATGGTAGGCCTCAGGCCTGGTATGGTAGGCCTCAGGTCTACCATTCTGAAATTTTATTTATATATATAATTAAATTAAATTTCAGAATGGTAGACCTGAGGCCTCTGAAATTTAATTTATATATATATATATATATATATATATATAAATAAATAATTAAATAAAATTTCAGAATGATAGGCCTACCATACCAGGCCTGATGCCTACCATTGCATGGCACATCTATGCACAGGCTTCTGTGTGCGGCCTAGAGGAGCAACTGAGCACCATGGTGTAAGAGGTGTCCTTTGGGAAACCGGGCCAATGTCTGTGCCTAGTTAATCAGTCAGCTAAGACACATGGCCATGCTTCAATTTGTACAGGGTCACTTCAGTACTAGGGGTTCTCAAGGCAAATTCTCTTGTAGTTCTACGGAATCATGTAGTTTGTAGGGCCCCTACTGTTGTGTAAGAAACTGTATGCCAAAACAATGGTGGTGGACAATCGGTTTAACTGGTACAATGGTTATGTATGCATTGTGCGCTTGAACACACCGAGCGCACAATACAATAGAACTAGAAAAGCGGAAATCTACGCTGGGAGGAATGTCGTTGGAGGCCATGCGACTTTTATTTAGTGCTGATCGGATCTTGCCTTCGGACACATTTCCTGGTCGCTCTAGGAGTGGGATTGAACTACAGTGCAGAGGGGCGTTGCTCCAAATGTGGTGATGTCAGTGTTGTCCACTGTGTTCTACCAGGCAGGGGAGGAGTGGAGGGGGGCGGGCACTCAGATTGATAAACCAATATGCTCCAGCGCAATGTCCCGGCGGCACCCGCCCCTCTATACCAGAAGTCAGTGGCGGAAGGTTCCTATAACGGCAGTGGGTGCAGCCACGCATATTTGCGCTGCGGCTGGCTGCTATTAGCTCTTAAAAGAGCCGTTGTGTTGTGTTATTATTTTGCCAGTGGGTTCTTCTGCTCCTGTGCACCCCCGGAGTTGACGCCACTGCCAGAAGTCACGGAGGCTGGGCCCAAGGCCCCAGTGAGGCTCTCCAACGTTGAGGCGCCCGGCCCTAGTGGTGAGAGGAGGGACTGCAGGCCGACCCGTGGAGTTATGACAAGGAAACCCCATGCAGCTGGGGTTTAACATTGAGCGCCCATTTGCACTTTCGCATTTTGGACACCAAATTTGGTGTCCAAATTAGTCTCGCGTTACCAGACTGTTGCCTCCGCGATTTCCAAACGCTTCATCATACAGTCTGGGCCTAGAGGTCTCATGAGTATGCAATAAAGCAGAAGAAAAAAACGAGGAAGTAGAAGGTTCTCCGGGTGCTTCAAAACGCCACAGAGCAACTTCCACTGAAATGTCGCTTCGGTTCGGTCTCTATCCTTTTAATACTCTCCAGGCTACTCAGCATCAGACTCATGGGGTTGATTTGGAAGCCAATTACGGCTGAAAGGTTGACTATTAAAATACTGTATGATGCGTTTCAATCGCATTTGTCTGGAGATCCTTTATCCTATTTTGTGAGATTTAGAAAAAAGAAAATCTGAGCCAAAGTGTGTTTTGAAGACAATTCTAAACAGCGGACAATCTATACAGATGCAAATTGGCGTGGACTATATGGGGAGTTTTATATCATGATCCAAGGATAAATCAAATTCTATGATGAGTTGTAGTCCAAAACGTAGTTATAACGGCGACATGAGGCCAACTGGTGTAATTATTTTGTCCTATGAAAGGCACTGTACTATGAACCTCAAGTGTTGTATCTCTTACGATTTACGGTTTCCGAGAGAAAAATACTTGGATGGGAGAAAAATGGAAGAGAAAAGATAACAAATATAAGTGGAAAATAGTTAACACCACGTCTATGTTGCAGAATCTAATGTATAAACTCAGTCATGTCAAGACGTACTGATCAGTAAGACAACGCAACATTGATCACTTCCATTTTTATTTGAGCTCCAGTGTTACATACTGTAGCAGCATTTCCACAATCATTTAACATTATCTTAATTCTTCAATTGTAAATGGCACTCACAACTCCCAAATCCCCTAGAATTGCTTTTGCAAATAGCATGAAAGATGTCAAAGCATTTTCTTTTGATCAACATTGTTATCCAATAACAATGGTATTGGATAATAACAGTCATAAAACCATAAAAATCTGAAATTTGAGAATGTCTAAAATTATTTTTTCTACTACAACTATTCGAGCAGTGTAAATCTCTACAGTGAATAAAGAATAATGCCATAAAAATGTATAGGGGAATGAGCAACTGTATAGTTAACTATTTAGATTTACTGTATAACTATAAACCATTTGAATAAACTAAGCTAGATTTCACTTTTGTTGACATCTCAAATGATTCGATACATTGCACTAGGTTTATATAACTTGGCACAATCAAAACATTGAACACAAGCTTCTACCCACCAATACGTCTGTAATTCAAATTATTATAATAAAGGCCCTTACAAATCATTAACCAACATTTAAATTAGTGTAGTATCAGACTAAATAAATTATGAATTCCATGATACACATTGAGCTAGATTTGATATGGAAGCTGAAATATTGTAAAACCTATAGAGAATGGATGAAGACAACAGGAATTGCTTTTCATAGCAGGTACACAGTAGTCCATTTATCATCTGTACACTCAAGGGTTATAATTAATGACGATTTTACTGTGCAGGCACATAAAATCTGGTCCACAAACCAATACGTTTCAATGTAAAATGCATAGAAAATAATGCAGCTCTTTGGGATTTTCGAATAACCTAGCTTTAGCAATAGTAACAAATTCTTTAAAAGTTGTGCGTGATCTAATCTGACAATGTGCCTTCACTAGAAGACAATGTAAGCATTTCATTGTCAAAGTCAAACAAACAAATCGTGGTGGATTATATCAATATCTGAAGGAATGTCTTGACAAGAGTGGAAAATGGAGAGCCAGGAGGCAGACAGGAAATGCACAACTAAAACAGCAGGACAAAAATGATGTAACATGCTTGCTGGCCAACTGAATTAGGACATGAATTGACTGTTTGTAGGTGAACTCGTACGATGAAGTATGATCAGGCATTAGCTGAGGGAGATGACGCACGGTAAGAAAGGTCTACAGGCTAACACATTGGAAGAGGCTGCTTTTCCAGAATGTATCTGCAAAGGCTTGGCTCATAAAATGTTCAATGTATAAGACATGTCCTCCACCTTTACTTATGCAAACAAGAAAAACTTATACACTAAATATGAACACAATCACACATATCTGAATGCTGTGACAACTGACAAGGCCATAATCCAAAGCAACAGCCCTGAATGATATAACAAAAAGAAGTTTGACTTAAAAAAAAAGAAAACGAACACACACACACACACGAACACACACACAAAATATATATATGTACGGTATATACTTATGTATAAAAGATGCCTTCTCTCTCTGCAACATATAGGATTTTTATATTATACATTTTTTGTGCGTGATTCAAGAGCATTGTAGTACTGCACTTAAACAAGGCAAATAATCGGACCGTTGCGGTCTACATACTTTTGATTCTGAGAGAGATGATCTCTCTGGAGAGAATAAAGTTAAACAAAACAAATAACGACAGGGGAGGGATAAGTGAGGACAAAACAAATAATGACAGGGGAGGGCTAAGTGGGGTTATGTGAGCTATGACTGATGACTTCACCAATCTAAACAATAAAAAAAGGGAAAGAAATCTACTCTATTTTGCACTTTGGGATTTTGACAGCTTATTTGACTATGACATGGATCAGAAAATAAATCATGGGGCCTCATTCACAAACCTGGTTGTAACTTGTACATTTTGTATGGCCGTATGTTTTGTGTACGCATACATCAATTCTTTAGTTCAGGATCACAGGTGTTTCTCATTTTTGTTTGTAAGTCGCAAGCGTGTCACATGGAGATCATTTGCATTGTTCCACACCCCATTTAAGACCATAAAAGGTATCCGGAAACAAAGTCAGATGAAACACGTCATCACTCATCAAAATTAAGTTATCTACAGGCTTATGTGTCAGGACTCAGGACACACCCACTTGACGTGTAGATCTGCATATTTTCGCAAGCGATTCTCTCACACGATGGATCCACTGAACGTTAATAAAGTAGGCTAATAAGTTTACAAAGTTTAACCTCGAGTCATGATCAAAGGCTAATAAAACTTGGAAAGGATATTAATAAGTCCTTTCTACTAGTGAAGAGCCACTATATTTGATATCTTCATCAACAGAAGATTGCAAAATTATATTTTCCCCCATATTTCTGTCAATGAGAAAAAAAGAAGAAAATGTGTTGACACATGGAGTTCAACATTCAAGAGGCACTTTGAAAGTGCAATTATTCCGTTTACTGTGAACCCAAACTAAGGAATGTGTCCTAATATTTCTTTATAAATATACACACACAAATAAAACAAGCAAACAGCCAATGTGTTTCTTCAACAACCATAAAATGCAAGCCTTGAAAAGCTAATAAAATAAATATATATTATGATAAACTCATCAATGAAGGCAAACTCATTATTCATACATCCAGTCAAACATATGCCGAAAAGGAGCCCTGGGAGTGTATGTTATTAAGGTGTGATTTGGGGAGGGATGACGAACAGGGTGGGGTCGTCCGTGCTCTGTGGACAATAACTACGCTCTCTAAGCTATGGGGCTTGATGCAGTGGATGTATAGAACTTCATTCATTCATTTTAATACTCCCATTCCACTAAATATTTAGGTTCTGTAGGTCATTTAGAACATACAAAGGCTTGGTGGGTGGAATGTAAGGAGTGCTGCCCTCCAAATGAGTATATGGATTCCCTACCAGATGACTCCCTGCATTCACACGATGTGTTTTGCATGAGTGAGGACATTCACCTCTATTTGCGGCAGAGAAAACTGCCAGTAACTAACTTCCCTTTGAGACAATAACCCCAGAGGTCCTTTACTCGGCAACACAGAGACAAACACGCACACACAGCCTCCAGGCTTCGTGCCTTGATTCCAGTCAAGGAGTGACTAGTGCGACTGCTGTCAAGGTGTGACTACTACTAGTGTGTCTTACCTACCCCCCTCCCCTCACGCCCGTTAAAGTGTGCGGGTGCCTGCCTCTCGCTCCAGCTGTTGCTGGGTCAAAAAGTACTTGAAGAACTCGTAGACTGACCAGGCAATGGCAGTAGAGGGCATTTGATAGATCACCCGAGCTTGAACGCCTTTGAAAAAGGCTGCCAAACCGCCAAGTCGGTACACCGTCCTGAAAGCATTAGCCATCCCTGACAAATGGCCGCTGATGTGCATGGAGTTGAGTGCTACATTCTCCTGCGTATTGAGCAGGGTCTTGCAGACATCAAGTGGAGTGGTTATGGCGGCCGAGATGGCCCCTGCTGCGGCGCCTGACACTATGTGGCTGCCGGGGTGGTAGTGTCTGTGGGGGTTTAACTGTTCCTGCATCAGTTCATATATGATGAAGTGCACTGCCTGAAAGGGGATGTTCATCGTCAGCTGTGTGCTGTAGCTGCGATAGAAGGCCCCGATGCCCTCGGTGTGCGTTATTGTCCGAACACAGTCGAACAGGCCTCGATACGGAGAGTTGTACATCTGCATCCTCTGCTTCACCACTGCAGACATGCAGGAACAGAGAGGCAATCATTTAGCAGTCAGAACAACACACCCTCAAACATTCAGCTCATCTCACACTCTCTCTTTAGTGGCAGCATATTCATGGAGGTTCCGGCTAGACAGCCTACCCAGTGTGATGATTCCGTAAGTAAGAGAGTGAGCAAATGATTCATAAGCTGATATGGAATATATCGACGTACATGTATGCATAGCAACAACTAATGAGACACAGAGGTAGCATCCGGATTTAAAGGTATAACAACGATAGGTTAGTTACAACAGGTCTATATGGGTTGGATTCTCTGCTATTACAGACTGCGGACAATGCGGAACTGCGAGCAAAGGCATGAGCACATTGGTTACATGTTAGTAGGATTTTGAACAGTAAAGATATGATCATTCGTTATTCCAGGGGTTAGTCCAGCAGCACTGCTCTGAAACTAAGTGGGTTTAGGTTACAGCTGATAGTGATGACTGCTTCACTTTGAAACCATTTTGCTTTACAACACTGTTTCTAGGTGAGAAACGGGCCATGTAGTTGCTTAATATGAATTAATAATGTCACATTTATAAAAGCTAGTTTAAACATTTAACAGTTTTCAGCAGCCTGGGAGTTTGTTTCGACGAAGTTATGCAAGTGACAATTCATTTTGACCAATCAGTCTTTTGGTATCAACTACCATTTGGTATCACCTCAGCATGCTTAGAACAGTGGCTCTTGAACATGGAGCTCAGAATTTCAAACAATACCATACCCTATTAGCCCAACAATATGTATATATTTAGTATATAAAAAGGCATATCACAACTTTGTATTTTATTTTATTTCTGTTATTATTTAATATTAACGATCTGAAAACCAGATATATTTTTGGTGTTGTGCACCAAACATTGCACTGACCTTCATGGGTTACCTGATGAAGGTCAGTGTGACTGAAATGTTGAATTTGCATTATAAACCTTTATTGCTCAAGTGAAGACATTGTGCAGGATATCTCTGAAAGCTGCCACCTATATTGTCACATCAGGCTGTCAAAAATAATATGGCACTATGTTCTTGGATGTTTTGACTATATCCTAAACATTCATGAATACTACTGCACTGCCAATGCCTACAAGAGACTGAAAAGTAGTAAGCATCAACTATGAGCAAGTACTTATTTTATTTATGCCCAGAAAACTTCAATGAAAGAGACTGAAGCAAATAGTTTCCAGAAAGTAATCGTTGAGTTGAGCACAAAAACTCTGCATGCAATAATACGTGGATATGAAAAGGTCAATTTTATGCTTCAATCGAGGGAACACAAATTAAATCTGATTCCAGCTCAGTCTTACCTTCAGCTGGGTTCATGACAGCATCATGAAGAACAGTGGCCACACTGCCTGCCAATCCTGTTAGAACACAGTAGAATACTGATGAAGAAACATGTGCTAGAACATGAATAATCATTAGTCATCATCATTGATTAAATATTTAAAACATAGTGCCAGCACATGTCTAATGAGAGGATATTAAATATATTCATACAATATACATATTCACTAAGAGTTTGAACTGAATTGTGTATTCAAGTTGCAACAAGAGAATGACAAGCTACCATTAGCTAAATGGCTGTTGCCTCCTTTCTGAATGGCATCGCTTAGTGAGCGTTTGACCCGTTCATAGCAGGCGAAGTAGAGTGCATGAGCCGGTCCTGCTCCCAGCATGGTGATGTTGAGGCCTCTGAGCGGTCTGAAGAGTCCCTCTGTCCGAATGATCCTTTTCAAAGCTTCGTACACACCACTGTACTGGGCTTTAGGGTCTGGCTGTAGACTCTGCATCCTCGTCTAAAATAGAAAACGGGAAAAAACATTTTTTTTTTTTTTTTTTAAATCGCTTGGTTTAGTTCCGTCACATATGAGAGCTGGTATGTTTGTACAGAGCAGCATGTGCTACAATTTCACATTGGCCTCGATTCTTCCGCACCCGAGTACAATTCATTCAACTGTATTCAATGCTTTCATATTGCATCGATCCATATCCAAGTACACTTCAATCAGTCCTGAGACTACCTCCATGTGGTCCCGACTCCTGGGAGCGGTTGGGTGATCCCCTCTGGGTAACGGTAGGCAGCATTCACACTACCACAACATCTGCCAAGTGGTCCCGAGTGCGCACCCGGGACCATAGTGTGAATCTGCCCTAAATGCCCTACTGGCCGTGGCCACTAGAATCTGTGCTGCTCCATACACCTCGCATAACCCGATTGGCAGCAGGGATAAAACAAAAAGTGACTGCAAGTAGCTCCAAGTGGAAAGTATTTGACAGACACTACGGCAATATTTCACTTTAATAAAACACGTAATTGAAGGTACCAGGTATGACGCGTGAAGCTGCTGCAAATTATGCTGCGACACGTTTTTGCATTGTTTCATCTGCCCATCTGAAGTGAACGCACCATTATGCGTCACTTCCAAGCCTGGGGTGAGGGAGTGCTCAGTGCATGATGGAGCCCTGTTATACACCAACTCTACCATGCCAAGTTATCTGGATAACACAAAGCATGTTTTTATTTGTCAAAGTGGTACGGAGGCTGCTCCGGAGATAGGCAAAGTCTATCTCCCTCAGCATATTCCCATGCGTTTCCTTCCTTCTGCTTAACAATATAATATCAATTTCAATACACAATACAAATGCAAGAGAAACTTTGCATTTGTGGGATTCAATCCACAATTGCCTGAAGGCTAAGGCCCAGGCCACACTTATATGGATCTTTTGCTAAACGGATATTTCCGTCCTAGGTTTTAGAAAAGATCCCTGCCCATACGACAGAGATATCTATGTCCACACACAAACGCAGAAACGCATTAAACACAGGATTCAATTCAACCAAAATTGTGAGTGGAAGTGGAACATTGTCTTTCATTGTCTGTCAGCATGTCACACTATGTGCGTAAATCTCCAAATGAAATCCCGACTCTTCTCTAGATTTAATTAAAAAATGATAGACACTTTACCATTGCTCTGGCGACTTGGCAAGTCCTGCACAGAAAATAATAGCAGTCAGATCCATATACCGGTACATGTGGCCTGGGCCTAAGAGTGATGTGTTAACACTAGATATAACAATTGCATTCTCTCACTCTGCATATAAATGCAGTTTACCACTTTGGTCTATAGCCAATTAAAGTATTACATTAATTATCAGTATCCCTTTTGGAATACTATTGTGTTATATGGCTAAATTCTATCTACCACAATACTGTTCTATAATTTCTGCAATTCAGAATTAGCTAAAGTTGAGTGACAGTTTACTAATCATTAGTACAGGACAGCAATCATCCACACACCCTTTTTCTGTGTGAAGCTGATTCTGAGGGTGTGGTTCTGATGCTGATAAGATCCCTCCTAGCATCAGTACAAGACAGAGGCTACTCCCCGTGTCTTCTACATGTGGCCTTACCTTGTTGTTTTAGAAAGTCTAGCTGAGGCAGGCTCACTGGTGGGTTTATTAGGCCATTTTGAACTATTGCTGTCAATTAATACCAGGAATCAACATATTTTGCAACTGATATTTTACAAACTTCTCTAAGGTCTGAAACACTGCAAGTGTAGTAAGGACTGCAAGTAAAAGTAAGAAATATATATATATATAAATCATGACATTTACATAATCACAAAATTCATATAGCTAAATGTTTCTTTCTAAATAATAACTGTTGACACCAGTGATCATTTACATACAGACCTTAATATTTCATTAAACCCATATTTTCATTAATTTTTATACATGAATCTCTACAGACTGTTAACTGTTAACTCTTAACTGCACTCACTAACCTCTGATAGTTAGGATGGGAAAAAGGAAGCAGACCAAACAGGATGATCAGCCTCTGTCTGAATGATTACATTTGAGGTGTATGTCCTTGTATTAAAGTTCAACATCAGTCCATTACTTTATTTCACTTGTTATGGAAATCTGAATATTATGTCAGTACTAAATTATGTCAGATAGTTTGAGGGTATAAAAAAAATCTAACCATGTAAATATTATCAATTCGTCCAATTTTTTTCAGCTCTGCATTTCCTGTCATACACTGTACTTTCCACAAACTCAATCATCTAGCAGCACCGTAGCAACCTCAAGAGGAAATTGTGACAACTGCTTGTGTGTGTAATGCTATTGAGTAGACCGGACATAGGAGTTACATTATGGCAAGATCACTGCATTGTGACGTGGAGAATATCATGACACTATTTCTTAAAGGACAACTTTAGTTTTTTTCAACCAAGGTTCATGTTTTAGGTTGTTATTAGAGAAAGTAAAGGGTGAGTGTATTTTTTTTTTTCATTTGCTGCTTTCTTTCGTTTTAGGGACTTTAGCTGTTTTTGACAGGGGGGGGGGGGGGGTGGGGGACGGCCGGGGGCATTCGAGCACAGGGCTAAATATGTATTTCTTTTTTTATTCTTTACTATAGTCCTACTAGACCAAGAAATTACATTTGGCCACAAAAGATCACGGGATCTACTGATTACTGAATGTGTCAAACTGGCATTTTGAGCCTATGACACACAGTGTGGCTTCCCCCCAGTAGGCTACCTTCACAGTCAGTAGATCCTGTGATCTTATGTGGCCAGATGTAATTTATTGGGGTCTAGTAGGACTATAGTAAATAATAAAATAATAAATCGCTATACATTTTTTTTGTAAAGAAATGCATATTTAGCCCCATGCTCGAATGCCCCCGCCCCCCCTGTCAAAAACAGCTGAAATCCCTAAAACGAAAGAAAGCAGCAAATGAAAAGAAATTAACACTCATCTTTTACTTTCTCTCATAACCTAAAAGATGAACCTTGGTTGAAAAAACTAAAGTTGTCCTTTAAAGAAGATTGTTAATGTATGCATCTGTTGCATTGCGTCAACGTTGTTGTTTGAGTTAGCCAGCAAGACAACAATTTATGAAAATACTGCATTGTTGGAAAACAATAGCTGACCAATATAGAGGAGATTTCAGGGGCAAAGCTCACTGAATCAAGCAAATGGTTAGCACGTTCTTGTGTACATACAAGCTTTTGTCTGGCTGTCTCAAATCTACCCAGTAAACCCATTTGACAATCCCCAAAACAGTATAAAAATCAGAAAGAAAGAAATGTATTTATAATGAGCAATATATATTTTTTTTTTATCGAATAGTGTTTGGTACACATAGGAAATCCAAATTAGAATGTCTTTCAATTCACCAGTGAATTTCATTAAGGCTAGACTAGACACCTTACACAAGGTATACTATACAAGAGGCGATTACATAAGCTTGACCATTGTCCTACATCTACAGTCTAAATAGAGCTTTGTCTGGCCTTTAAAACCATATGCATTCACTCATTCACAGTGACAAGTCTTGTCAGTGGTTTGACATACCGTAGTCTAGAGATGACAACCATGCACTTGACCTTCAATTGTTTCAATGGCAAGAACAGTACACTTGTAACAATTAAGTAACTCAGGTCATGTCAGTCAGTGATTCTGAATATAAATCTAGACTAGAAGTGTACATTTTAGCGCTCAACGTGACGCGTTTGTATTGTAGACGGCCAACGTCATGCAACATATTATGGGTTAGACACGCTATGTTTGGTTAAGAAACGTGAATGAAGCTAAGCTTCGGATAAGTTGGTCAAGTTGAGTGTTTAACGATGAATGGAGAATTAAGGGAAGGGACCGGGATAACTGTTGTCGTCCCTATCTAACCTAACGCGCTATGAGGTTCAATTGAATAGAGCCGTTTCGACTGGCTATTTGGCTAACGTTACTTCTATGTACTATGGGCGCCACTTGACAGTAAAAGTGAGCATGCATTGCATTTTGTGTGGCGTCCAATGCGCTACAGTGAAGGTTAGCTGAACCAGGCATCTGTAGTGTGTTTTTGAAGCCAACGTTAGCCAGACGTTAGCATGTAGCAATGTATCCGAATGCGGACACGATGCATCCGAATTGACACACAGCACAGGGCTGATCGCGCCAGTAGGGAGGGTAGCAAAGTTTTGGAATGCTAGCCTGTCGCTCAAGCCTCGTAGGGGGTTACCACCTCCTCCCAACTCCCAGTGTTTACCTTGACGGAGTCCACGGGGTACATGACCGTGTGCTCCAGGATACCCGCCACGGCGCCCGCTGTCATGTGGGTCATTACTGAGACATGAGGTGGCAAACTCTCGTAGTCGTGGTCGCCGTCGCCGTCAGAGGGTTCGCCGCCGTCCTTGCTTTGAAGCTCCGACATCTCCAGTGTTGCCAGCGCAGGGCGTGCGCTCAACTCCATGCGTGGCACGGCGTTATCTTAATAGACGCCGTTGCTAGAGATAACAGTCTACAACCAGCGTGGACGACCACAACATCATCATCACCATCGCATCACACACTGGAGTTCCAGCGCCCATGCGACGTCAGCGCCGTGAGCCCCGGGACCTTGGCTGTCTTTGACCAATCGCATTCGCGACTCGCAAAAACGAGGCGGGATATTAACCTCAGTTAGCCAATGAAAAGTTGTCTTATTGGGTTCCCTCTTCCCATCAAACCTGTCCTGACATTCAGTTCAGTTAGTAGTGTACACATGTGTACTACTCGCCCCGGGCCGCCACCCCTCTTCATACACTTTTTGGGCTTGACCCCATATGAGGATAATCACTGTCTGATGAAGTCTATGATGAAGTCCAAATGAATAAAAATTTACCACAAAGTCAAGTGAAATGAAACAATGCATGAGTCATGCATTGTTTATAAGTAGGTTTGGTCTGCTACTTTAATATCCAACATCATCTGTTTTGTAACATTTTTGTGGAAACTACTATAGCCTACTAAAGGATACTGATTCCATTTTAGTAGACATGCCTCAGATCTTGTGATTTCTTTTTGCATTCTTGTTCACGGAAATCTATGTACCTTTTCTTCCAGGAAACTTGAGAAAGAATGCTTTAAGGAAACTAAAAGGGGGGATTACAAAACCTGTGTGTGTTGTGTTCACACAGTCCAGACATGATCTAGGCCACGGCTAACTTTGTTAAAATTGAACAAATTATACGGTACAGTACAACTCGAGCCCTGCTTGGTCATGTGAATGGTGGTCATATGAAAAAGCCTAGGGTGGGTTGCATAGAGAAGTCTTTCAGGTTGGAGGAACACTGCATCGATCCTTTTGTTTCAGTTTGAGGAGACCATACCAAGTTTCAAACTGTGTCGATTAATAATGGTGAAACAATGCTTCCAAAGATCATGAGACATTTGAATCCACCTGGGATGGTTTTGACTTAGTTTTCTTTTCTCATTGCATTACATCTCTAAGATCTCTTGACTCTTAATAATTGATAATCTTGCATTTAGTCAGTGTCATCCCCTACCTAGCTGACTCCTGTTGCAGCCCGGAAGTTTGAATTTCACCTTGAGATTAAAATTGAATGCCCATATAGTCGACTTGCCAGCCCATAGAGCATAATAGAGCCCCATTGTGAACCCGGACATGTTGAGTACACCAAGGTTTTATGTTGAGTATGGGTCCTCAGCATGTAGAAACTGCTGGATGCTAACTTGCATATGTTGAGCTTTTTTCATAATTGGCATATGTGACCATACCATTAACAACCTATAAAAGGCAAAACGTTCAAAATTTCATCATTAAATTTAGATTTATTTTCCTTATAGGTTTTATGCAAGTTATCATCCGGCAGTTTCTACATGCTGGGGACCCATACTCAACATTTCTAACATAAAACTTTGATGTAGCCTACTCAACATGCTCAACTTCACATTCTGGCAAGTGGACTAATAGGTAACATTTGCCTTGACATAGCTGATTCCCAATTCAGGGGCCGTGTCCTTCAATGGAGGTGATCCCTGATGGGACACAGATAGTCTTGACATTACGGCATACTGATAGATAGTGCCTTTACAATTACAGGCAGCAGTGCTGCCTATTTTACCATGTAAAACTAAGTAAAAAATGTCAAAATGTAGGAGGGTTTGTTTAAAAAAAAATCTACTGCATATATTTGATCTCCACAGGTTGATGTAGGTCTTTATTGATGTATGATATGTTTGATCACTGTCTTAATTAATTGGTTGTGAATTGGCAGGATCTGTTAAGTATCCTGTGTCACTCATTGGCTTCTCCCACACACTGCAGTGTCGCTGTGCTGTGGGTGTGTTGTTCACCAAAGCAGACATGACTCAGCAGTCAGCACAAGTAACTTGAGGTTCTAAACTGCCCACTTGTCCAGTGTTGTTACAGCTGGCCATCACACTTCCAGTTAGTAAACTACAGCCTCAGCTCTGCTACAGGAGACCTGAATTATTAAAGAGCGGTTATATATGTTTTAATTATTTTGTTTTCTCAGAAGTCTTATAGCCTACTACGATACTTAATACATTTACATATGACCCTATGGTGATAGGTCAAGATTAAGCCAGGTTACCAGATGACCCCAATGTCCTTGACCTTGTTTTAGCTTGAGCACCAAATTGCACCATATGTCATATACTGAGTAGTCTACGAAGTAGGCTTCGTTAGTAGTAAGGAAGTAGCAAAAGTCAGGCTTCAGTGTCTAAGTATTCAGACTGAGGCATCTTTAGATTTTTGAATCACATTTCAAACCATCTAGGAATGTGTTTAAAATTTGATGTGCAAAAATCTGGTGACAGGTGGCAAATTCCTAAGCTTAAGCTTATTGATAACTTAAGCTTGGGCATTGGGTGCCATCACTGCCATGTCATCTGCTGGTGTTGGTACTGATGCGACATGGGCATTAGTGACTGTCTGCAGCATACTGTTAAATTGATAAAACACCCATCACTAAACTTCAGCTTTAATACCAGCCATTAGGATGGCAAACCTATTGTTGCACAATACTGCATCTCCTTTCTAATGTGGAGTCACCAGTTTGTAATGGTAACATATCCAGTAAAATAGCCTTCCCGTTTTAGCCATTATAGGTCTAATAAAGCAACTGCCAGTAAAGAGCCTTGCCCAAGAGCAGTTTAAAAGCATGTGTGTGTGGGGGGCTAGATTGTTTCATCCAATTCAGATAAATCCAAGACAAATTAGGAACTTGAGCAAGCAACCTTCTGATCAGAAGCTTGCTTTTTTTTTTTGCCAATATTCCAAAACTTTTAGGAAACTAGAAAAGAAAAACACAGTATAATACATTTTTATTATTGAGTTGCAATAGGGTTGCCAAAATCTCTTGTTTGTGCAAACAGTTAACTACACTTTAATAAAAAATAATGGGATATGTGCTTTCATTTACCACCCCTTACAGCAGTGATCATGACAGCTCCAGAAAATGAAGCTCAGTATATCTGTAAATGCATGGAAGTGTATCAAAATGAATCGAACCACATCCCATGACATGAGGATGTCTACAGTGATTGACAGAGTAAATTAAACTGATGTGAAATGCAGTCTCTACAGTGATAAGACGAGAAGAAATATTGCACTGGTGTAGCCATTCCAAGGCTACACATTACATGACAAAATACCCTTCCTGCACAGCAGTACCATACATTCTGTTTCTTTTTTCCACACAAAGTGCTCCTTTCCACAATAAAATCATCATATTGCATTCGTGCCAGATTGGCAACGCATCTGTGATCAGAGGTTACTGTGGAAATGGAAGTTAACCTACACCATTTGACACAAAATAAGAACCACATAAAACGTATCATGCATCTAAAAAGGCAAAATAAAAGTGCTCACACAAGACAAGTTAAAAAAGAAAATCCCCAGATGATGGATCTTGAGTCATGATATTCACTAAAACAGAGATTCCATGGACTAATGCAGAAATTGTCTGCAAACTGCCAGAAAGAATTGCCTTTGACATTTTCATTTTCCATAGAAAATAGGGGCAGCTGCCATTTGAACGTCATGGAGTAGAAGCATATAAGGCTAGAATATGTATACTTTTTTTATAACTCAATCACATTTGTAGTACATGAAAGGCATAGGTTTCAATATCTTTCAAAATAAGTTAAACTTTAAATAAAAATCTTAAAAAGAACCAGGTCTGAAAATGCATCATGCAAAAATGTTCGTCTCATTATCATCTCTCTCTTCAATGTACTTGGTTTAGGGCAGAGAAGACTGACTTGGGAGAATCAAACACATTGTCCATTGTGCCTTAAAACCCCTGGAAACTTAAATTAATAAAAATGAATGTATTATAACAAACTTAAGTGTCATATTATTAAGAGTGAAAATAAACGTTCATAACAGTGGGAAAAAGAGCATTTCTGAAGACGGTCTAGGTATAATAGATTACATTATGACTGAAATCTCAACAGTCACACAGCAGTGGCTACTTCTTTTTTCATGCACCTTAAGAAACAGATTGTTTCCTTTGTAAAACTAGGGTTGTTCAACTTGACTTTGTGGTAAATTTGTATTTATTTGGACTTCATCATAGAAGCAAGGGATTGTTCTTGTAACGTTTGAATGATCATAGAAGACATACTATGTGATCAGCTGACGTGATGAGAGATGAGTTGGTTCAGACTGAGCGAGAACAGAGAGATTTGTTCCACTGACGTGGATTTTTGATTGGTTAGCTGAATTGCATAATTTTGGTAATAAATATCTGAGCATAACCACACCCATCCTCAAACCTAAGATTGTAAAACTTAAATGACAATATTTCAAATTTAGATGGATACCAGTTTAATACTTGTTTTGCTTACTATTATGTACATAAGCCGCTAAATTACATAGATCATGAATTTTGGTTTCCAGTGGCTTTAAGGCTCTACTTTCAGTATTAAAGAGTGAGAGGAAGAGTAGGGGAGCCCAGGCCCTGTTCCAACCATGGGACAGAGGAGGGGGTGCACCGCTGTGCTGCACGTCGGTGGATGCGACGAAGACGCAATAGATACAGCAGAATGGACAACAGCACGACTAGGAAACAGGCCAGGAATAAGTAGTGGTTGTTGACAAACGAGAAGCTATGCCGCCAGTGGGAATGTACTCCTTTCAGGCTCTCCTGCGGGATGTCTCTGGAAGAGGAAATTCAAACACTTTTGTTAGAAAGGCTTAGCCAAGAGAGCTGATACTAACGAGTATAAAAGCTTGAAATGCACAAATCCAACGGTCAGGCGGAAATAGCAGATATTCGGAGTGTTTATGCTTGTTGTATGCATATTTTCGGCTGTAGTTGGAACCAGCATAAGGGACCCGATTCATTGGACCAAAAGCTAAGATGCCATGCCACTAAATGCTAATCCTTCTTGGTGCTCACCTTTGAGCCAATAAGTGAACAGATCACTGTCGACTGTTACTGCTGTGACCCCCGCTGTTTCCAACCACTGTATTAATTAAATATCCGTCTTACCTTAGTGGAAGAAAACGTGTTCTGTAGAGGATGGCTCCAAGTGTCCACTGCACCTCCTTTTCATAAACCAACAGTGCAGTCTTCAGATTTTTATATTTTGTAGGAAAAGAGAAGCCAGCGTGGAATACCTCATACATCCAGGATGATTTAAAACACTGGTACCTGCACAAACAATGTTGATGACATAATGTTAAGATTGGATATAGTGGTAAGCCTATAAACCAACAAGGAATGTTCTCTGATTGTGCAACTTACTTCAACCTGTGAAGATCAGCATGTGAGGCATAAAGGCCTGAGTCAAAGCGTTCCTTCAAAATCCTCCACTGGGTGGCGCAATAACTCTGGGGATGTAATAAAATCCAGACAGATTAACTTCTCTACTACATTGACTTGAAATATTCTATTATTAATTACATAGCAAATCCAAAAATGAATCTGTATATCCATCCATCTTATCTATATATATTTTTAAATGATACTTAGTTAAAGTGTTGTCCCTCATTCAACTTTATGGGTTAAACTTCAACAAGCTACAGCTAGAGACTTCAAGACATCTCATCGATGCATAGCGTGCAGTAGGCTTTGCTATAGAGCGTCACAGTCCCGCCCCCTCGAGAGACATCCCGTTCATTTTCCTCATAGACTTTTCAGAAAGTATTTATTTAAAGACGTTTACACCGCGGACAAAGCCAACTCTTGTCGTGACAAATCATGACAACAAACAAATAATTTCGGGCCAAACAAAGAATTAGAAAGTAGAAAAAAACGGCAGGTTACAACACTTTTTTTGTTGTTTTTCTTCTTTGTAATTATTTGTTTGGTCCAAAATATTGTGTGTGTTGTCATGATTTGTCACGACAAGAGTTGGCTTCGTACGACGCTTAAAATAAATACGTCTTGAAATGCCTATGGGAAAAATGCATTGGGATTAATTTCCTGGGCCTGGCGTCGTCATGAAAGGGGACGCTCTATAGCAGGGGTGCCCAAAAGGTAGATTGCGATCTACCAGTAGATCACAAAGGCTGTGCAGGTAGATCACATGACATGTCCCTAAAGAATATTTAATCTGCCACTTGAATTAAGTTGACTTGATTCATTGACATAAAAAAAAAGCCTGTCAGCTCAAACCAACAACAATACTTTGTTTTCAAGAGTGTTGCGGTGCACAAATGTCGGTAGAATTACAAAGTACAAAATCTCTACCTATTCCATTTCTCCCATCACATTCCCCATTGTATATGTCTTACATGTAATGCCAGCGCCGCTATTCCAAAGCCATTTTCAGCAATGGTATTATACTGTTTTCGGTTGGTAGATCTTGTTGAGCTACTCATTTTGAAAGTAGCTCTCAAGTCAAAAAAGTGTAGGCACCCCTGCTCTATAGAGTGCTTACCTTGGCAGCTCTGGCATATGTGGAGGAATTATAATCCCCACCCATCCGAAGCACATCCTCTGTGCAGTAGTAGAACTCGGAGAAGCCATAGAACTGGCTGTTGTTGTAGTCAATAGGTGGCTGATAGATCCCATTCAGGGATGTGTGGGTCTCGTTGGTGTGGTTGAGAAAAGGATGGAGCAGCTGTCTGCACTGATCAAAGTCCCCTGTGCCTCGCAAGTACAGCTTCTGGGCAGTCAGTCCAACCTCATCCTGTAGGTCTGTGGGTAGACATGGGTCCAGCAGGGGCGACTCGGCTGTCTCACCTACATGCTGGCCTAAGAACCTGGTGGAAGGATTAATAATGGAAAACATGCCATAAGGCATAATAACAATGGTATATGCTCCTACTGTGTAAACCGTGTCAGTCAACAGTCTTATAAGAAAAAAGAAAGAATCTGGAAATCAGAGCCAAGAATGTTCTTACTTGTTTCGAGTCGCAGAATTTCTAACAAGGTTGTCTTCGTATCTTTTGCGCGCCGCATTCCCACCGAAACCCAGGAAGGTGGACACGTACACACGATAAACATGCTCTGTGCGGTGCGCGTCACATCCCAAGTTGAACTCTGCCAGCAAGTTCTTAGCAACTTCCTCCTATAAGACATATAAATCAGCTAGGAAATGATGATGAAGGCCCACATCCAGGCATCTTGTTATCTCCATTAACTGTTGCAAGTTATCTATATTTCAGAAAAACCCACAATTCTAATACATAAATACTAAATTAGATGAGGCTACAACAAACTAAAGAGGTACACGTGAAGCTGGAGTTGAATGGCATAAGGCAGCATTGAGGGAGAAAACAATTTGCACAAGGAGGAGAACATGCAGCACGTAGTACACCATCAATGGATAAGAATTGAAATGCTAAGTAAACAACCCCAAATCTCAATTGAGTGCGTCATGGATAACCTCATGTGTTACAGTTACAGTATTGGATGAAGAGTACTGTACTTTATCTCCACAGGACAGAAATGGTGTTAACCAGGTAATGACAGAAGTTGAGGTGAGTGGAAGGGGGAGAAGAAAAGAAAAGGGGGTGAGCAACAAAATCAGAGACAGCACAAAAAACTGAATTGGTCGTGGATAATAACCTGTTGTGGAGAAGCAAAGCTTACAGTTTTGGGCACTTCGTATGCGATCTGCGTGGAGACGCCACCCATGTCCAGGACACCAGCAGTCCTTTTCCTCACCATTGCCTCCTGCTGGTCGTTGCCTGGGACCTGCACCTCTACAACGGCTTCCCCTTCTGGTTTAGGAACCAGGGAAACATGGCACATGTTAAGCAAATTAATATAAACTAACCACAAAGCCAATAGAACGTTTAGAAACATATCATTAAGTGGGTGTGTGACTGACGATAGCTTAACTCTTAGGAAATATAACCCTTTTGCTACATTTAACATGCATACATTTTTATTCAGCACAAAAGAGAATCTGTTAGATCATCATTGTGTTATACTGTAAATATATCTTTCGCATGCCATGCCATGGCATGGGTTTATTGTACTTATTTATGCATTAACTAAAGTGAATGTCATATTACACAGTTGTTTGATGGTGTGGTGAAATTCTAAATGTATTAGAAAAAGAGGCCAACCTTCTCCACAATACAATTTACACATAGCTTGTGTCTGTTCCAGTCATATCAGCAAATACGGATATGACTGTGACGCACATTGCCACGCAAACTAATTGTACATTCCTGTTTGGGCACTTACCATTATGTACATGGTTAAATTTTCCAAGGACAAAGTTGATCCCAATCCACGCATACACACCTTTAATAGTAGAAACAAAACACATTTGGGAAGTTATAGAACACAAATATGTTGTCCTATAACCACAATGCAATCTATAACCACTCCATCTCAGTCAGATAGGATGTTCCTCCTTTGTCACAGTTGACTGGACATTCTTACCAAATATTTTGTATGTACTGTAGACATACATTTCATTTACATAATCTATAGATATATGCTACAGTATACACATCCTTGCCACACCTACTGTATCAGCACATATTTGCACTATTATGTCTATTGTCTAATTGTACACTACATATTTTTGTCCCTAATATTTTAAGTTTGCTTACAAAGTATACTATTCTGCTGCTAAAATCTTATACTTCAAATATGGCATTATAGGTATCCTGTTATTGGCTCCTAAAACAACTTATATTTCCCCTCAATTATTTCATTTTGCCTACCTTCCTGCTTGCCAGAAATTACTTCCACATGGGAATCCGAGAACAGGAAGTTGAAGTGGACTGGGATGTCCGTCCGAAGATCTTCAAGAAGTGCCTCTTGTTGGCTGAGATAAAACAATAAGGCAAAGTGAGCAGTGAGGTGAGCAGTGAGGAGTGCTCCTCAGGCGGGTGGAGCGGTTGTGGGTGTATACTTTATTGACTGGGGTCCCAGAGGGTCCCCAAGGCTCAATACCTTTCTCACTCCCCTGTACACCAAATATCTTTGCTAAAAATAGGCAATCTACAAGCTCACAACTCATTGTGAGCATTGTGTCTATGGGGCATGTACAGTACTTAATAACCATAACTCAAATAACCACTACATTTTCAACAGATTTTCAAACAGTTTGGTTTGTTATAAACGTCAGAGACGTCCACATACTTATATGCTTTTATATGACATTCATATAAAATAAAATAAACATTAAGCAGATAAGCATCCTGAATCATAGCCATGTTGATAACGTTTGTAATAAACCAACCCATTTGTAAATCCATCGAGATTTGAGCGAGTTATAAGTATTTTTGTTTGAGCTGCCATAGAACATACTGTACTGTAGCCCCGAGGCACTTTGGATAAAAGAGCTATATAAATGCACCATTTACGATTTAGTAGGACCTGCCCAGAATAATGCAAAAATAAAGCAAAAAGCGTGCCCAGGAGCTACATTGCTGCCGGGTCACAATCAAGTTTTGGTCAAGCCACAGGGGAAGTGGTTAACAGGCTTTTCTGCCTTTCACACAATGAAGCAGGAATTTTGAGAGAGTGAAAATAGTGAAACAAAAACATAATTATGACTGATTGACAGTTCAAGTCCCTTCACTGCGTCATTGGAGCACAAAACAAAGTTGAAGCCAGCTGAACTATGTTTGTAGCGTGTCATGCCAGTCACACAGTAACAATTTAAGTGTTGGGTATCAGTTGTTCGCTTCATGTCGCTGGCTTCCACTGAAAATGTCTTGTATCGTGTTGCTTTGTCGCCACATGGGTGAATGCAGCATTAGTATAAATAAGGCCTACCTTTCTGAAAGGACTCTCATTCCAGCTGTGCACAAGATGTACAGGGGTGTTTCCTGGTGCTTGTTTTTTGGGATATGTTGGGCTGCAAAGCTAAGCAATGGATAAATGTAGTCACTGGCTTTCTCAGGTGTTGTGGCCAGTTCAGAGATACCTGTGAGCACAAACACAAAATAATTAGATATAGGGTTATGACAGACAAACAGGTTCAGCATTCTGTAGTGGGCCAAGACCATCATTGACAGCCCCAGCCTATGGTCTTGATTGAATGGTGCTTTTTTTTTTTTTAAACATAAAATTACTAATATCAGCACCACTTGGTAATACTAAAATTCTAGTATAGAATTTAGTATACTTGTTTACATAAACTATCTTTTGATTTTAGAAAGTGTGGTGTGGTCAGGTCACAGTGGTTCATACAAAGCCACTGTGAGTCATGAAAAACCTCAAGCTTCTTGTCTCACCTGGCTTAATCTTCATAACCACTGGCTTGCGGTGCTGATCTCTCATTTGTCGGATGTCAAGCAGTTCATGAGGATTGCCAGTGTGCCGGGGCCAACAGTACACAAACACCCTAGAGCCACTGCTGCCACAATCCACCACAAGGCCATAGTTGAGATTGGGGTTGCTGGTGTCCGTGGCCTCCACATCGGTGAGCCTGGCCAAATGCCTTTTGACGACCAAAACCCCCAAATTAGTACAAATTAGGATGAATAAATAAACTTGCTTCGTTGCATGCATTCTGAAAAACTCAATTATATTTCAAGCTAAACAGAGTGCAGAGTATCTTCATATGACTTCTCACTAATTCACCTGTGGAAATGGCTTTCCTTTCTGATCCAGCTGTCATGTCCCTTTCCAATGACAAGCAAGAGGTAAATGAGTCCCACCACGCCCACTGCCAGACCGATAAAGAACAACTGTCTGACAGAAGGTAGTAGGATCCGAGGAATAAGATGAGATGGTAAACTGAAATGCCACGATGCTGGGAAAAGGCACGAGAAGCTGATCCTGGCAAAAGATAGAAGGGAGAGACTGAATGCATTGATGGCTAATTGGCTAAATCAATGTAATTAAATAATTTGCATTTTCAAGCCCAATTGGACGGGCAAAGTAAACCTACCTTCCCATGTTGCTGTGTATCGTCTTTAAGTCGTTAGATCATTATAGAAGTCATGGGACAGCCAGCTGGAGGTTGGTAGTACCAGAGCCCCATCCTCTTTTCTTCTCTCTTAACTCTAGCCATGATCTTACCCTGACAACACAAAAATAAGGAAACAAATGAGCAATAGACCAATAGTTCAAAAGTGGTTGCTACATTTAGGCCAACCTGGATGAACGCTGTTTTGGGAAAGACATGTTCAGCTGTGGTCAAAAATCGACTTGGCATGATGGCATCGAAACGCAAACATAATGTTCTAAGTAACTTGTGACGTTGCCTGCATGCATGCATTGTATTCTCGTTCGCATAGGTCTGTAAGGGTGGTGAAGACACGATTAAACTCAAATACACTGAAGCAGCATTAGCCAGCAACAGATAAACATCTACTACTACTACTCTACTACTAACCTGTCTGTTAAACAAAAACACGTTTTAAGAACACGGTCTGTAAATTTGTGTCATACTTACGATTTAAGACCCTTTCGGGTTAAAATAAATCGTGGTGCCGTCCAGATGAGATATTCTAGCCGCTAGCGAAGCTAATCGCGACGCAGGTCTCTGCTGCTCAGTGACGTGGCAGTCGTGGGTACGTTTGATTTTACCTCTACCTCGTCTGGAAGGAAATCTTCCGTGGAGGTGGCGCCTACCAATGGTCTAAGTTATAGCATAGAAATGATCGAATCCATAGATCTATGCTTATAACCACAGCCATGTAATAGGTCTGTCTATATATAAGGCTCTGCTTATAACAAGCACACAATACTGTCAATATTGCCCAAAAGAACAGATCTTCTACAAGCGTTACAACGCGTTACTGTTATTGTAAATCTGGGAACTCATTGTACATACAACTCAAGTTACTTGAGACAGTACATGTACTTACTAAGTCTTATACAGTACTTGACTGTATACTGTATACAATTTTGATGCGCTTACTTTACTGGAGTTTCCCTCAATATTCACTATTTTACTTATTGTTAATTAAACAAGTAAGGAAAATGTACTTTTACTCCACAAGCATTTGAAAACGTTACTACTAGTTACTTGGATTTAGATTATTATTACAACACATGAATTAACCACGTCAGCCCTGTGCATACTTTAAAGGCTATTTGAAAAGAATAGTTAAGCATTTTATACATTTGGAAACTTGTGAAATGGGACATTTTGCTAAATTAGTTGAAGTACATTTTGAATACCAGACTTTTTACTTGTCTATAGGCTATTAGCCTATTGTCTATATTGTGGTATTGGTGCACAATGTGAGTACTTCTTCCACCACTAATATTTAATATTATTTTCTTGAGAGATTAACTTCTAGATCCATTCTTTTTGGAAACCTTGTTGGTTCTTTTTTAATTTCTCAATTACATTGGAAACAGTTACATAAAAAGTAAGATTTTCTATTTAAGTCATACATCTTGACCAGTAATAAAGGTTAACATAATACAGTATTACACATTCATTGTGCACAAAATTACACAAAAGAAACAATCAACCCATATTTAAAATAAACTTTATTTTCTGAAACATATTTGGTAAAACTCACTTAGTGGTCTTACTACTCAACACTTGCAGGCATTGCAGTAGGCCTATTTGCAGTTGTATGTAATAGAATTTGGCATGATTATTTATTATCGTAGGCCTATTGTATATTTTAAGTTCAAAAGGCCACTTAAAACACGGTATTGTCCATGCTGGACATTTACAAACATCACACTATACATACATTTAACACACCATAGAAAAGGCAAGCCGTTTAAAATCATTTGAAAATATTACACATTTTAACTGTGATAAACAGGGTTAAAAACATTGCCGTTGACCTCCACATAACTTTAGAGCGAAAACAACTTTCAAGATGAGAAAAACACATACATGTTGGCATGCCACCACGGCAAAGGAGTTTTAATTTGTGATGAAGGAAAGGGCCATGCCCAAACTTTCTCTCTCTCCAGTACCCTGTAACTGCTATTTTACTTTTTAGGATTTACACTTAAGGATTCTGGCCTTTAAGACAATTCAGATTTGTTGTTAAAATGCTATTTCAGAGCCAGTTCAAACCTATCTATGAGGACTATTTTTGATTTATTTATTAGATCCCTATTAGCTTACTGTGAAACACAGCAGCTATTCTTCCTGGGGTCTAGGAGTTAAAACTGGTATTTCTTTGTTTTCGCCATCATTGCACAGGTTCTAACCTCTTTGCTGGTGAAGACATTTCCTTATGTTGAAAACCTAGTGTGTGAGACAGAGAGAGAGAGCAAAATAGATAATGACATAAGGAACATTAATTTCACAGTTGGGTACTGTACATTATCAATACAGGTATGTGACCACAGTGGAAAACATGGCATGTCATCTGTTGAGAAGGACCACCAAAGTGTAATGCTTCATGGTCCACACAGTTTTTGTATTGAGTTGTACTTGAAATGTACTGTAATTCTGCAAACTGTAAATAAATACTTCAATCAAGGCAAAGGAGGGCGGAACTGGACAAGTAAATCAATTTTTCAGTTGAGAGAAAGTGTTTCAGTGTCCAATAACAACAATAACTAAATTATAAGAACACTCAACAAGCAAAATTCATGGAGACCCTTGATCCACATCAAGCCTCACCATCAGACCTCCTCACCACCTCCGATCAGGGTTAGGCTTAGGCACCTTTGCGGCAAACTATTGTGACACTACATTCCTTTAAATCATGCTATGCCCTTCATTAAACACTCATCATGTATAATTATCTGTTTTGACTCATTTCCATTGTTCCATCTGCATACTTTCTCATCAACATAAGACTGAAACCACAACAAAGCTACGTTGACAAACGTAGCTGTCCTCCACATTTTTTTTCATGTCGCCCCTGGTGTGTATTTGTGTAAGGACCTTAACGGGTAGATTATTTTTAGAGAACGGAGCAGCAAGCTAACCTGAGTCTGCAAGGGTTAGGCGATTCAATTCTTTCTCCAGTTCCTCATCAGTAATATTGAAGCAGCTTTGAGGTACAGTTGGCAAAGAATTCAGCAGATTGCTGCCAGGGAGACTTGGCTGAGGCTCCCTGGCAGGCGATAGAGGGTTGGTTGGGACTTCAGGTAAACCGGAGATGCCATCTGGCGATAGAGGGTTGGTTGGGACTTCAGGTAAACTTGAGATGCCATCTGACTTTGAGTCTTCCAACAAAGATTTAAGCTCTTCTTCCAACTCCTCTGTGTCCTCTGTATCCACAACAGATTTACAAACTTAAAATCAAACTGAAACAGTTACTTGATTGTGTATAATTTAAAGTAAACATTTCAAAAAAAGACAGCACACCTGAGCTGGACCCGCCACCAGCTATAATCTGGTTCACTTCATCCTGAGTATCACATAACTGCTTATATCAAAGGGAATAGAAAATACATTTTAGTGGTGTGAACATGAAAACAAACGGCAAAATGTTATGATATAACTTGTTCCTTAACGAGTCCGACCTCCTGAATTTGATCCACAAGGCTCTCAGCACGCTCCACTGACACATCTTTAAGAGAGAGGCGCAGGGCAGCTACTCCAGCCTGGTACGCTTGTAAAATCTACAAAAGCAATTTACAATTAAAATCTAGGCATTTAGCAGACACTTATCTAGAGAGATTTACAAGTGCCAAAACAGAATAGGCAGAGTAAGCAAGAGCTATAGTCAATAAACAAGGTAAACAGAGTAAACTGGGATACCAGGTAAACAATAATCCTAGCATCTGCAGCAAAGAGTCTCCTTTATGTGTCTCCTACCGGAACTGCTGCTTCTCAAATTATTGGTTTAGGAATGAGACAAAAACTACAAAATATCCATGAATTCAAGCCTCCATGGGGTGAGAAATCGATAGGAGGGGGGAAGAAAAGTCATTTTGGGGGTGAACTATGCCTTTAAGTCTGTCCATTCAGCACGGACAGGTTAACTCTCAACAAGAGCTAGGGCTGTCCTGTCTTCAACAAAAAAGCATAGTCAATTATTAGTCATTGACTAATCGATTAGTTAATGAATGAGTCATTAAGGAAATGACTCAGTCAATTAAGACCAAACTGACCATTACATTTAGTATAACAGCACAGCCCTAACAATAATTTAATGTTATGAACTGCTTGTAAATCAGGCAGCATGTAATGAACATGACTAAGACATTTTACCAACATTATCACTGAATATGAATCAGTTACCAGTTTATCAGTCTGTGACTGGGCTATTCTGTCGAGGATTCCTTTAATAGTCTCCAGCTGGGAAAACAATTTGTCCGCTCTCTTTTCAACCAATTTCTGGCCTCTCAAACACCTCAGAGCCTGTGGAATACACCATGGGTATGACCAGGGGAAATGGAATTAAAGGTTACAACAATATAATCAATGGTTATAGCAATGGGACAATAGTTGGAAACCTGAGATTTCTTCCCTTCCCGAAGCAGTGCCCTTGCTTCTTCTCTGCACCTGCAACACAGATAATACAATCCAGCATCAGCAGAAATCACACTCAAACCCTGACCTTGGCCTGAATATCAGTCAAGGGAGTGTTTCATTGGTGATGCTACCAAAATCAAGTCTAAAGCGTTATTGATAGTCTGGATCTTCGGTGGTGAGGTGACCACCGAACTACAACATGACGTCACGAGCCGCGGTGAAGAGCAAACCACCGCCACCGCCCCAGCCCTTCTCTCTGTTTTTACTCACCACCGCTCAACGTTATTTTAGCTCAGGTGGTCAGCTCACCACCGGAGGTGGTCACCTCACCACCGAAAATCCAGACTATAAATGAGCCTTTACAGTTATGGCCCAGTAGGGCTGACAAATAAATAATGAGCGTAGAATAATTGTCAACTCTGAAAGTGTACAAAATCTACAAATGTAACCAAATAGTTTAATTCTAAACTCTCAAGGTGCCTTCACATGAGGCAATTGCAGGCAAAGCCATTAAATTGACAGGATTTGGGTCACAGAAACAGATGTGTTCATTTCTGACTATTCACACAAATGACGTGAATGCTGTCAATCTCTGTAAAAAATATTTTGGAAACAGTACTGAATACTAATGTAATAACACACAGCTTCAAACATGCTGTTGGAGTGGGGTGAAATTAAGCCCAGTTCATCCGAGCCATGTAGCTATGTAGCATCGCATCAATTTGAATTGACTTTGTATGCCAATCAAAAATGTCTTTGCCTCAGAGTTAAATAAACACTGAAGGTTTTAAAGAGTAAAAGTAAAAGAGTAAAATGTTTATGCGAGAGTTTAGGTCTTTATGGTCATACTTTTCAGACTCAACACCCAGTGCATCCACTCTTTCTCCAAGAAGTTTCTCACTGCACTGCAGCTGATAGATGCCTATATCTACGTCACTGACCGGAGATACACGATCTTGCCCAGGGCGACAAAACTTGACAATCTGTTATGGGTGAACGCACAAAAACACAATAGATGGAAATCAGATTATATAATTAGAAGTATTACTAAATCTATCACTGAGTAAACTCTCCCATCACCATTTGTCTTTAAGATACTACAGTATATGTGCACCTCACACCTTGAATGTTTTCAGGCTAAGCTTTACCTTCTCGCCTTCATGCAATGAAACTATCACTTGCTTTTCCCTCTGCAGCTGGAGCACAGCCATACAGAGGGTACTTTCATCAGTGCAAACATGGGAGGATAGTGCACAAAGTTCTTGAAAGGACAGGAGAGAACGGCTGGCAAATGCACTGCTCTTGTATGTAGCCAGCAATTCTGCTGCTTTCTCCTGCAAGACACAAGTGAAGATTCTGAAGAATGTACATTTTACACCTATCAGACAAAGTTTCCAAAAAACTTTACTTATAATCTACTGAGAAGAAAAGGGTCCCGCACACTGTATTTCACTTATAGAGCAGTAGTTTTATTAGATGACAACATTTCGGTCTAAACGACCTTCATCAGGTATCTGGTTTACAACAAGCAACCGGTAATGGCTATATAGAGGAACTCAGAGAGGCGAGGACCAATCAGAGGCACACGCGCCAGTCTGTTACCATGGAGAGGGAACAACCCATTAAGCCCTACAGGTAGGCAAAGGCATAGTATCTTATAGTAAAAAATATGACACATAAAAAAAAGCTGCCGTCTGTTCCTGTTGACTACAAAACAATACTACAACATGACATAACGATATCATCCGCTCCCGACAGGATCATACGGACTTTTGAAACAGAGACCAGGCTTTCCTCCGAGGTGGTGGAAAGCCTGGTGAGGCGAGGTTAATTAGACACAGACTAAGTTTTAAAAAATTGTGCCATTTTATCATGATTATCCTATTATATGAAGATAGGTTGAAAAGTGGTCCTTTAATCAAGGAATCTCTTAGATTACGTCCCCGCTTATTAACAAAAAGGGGGGGATAACAGAAAGTACGTGAAAGTTCAGGGTCAGACTGTAAAAGGTGCCAAATGTTTCTTAAAAACGGACCTGATGTAGTATGAATATGGTGAGCGTGGCCTAATGCTGCGGCAAACCAATTTGTAAAAGGAACCACTACTATATTCTACATACGTACCTTTACTAGTTCTATGACAACAAACGACTCTTCCAAAGTTACACGACTGCTTCCCAGAAGGGTGGAGAAGGTCCATTTCAAAGGTTTCACCAGTAACAGGCCAACACCCCATGACAGCCAGCCTGAGTCCACATTTGCAGCAAACTCAGATTCTCGTTGCACCTTCCCAGCCCTGGAAAAGGTGAAACAAGGAATAAAATGTAATCTGTATGCACAGATTCTGAAAAAGAATGTGGAAGCACTGCTATGTTGCCCTTGCGTATTGTAGTGTGTTGATAGTGTGTTTGTTGTGTCTTGTCAGTTTATTTACATCTGCTAAAGTGAAGCGAAGGACAACACTACATCTACATGTAAGTATACTGGTATTTCATACCATTGGATTGATTTGATTGAAATTTATACTTTATAACAGTTTGCACAAAAACACAGAAAGTAGGCCTACATTTTAACACAAATACAATGCTATTAATGGATTGAACTCAAGGAGGAAGCACTACGGCTTGTTTCCATTTTGGTGCTGTATGGATTTTACTTGATTTGTCGAATATTTCGTTTATTTTCTATATTCACGGTATTTATTGTATTGTTGCTATAGCTATATTGTTGCTATATATGCTACGCCTACTGTAATGATTATTTTGTATACCTGGCCATGGACTGAATGGCCGTAGGCAAGCCCAAAGGCAGAGTCCCCTTCCTCCTGAAGATCTTGTTCAGTTCTTGCAGATTGACACACACGGTTCCCCGACTCCTGCAGCTCTGTATGGCGAGGGACGACCAGAAGTCCATTTTACTGTCCCAGTCTGTTGTGTTCACATCTCGGTTTTCTTTGAAGTCGGAAAACAAGAAATTCATTCGTTCGTCGTCTTCCCACTCAGGTGGCAAGGCCATTTCCGTGAAATTAGACATTTTCCACTTACAATTATGTAAGCTAGCTGGCTGGCAGACGGCTTGTAAACAGACAGCCCTAGCTACTTCCAACCCCTTCCAACAAGACCAACATGCACCATGTCAGTGTACATGGAACTCTATTAAACGGCAAAATAGCTACCGGGGCACAGTTCACTTTGGGCTCTGATAAGGTCAGAATCAGATCATCAGATGTCTCTTTACGGTGAACCTCACCATGATTCATATAAATCAGGATCGCTAACATAAACACATTAGCTCATCAATAAGCATCGCAAAAACATATGGTACGATTGAGCTAAAGCACAGAACGGTACGAATACGCGGAGCTTATTTCGTAATGTGTAAACAGACGTTGTGTCCACCCTCCCAGGCAGTAAGAATTCACTGAACATGCGCACCTCCTTGGCTTTGGGCGACGGACATCAAAGCTGCGCAGTTTCTCCGCATCCAAGCAAACATGCGTGTCATTTATTGGCACATTCACAAATACATTGGCAAATTAGCAAACTCAAAAGTCAGGGGAGTGGATGATTTAATTTGTATTATACGCATATGCTGCTATTATTTAATACAAATTACTATCCATGTGAATATAGCCTGGTAGGCCTACATATTCTACCAAATTGGAAGTGCATCAGCAGACATCTACTGGCAAGTTTCAGTATTACCTATAGCATTACATACATACAGGCAACAGGACATCATTACACATTTTACAGAAAGTTAAATTCAGAATGATGTGGTTTAAATTCCCTGTTGAACACCGTTGTATTGTAATATTCAATAAATATGAGTTACGTTGGTTACAGAGTCATGCATGGTTACAGACTGATCCACAGTTTTTAAATCAGCTCTTCCGAACATAGGCGATAAGATTACATGCACATTCATTACATGTGATCACAAAAGCTTATGTTTAAATCTTCAGTTAACCATCAGGCCTGCCTCATGATGGAAATGTAGACTACAACAATTTATATTGCTTAATGCAGTGGTTTTCAACCCTTTTCATATCAAGGCTCATTAGCATTATGTATTCAGCATTTGAGCCAGGAACCACCATTTGATGACATTTAGCCTCTCAGACCCAAAACTAAAGAATATTTTGTTGTCGTTGGATATGATTTTGTCCACAATTCCATGCTTCAGGTAGGAGATAACAGCCAAACGATCAAAATGCCAATTATTTTACATTATCTAATGGTGTAAACTTCTTGTACATTACATAATGCAAATAACAATAGTTTTAACAATAGTCAACTCATGAGAGCGTATTTGGTGAAGTGGCATGCAGAGTCTGCAGACGGCTACAGTGACCCATACGAAACCTGCATAGTTTGATTCAATTAGGCTACATATGAAATACCATTCAATGTGAACAGTTCAGTAGATGCACATGCACACCATTCCTCATGTAAGAAACATACAGCATGACAGTTTCCAAAAAGGCATGTTCAGCTTATGAAAGCAGTGACATATTGCACAGTGGCATGATGCTGATATACTGATGCTGTATTCAAATGAGTTAACTTAAATGAGTATTGCTTAAGAATAGAACCATCATCAGAGAAGGAACCATGTAATAATAATTAGTTAGCCTCACTTAAACATTGGTAAAATAGCAGACTCTCATGGCTTAGACAAGTTGCAGTCTTTTCCACATATGGCACATTTTGATAAATGCTTGCAGCAACACCTTACCTTCAAGAGGTCTACTTAGCACTAAGATCTACCACCAGGTGCTGGTAGGCCAGCGTGTTGCCTTTATAGCTGGCAGCCAGCAGAATGTCCTTGTTATCTACAGACACTAAACTGAAGCCCCTGGGTGCTCTCATGTTAAGCTCTTGGAAGGGCTGGAAGCGCTGAGTGAGGTCATCCCATAGGTAAACTCTGGAGAAGGAGAAATCACTCCCTAGGAGTAGGTACTGGCGGAGGCCCACTGTAAAGGGATACACGGCCATCGCGCCACGTGATGGTAGGGTCTGGATCTCCGTGAAGCGCTGTCCCTCCCAGCGAAGTATCTTGGAGTCGCCAATGAAACGTGTGAGGCAGAGGTAAAGAACCTTTCTTACCCAGAAGTGCTTGACCATCTGCACATCTGCTACTTCTGTGATCAGGGAGTGAAACATAAACTGCCTCTGACTTCGGTTCCACTGGTAAACCACCGGGGGCTGGGAGGCACTAGACAGTATTAGGTGCTGCCTAGAGCCAGCATCAAGGAACTCCACGTGGGTGTCCCGATGCCAGGGATGGAGGGATTGGTGAGAGTAGAAGCCATTGCTGTTCCACCGATAAATGCTAGTGGAGCCTGCCTTGGAACTGTCTGCTACCGCAAAGTACCACTCCCCATCCAGCTGGAAGGTTTCTACAAAGTTGGGCTTCCGCACCCGAGTGGTATCAATGTCTTGGATCTTTACAAACCGCTGTGGGTCCTCTTCCCACCTGTAATAACATAATTCATTCATGTTAAATGTCTGTTTAGTATATAGCCTACTACTAAGAACAAAATTGTCTCATATAGATGTCTTACTTGTAGATGTGTGATCCTCCAAAAAGTTGAGCCACAACCATGTAAAGAGTGTTGTTTATTACAACAGGTTTGCAGTACACTGCAGAGCGAGCTGAGAGACACACATAGGAACACATATCATTGAGAATTTGTTTCTAACATGTTGTGGTACAAACAATTTCACACAGGGCCAGTCAAAGCCTACTTACAGGTTATATTATGGAACATCCTGAAAACCATCTCCACATGATCCCATGTATACGTTGTGCAGAACCCTGACTCAGGCTGCGCGAAGGCTACGAATTGGTCTCCATTGAATTCATAGGACTCCACAGACACAGAGCGGAAAGGGAAGGTTTCGTAAACAGCAAAATCTAGAAGAGAGAGGCACATTTGGTTATCAGCCTAAAAGTGGTATGTTCTGACATTATGTTCAGCATCAATTTAAAAATGTGTATGGACAAACCTGCACTGTTGCAGTTGAAATCACGTGGGGTGAGCTCATGGATCCGGCGACCTTGGAATTCAAACGGGCTGGCACAGTAGATGGCTGGCACAGAGGTGTTGGTCTTCTCCATCCAGTCCACCAGCCACTTGATTTTACAGTCACAACGGAGAGAGTTGCCCCGCAGGTCTCTGAGTTACATGTGACAAACAAAAATTATTGTTCTTTGTAACAAATGTTGGACAATGAATTAAACAAAGTTGTATTGTTAAAGTGCGGTATGGCACTCAATTTAAAGCACTTGGTCCATTTTTAAAGTGTATACAGAACTTACAAATCTGTCAGGATGTCAAGATGTTTGAAGAGATCTCTTGGGAGTAACTGAAGGTTGTTATTTGACAGAGAGCTGTAACATTCCAGTGAAAGGATTCATGAATATGTATTGTATTGTTGTAGAGAGCATGTCATCATTATTTCATGCAGACCTCTGTCTTCCCATTTTCTGTCCGTACAACTGACAGAGGGCATTGCACCTCAACTTAACAACACAAAAACAACGATGATATAATCAGACAATACATTTTATGAAAAGAAAAGTAATGTACTCACAGATGGGTCAGAGATTTAAGTCCCCTGAAGGTATATTTTGACAGAGCCTGGATGTCATTGTTCTCTATGAACCTGGGAGGTAGATGTCATTTTCAGAGAATGAATTATTCATATTTCACACATTGATGGCAATCATCAATCATGCAAAGTTTGTACAGAATTTCAAAACTGGAGGGGGAGTGGTCTTGTTCTTCAATAAACATGGTGACCTTACGGGGAAACATTACTTTATGTTCAGCAATCAAATGTGGGCAAAAAAGTAAACATTGTGGTGATGTTTGCACACACATTTTCTTTGGTCATGTTTTTGTTTTCATCCCATTGATTGAAAAAATAAATCTATGTGACAGTTGTTTTAACTGTTAACTTAGCAGTTAATTTAGTCTGCCAATACCTTACTCATTACAGGGATACAAGGGTGAATGAAAAAAGGGCTCTATTTTGTCAGCATCATTTGATCTTACTCTGTCTTTGTGTTGTCTGTGGCTATAGAGGACATGCACACAGCCTGCTCTCAGCCAGCAGAATCTGCGATATAGAGATATTACTTTATTAGCCATCACAGTGGGTTGCCAAGGTACATGCTGGCAATGCAAATGGCTTGGAGCTGGGCTGAATCCAGAGCACCACAATCACTTGATGGAGCTTAATGCATGGCCTTTTTGGAAAATTGCAAATGCAAGGCCATCAGCAAACTCACATTTTCTAAAGACCATCAATTCACAAAGTGGCATATATTCAGCTCTACCAGACAACACAATGCCATAAGTGTCTCTATAGTTCGTTGGAGGATTAGGGTCAGATTTGCACAAATTCCTATATTTGTGTGGAATGGTCACCAGTTTATTTCTGTTCAAAATGTGGTGCATTAGTTGTTTAGTGCGACACTTACAGATATTGCAGTTGAGACAGACCAGCAAAGGCATCATCAGATATCACATTGAATGTATTGGAGTTCAGCAAACTGCAAAAAATGAAGGAATAATAATCAAATCAAAGTCTACAAAATAAATAACATATTAGTAAAGAAAACGCACATACAAGGTCATATAGTACAGATAAGGTCATACATAAGGTGAGTGTGATTCAGAAGACACTAAACATTGGCACAAGCACACACACACGTGCGCATGCAGTAGCACACGCACGCACGCACGCACACACGCACGCACCCCCCCCCCCCCCCCACACACACACACACACACACACACACACACACACACACACTCTCTCTCTCTCTCGCTCTATTGCATCTGAGTAGACAATTGAGTCTTTGTGTTTGACAACAGAAGTGAAGGGAGTCAGTCATTGGTAATGACACTGATACAGAGGCACTACTCTTATTACTGCTATGTCACCACTGTTATCAATAACCATTCATTTCTAGTACTGCAGTCCTGTCATTGTTTCTGTAAAACCAGACATATGCATGTATTGTAATATATTACAAGCAAAGGAGGAGAAGCAGAGTGCCTGATTAAAACAGTACTTTGAACACAATAAACAGTTTTACAAAGTGTGATACATCTCATAAATGGCCCAGGCAATGTTTTAGCCACAAATGTTCACAACTGCCACAGGAAGACAGACCTACAGTATGAGTGTACTGTAGTGTGTTGAAACTCATCATGTTCTGTCTCTGAGTTCAAAAACTTTGCCTGTACTTACACAAATGCATTATACATTGTAAAACAGTGCAGTTCAGTGTCTACTGTCTACTACTGCATATTGTTGCTGTCGGGAGGAAACAACCTAACTCCATTTTTGGGGTTTGGGATTTATTTTGCATATATCTGTGCTATTGAACACCCTTTACCTCTGTGTGTCGTTTTGAAAATATTGAACCAATAGAAAGTCAGTAAAAACACTTTGGACAAAACCTCTTAACTCCATTGGACCCTCAAACTGTCTGCTAAAGCAACTAACTCCACCACCACCTCTCCACCTCGCCACCAAAAATACACAATCCCTGATTGGCCGAGCGACGCCACCAAAAATACACAATCCCTGATTGGCCGAGCAACATCACCGACATACAGGGTTTCCACACCTGAGCCGAAAGCCGCGGACGTTTTCGGCTGTCTCCCAGCTTCTTTTCTGGGTTTTTAGACAGCTGGTGGATGGAAAAGAAGCTCCACCCCCACGGCAGCTTGCCGTGGCAGACAGATTCCCGGAAACGCTTCATTTCCATCTACCAGCTGTCTAAAAAAACGGAAAAGAAGCTGGGAGACAGCCGAAAACGTCCGCGGCTCTCTGGTAGATGTGGCTACAGCTATATGTGGATGACGTAAACAATTTGAGTTTCAAACGTATAGGATACTTAAGACATCCTCGCACGTTGGGTGGTCTAGATTGAATAGACAAGGGGTGTCAAGTCAAACTGGTGGCAGAAGGGGGGAGGGACGGTAAGTTGACAGCAGAGTAATCTAGTAGGAGAGTAGCGACACGCTTTGATCTCGCCGCAAAGTGGGCGCCTATGGGCTATAGTTCCAAACATTGCTCCTATGGCTGGTACTATCCCATTGAGATAGAATAAGCACTTCCGCATTCCATTGTTACTATGGGAGTCAACGCTAGTGTCGCCACTACCTTACTATATTGCTCTGGTTGACAGGAGTCAGAAGTAAGTTGCGCGCTCTGCTCGCGCACAAGTGGGCCATTCATGGCCAACTATTGCCATTTTTTACTAAATGGACATGATCATCTGAATGTCAGTTCTGTGATTTATCAGTATTATCACCTCAATGCATCACACATGTGCCACAATATCCAATCCTATTTATAGGATATGTCTGAATGTTTTATGGTAATTTCTCTGAGGACTAAAACATCTCCCTCATAATGTTTGATTGGCGCTAGCCCCTCCTATGCCCAGCTTTGTGTGTCTGTGTGTACCACGGAAATGATTTGATTGACTGAGCACGGAATGTGATGTAAGATGATGTATGATGATAAGAGGGTTTTTTTTAAATGGCAAGTGTAACAATGACTAGTGATCTGTGCATTGATAACTGTGGTACTGCTATAACTATCAATAAATGTATATCTATGGAGGCCAGAAAACTCACAGGAACTGTAGCATGTGTAGATGAGAGAATGCTCCTTCTGGAATGGCTGTGAAAGCAGCATTCACCATCGTCCTGAAATACACAGGTGATTTTATTATAATTAGATGCAGGCAACACTGGCTGTTACTGTTACAAAGTTCAGAGAGCTGAAGTCATCAGTGGTTCATGGTTGCAAACATAAACTAAAAAGTTTGATAAAACATGAACAATGTTTGAATGGGATTGTCAGAGCAGAATAATTAGTTTGGAAATATTACCAGAACACAACTTCCTTATTCACATCTTCTGTTGTGAAAATGAGGACACGTCCACCTGCCTGTGCTTTTGCGTTTAACCAATGTTAAATCCCATTCATCCCATCATCAATGAGGTCAATAGCAAATGAAAGCACGTCCTTTACAACACGCTCAAAAAATTGTAACTGCGTCCCGATCAGTGCTCAGCTTTTTATTTCATTGCAGGTGCTCCACTTACAGACAATCTACTCTCCTTAAGATTAAATCTCTCAGAGGACAAGTAGGTCCTCAGCTGTGAGATATGAAATCTATTGTTAGTTTTACTCCCTAGAGTTTAGTCCACAGAGTTTCATTGCTGTACTTTCATAACCGTGTGCGTGTGCTCCTCTCTGCCAGGATTTCTTGACTCTCGTCCAGGAATGAGAAGAGAGTGCTGGGTTGGAGACGCCAAAGTGCCCATTTTGTCATCCGTTAAAAGGTGGAAGTGCTGCATAGGCAGAGCCTGTCCCATAACAAACATTCACCCTGGGTAACATCAATTGCATTTGTTCTACAGTAACCAATATTGTAGCAGTGCATTGTGGTTACGTAATTCTCTCTTGCACTGTACACCTTTCTCTGCCAGGATACATCAGATCAAACAGCAGTGTGCAAATCTTAAAATCCCAGATATTATAATAATATTATAGATATTACAATAATATACATTCTTTTGTGAGGTGATGTAAGTATGACAATTTTCTTGCATTAACTCACACAATAAGAGCACCCAGACCGATAAAGCAGACCACGCACACAGATCACTCATCTGCTGACCCTTCATAAATCAGAAATAGATGGATGGATTGGACTTTCCTTCATATCTTGGGGAATGACAAAAATGGATTTACTCACAGAGAGATGATTCCAGGGGGGAAGGACTTTGGTATAGCCCTGGTGTCCACGCAGAAGGCACTGTCTTTGGTGCAGGAGCAGGTACTGGGGCAGCGGGGTATCTTGGTGGGTCTCTTGGCCTCTGTTTCCCCCAGGAGGCTTAAAAACATGCACAAGTTGGACAAGAGGAAGAGCGTCAGCCATCCTGGAGCCCTTTTCGATCCCACTTCCAGCATCCTTCCGTCAGAGCCCGGTAGAAGAACAGGGTGGGGTGTGAAAGAGCCCGGTAGAAGAACAGGGTGGGGTGTGAAAGAGCCCGGTAGAAGAACAGGGTGGGGTGTGAAAGAGCTTCTAGAAGTTTGGCTTTTGTTTTCCCCAAGTGGAGAACAGCCAATATAGCAGCAGCAGTGTTTTGATGATGCTGAGTGAAGAGTTGAGGGAAGAGAGAATGAGTGTGAGAGAGAGAGAGAGAGAGAGAGAGAGAGTGTGTGTGTGTGTGTGTGTGTGTGTGTGTGTGTGTGTGTGTGTGTGTGTGTGTGTGTGTGTGTGTGTGTGTGTGTGTGTGTGTGTGTGTGTGTGTGTGTGTGTGTGTGTGTGCGTGCGCGCACGCATGCGCGCACGTGTGTGCGTGTGACAGAGAGAGAGAGAGAGAGAACAAGAGTGTGGGAGAGAGGGAAGAGTATAGGGCAGTACTCTGTGGGTGTGGATACACTCTGCAGCTTCCTTGGAGCTGCTCTCTCTCGCTCTCTCTCTCTCTCTCTCTCTGAGACATAGACTGCAGGAGTGACGAACCAGGGCTCTCTCCGCACCAGGACCTGTATGCAGCAGCAGTCCTGACACTGAATTATTTACTGTCGCGGCATACAGAACCCTTAAAACGATGGCAGGCTGCAGAGGGGTGTGGGAGAGCAACCAAGGCAACGCCTCATGTCAGTATTGACTAAAGACAATACTATTGGTACATCCAGTCAGTACAGCTCTCTGAAGCGCTGCAGGTGCAAAGGCAATGCCAAGCAGTCAGATATGGAGGTATGGATGGACATCCATCGTAGTGTGATGATGTCATGCAGTTTGTGTCAGTCAGCTGAGCTACAGTACTTAATGTTGGAGGTTTCTAATTAATCAATTAAATAAACTGGGAGATAGGGCTGGGCGATATGGACGAAATTAAATATCACAATATTTTGTTTATCAAGTTTATCAATATTGATATTGTGACAATAATGTGGGACTGTGGATATTGGTGTGTTCAGTGCTGTTCACAAAATATTTCCATAATTAAATTTTTGATTGATTATCATCAGTAATACAACAGAGTTGGATTTGCTGGTGAGGATGGGGTCTATGCATCTGCATTTGATCTGTTGTATGAAGAAGTACCCTACTATAAGATATATCCAGCTCAGATGGCCTAGTGGTTACAGTGTCCGCCCTGAGACTGGGAGGTCATGGTTTGATCCCTGTCTGGTTCCTACTAAAGAAGAGGAGACCCATGTGCCTCCCTGCTTGGGACAATATCAATACGATATTGATAGGCTGCCCAGCCTAGATTAAAAGTTATGAAGCCTACCCATTTACCCCAAAGATTTCCAATAATGTTCAACAAATCATTCTGAGAATTCTGAGTTGTTGTGCCCATTTTTATTTGATTGATTTTTATTTTGAAATAATTCTGAAAGATTCTTCGGTGTCTTCTGTTTTCAACTGGTGGTCCGTGGACCACTGGTGGTCCGTGAAGGTATTCTATGTGGTCCCTGACCATGCATTTAATGTAAGGAAGATTTTGAAGATTTGTTTTTATCAACCACTATATTGGTGCACAAAATGATGATGACACATCAATGTTGTAATTACTGGGAAGTCAGATATCAATAATTTCTACAGAAAAGGGAATTTCAAGGGAAATTGCAGGCCTACCGCGGATTGACTGGTTGAGTCACCAATACCATTATTAGCAAACATGCCCATATAATCATGCAATCGCATGTGTCTTCTGTATGAGGTTATGGAAGGTTAAGAGCGCAGAATAAGGGCAACCATGGCAAAAGAACAAACCGGTGGTTCTCAATATCTTTTTAGCTCCAGACCACTGTCATATGTCAGTTAAATGATGACTGTTAAAGCCAAGGCTTGATTTAATTCACCACAACTTATCAAATGAAATGAAGCCCTTAACAGTCAATATTTCATTTCAAGCTTTCCCCCCCACACCTTGCCCATATCCCCCCACCCAACACAACAGTGGTCCACAGGTTGATTCTTAGTCAGGGTGGTGGTCCCTGGTTCATAATCAGTTGAAAACCCCTGCTCTAAAGGTAGCTGCTCAATACAGATTAAATGTATTGTACAGTAGCCTATCATTGATTCAAAATCTTACTTTTCATTTAGCTATAACAGCACCAGCAGAATCACTTTTTTCTATGCATGTGATGTAAGTCACTAATGTTGCTCTGGAGAGGGAAGTCTAGAGCACTCTGGTGGAGCTGTTGCCCCAGCGACCCGACTACGGATAAGCGCTTGAAGATGGATGGATATGTGATGATGTGAGTGTGTAATCACTATCAGGACTCCATGGTGTTGAATCTTGCCCAAGCAGTGGCAGTCACTTGGTAACTTACAGGTTTTGTTAACAAGGAGGTCAGGATATATTTCGTATTTCTGATTGACATTCGTCTAAATTTACATAAAACGCAATTGTCAATATCGGACACAATATTTCTTTCATCGATTCATCGTATATCGACACGATATCAACCCAAAAACAAACACCCAACACGCTTTGGCGACTCTGGGCACTGGGCAGGCTACTGTGTCTCGGAAATGTACCTTCTAACTACCTCCTCTCAACACAAGAGGGTACTGTAGGTCCTCAAATGAAGTCCATAGGAGCTAGACGACGTGAGCAGACAGTAGCTTTACTAGCTTCTGACGGGAGTAGGGACACAACGTGACGGCAGCTGGCAACAGATACGGCCTCAGTGCCAGGCACAGACAGCTTTCACAAACAACAACTCTGTTGTCGCAGCTGGATCAGCCACTATCTTTCAGTAAGCAGCATACTGTCTTGTATTATCATTCTCAGAACATTGTTCTATTCGAGAGGGACACGCACCATGTGGCATTCATTCAACAGACAGTGTTAAGTTCTCGGGGGAAAGGTCATGCCTACTACCCTGGAGGCTGGAGCTCAGCTGCACTTGGAAGGTTGTGTAAAATACACTACAGAGTTAGACATAACTAGAACTGCACTCTGTCGAGTGCATACTTGCTTGTTGCACACTAGTAGGCCATAAATGGCCAACTAGTGCGCAAGCAGAGCGCGCAAGTCCTTTCGACCGCTGTAAACTGTCAAATCTCAGTATCTCTGTGAAGGAACGTTTGAAATGATTAATGTTTAGATGTAACTATTTGCTACCTACTTTATACATATAAACATCTAGTATTATTAAGTATGATTCAAGTTTCTATCTATATAAGAAATACTGTTTTATCGTTGTAGATATATTCTGGATCCCTTTTTAGTTTTTCTAGTCATACACATACACACCACGTACTCTGGTCCCAGCAGATCAGGCACAATTAGCTATTTTATTTTTTTACTGATTATGTATATAGTATACGTATGACTAGCTCTAAATGATGACGTAAGAAATATATATAGTATATATATAGTATATAGGCATATACTATATATGTATACATATATACTCTATACTCTATACTGTATAAAGTGTGTAGTTGTAAGTTGATTAGCGGTATACTGTGGTTACTTTGCGCCAAAAACCGTGACAGCTGTTCCGCCATTTGAGGCTTACGCAGAAAAACATCAAATCTGTGCCTGTGTTGCTGGACCAATGATGACGAAATGACCATATTTCTTACGTCATCATTTAGAGCTAGTCATACACATACACACCACGTACTCTGGTCCCAGCAGATCAGGCACAATTTGCTATTTTATTTTTTACTGATTATGTATATAGTATACGTATGACTAGCTCTAAATGATGACGTAAGAAATATATATAGTATATATATAGTATATAGGCATATACTATATATGTATACATATATACTCTATACTCTATACTGTATAAAGTGTGTAGTTGTAAGTTGATTAGCGGTATACTGTGGTTACTTTGCGCCAAAAACCGTGACAGCTGTTCCGCCATTTGAGGCTTACGCAGAAAAACATCAAATCTGTGCCTGTGTTGCTGGACCAATGATGACGAAATGACCATATTTCTTACGTCATCATTTAGAGCTAGTCATACACATACACACCACGTACTCTGGTCCCAGCAGATCAGGCACAATTTGCTATTTTATTTTTTACTGATTATGTATATAGTATACGTATGACTAGCTCTAAATGATGACGTAAGAAATATGGTCATTTCGTCATCATTGGTCCAGCAACACAGGCACAGATTTGATGTTTTTCTGCGTAAGCCTCGAATGGCGGAACAGCTGTCACGACGAAGGAGACCGGGCGAAAATATTACTTGCGCGCTCTGCTTGTGCAAGTAACTAGATGATAGAATGATCACGCACGCGTGAACAAGTGTGAACGTTCAACAGTGTTGAACAAGTGTGAACGTGTTGAATGTTCAACAAGTGTGAACATGGTGCTCATTCAGCAGTCTGCAACAACAGTAACCACCAAGGGTTAATCAAGCATGCATGAAACAATGTGTGCTTCTCTGATATTGGGCTTAATATGGGCTATTGGTCTCATAGTCTTTCTACATAGGACCTTTCTATGGGTGACATCAAGAGACAGATCCCAATAGCCTATACATAGTAGTAACCTATGTTCCCGTGAATGATTAGGAGAGCAACTTCATGGACACAGTAACACTTCCATTAACAGGGATGTAGGGGCACTTTGTAGCACATAGCTATTTGCACAGTGTAGCCTAGGCCCTCGTCTACAAGGTTGAATGTTCCAATTCATTCTCATTGGAGCAGTTCCAGTTTTGTCAATGACATTAGAGACTTGGTTCTCTGCCACAGATTTTTCGTCTCATTTCGTGATTGAACCATCTTGGTGCACAGCAATAACACACATTTTGTTTCAGTCTGTGCCACTGCAGCATTAATATTATTTTATGTATTTATTGGTTGGCTATATCAGAGTGAAACAATACAAATAATAAGTGAATAATAAACAGATTTTTCTTTGCAGTGATGTTACAGGCCCAGCCAACTAACATTTGTTCTGGTTAGGTATGATAAAGATCAGTTTGGAAGAGCAGCTTGTCCTTGCTAATACTTGGGCTTAATCCTTGTTGGGCTCCACCCAATCTACACCTCCGGTGGGAACTGAACTTAATTGCATGGCATGGACAGCAGAGCATGCAGGAGCAGCTGGGAATACTAACTTGCCCTCTTCGAGGCAGAAATGTTTGATTTGTTGCATTTATATCCACAATTATTACTTATTTTTCGAGATGTTTTCATTTGTCAGCTAAGCAAATTTTTAAGGTTAGTACACAGTAAAAAACATTAAGTGTTAACCACTTAAACATACTTGAGTTGCAAGTTGCAACTGTACGTTCGATGCTGGGGTTCAAGTGGTTCATTCAACTTGGAAAGTGTAAAAACCGGTCTAATACATGTTTAATTTTTCTTCAGGCAGTCAAAACCCTGGCATTGGAAGGTTGAAAGGCTGCGCATGAACACTGCCAAAACAAAACAGGAGACCAGTGTACAGAACTGCAGCCAGTCAATGGGGAGAAACTTTTGAAGATTCAACATGTTCCTACAAGCACTGCAGCCTCAGCACGTTCTCCTGGCTATATAACTGTTATAACAGCTGTTCCTCTCTTCAATGGCACTGTTTCATTTCCACATTTCAGGTAGTAAATTAAACTCAGGCCATGTAACCACTCACTATTATATGGGAGCTTTAGCGTTAGTAGCAGAGCGCCATGCTGGATTTGGCAAATATGAGTCATCGAACGCCACAGAGCCCCTCTTTCCTTGTGTACCAGACTAACCCTCCCACCATATTCTCTGCCGTCTGCACGTGCATTCTGAATCAGAGCTATTCACCTCTCCTTTGGCCCAGGTCCACTGACCCCCCCCCCCCCCCCCCCCCATCCCCCCCATCCCGGGCTACCTATGGGGATCAGCCATGTTTGGACAACCTTTACTCTATGTCACTGACTACTGGGCCCTTCGTTCTTTAACACAGCCTATGTTCAGTTCAGTTTTAAAACCACATCCCTTCCTGATTATGGGCCAAAGAGCCTGAAAAGAGCTCTCTGTCCCCACTCCCACATCTGTTTGGTTTTCATGGTTTGGCCTCTTGGCTGCACTGGAAGTAGGAGAAAATATAGAAGGAGGAAACTAAGACACAGACACGATCCGTTTCACCTCGTACTTTTCAGGGAAAATCCCAGCCACCCCAGGTAATGCATTTATACAGGAGTCACAACAATGTTTATGTCTCTGCTTGGACAGCATGTACATACACGTCCACCTCCCTATAGCTATACAACAGTTCTATGAAGACACCAGCGATATACACACACTATGAAAACAGCTGCAGTGGATGTACGTCATTACACAAAGTTATGAATTCAAATCAATTGGAGGGTCTTATTTGGGACATTATACGTCATTGACCGGGAGGTCCCCCAGGGCTGTATACTTGGTGCACTTCTTTCCCCCCCTCTACAGCAGATCTCTTTGCCGAGAAAACATCCGATCTACAAGATCACAACGTACAGTGTGCGGTGAGCTTTAGGTCCGCTATTTTGGCAGAATGTTTGCCTCCAGAATATTCTATGTTAAATTAATCTTCATTATCTGTATTTCCTCATGTCGCCACAAGCTCATGGAGTTTGACTAAACCAGGGCAGAAAATGACATCAGAAGCCCGGAGACTCCATCATCCCGGGTGAGTCAGGAGAAAATGTAATGCATTCAGCCCCAGCAATGAAACACGTGACTGAGAAATTCAATAAGGTAAGTGTTTGTCACAACAACACTCGCTGAGCACAAATCTGTCAGGTTTGATGAGTCTGCCTTTAACAAGCAATTTCAGTGTCACATACATGACCGTAACGCCCACAATTATTTCATATTAGACTATAAAGGTGAGTGTCCTGGATAATATACCTTGAAACCTTGACAGCTGTGTGACACAGAGGAAAACATATGAAACGCAGTCACATATCAAAGCTGGGCTGTAATGCCACAGGATAACAATATGTTCCTGCGTATGTTTTTTATCAATCTCCCATGAACAAACGAACCAGCCTAAATGACTATTTCTTGCCACACTCACTGACGCACAGACACGGTGAGGGAGGTATGTCAGGCAATCTCATCCAAACCCCAATTCAATTAAAGAGAGTACAAAGACATATGGCTCAGGGGGAGCAAGCGATATGATTAGATTCCTGAGCGTAACGACCCTACTTTGATTCATACCTCGACTTATCTCGTCACTCACAGCACAGGGACTCGAGAGTGGGAATACTCAAAAAGCTGGTAAATAACTAAGTTGAGAATTTCTACCTCTGAGAACAATAGAATGTCCTCTGGGGGTTCTGAGACACAAACGTTCCACCAAGCTGTCACATGATCAATAATAATTGAGTCTTTAAAAATCACAGTGACAATGGACCACTAGCACCCAAACCGGCGAAAAAACACTATTCAAGGTCAGATTGATTGATCCATCACAGATATCTCTACATAACATCTCAAATTGTGATTTTCTGTTGATCCGCATTTTGACATTTTGAAACTCGAGGGAGCAGAGAAAAAATGCCTCCCAACCAAAGGCTGTGTTGCTATCTTAGTTTCAATCAGGACAATGCTGAAGAGCTACTGCCCCCCGTCCCCGTCCCCCCCTTGAGGTGAGTTGCCATAAAAGATAGGTGATATGCCTCTTGGGACTGGGATGTGTTGGTGGAATGTGTGTGCAGGTATCCTCCCGCCTGTGGGGACTGTGGAGAAAGGCTTGGCACACCAGTTGATCCTGTTTGATAAAGGTCCTGACAGGCCCAGATTACATGTCCCAGCCTGGAGGAGGTGTCTGCGTCTCATTCCTCCACTGAAGAAAGTCGATCTGGTGGGAAAGGGGCGGGGCCATGCCTGCAGGCGTCACATTTTGTGTGGGGGCCAGCACGCCTCGTCAAACAGACGCTGTCGTCCTCGCTGCAGCACCCTACCCCCTCCTTATAGCCTTTACACCTCTCTACACCCAACACCTTTCCTCATCTCATTTACCTGACCACACCCATGCCTCCAGACACCATAAATACTGTTACCACAGTGGGTTTGTTTTCCTGGCGGAGAAGGTAATGACTTTCTTTACAAAAGATTCATAAAATGTGAGCCGTTCCTTTTTTCTTAAAAAAAAGAAAAGAAAATCAGATTAACTTCCACGTTGTGAGTTGACCCCCGTGCTGCGAAGTGAGAACAACATATGATAATAATCAATATATTGCTGCGCTGCACTACGCTACTCAGATTGGTTGGCCCTTTGTTTGCAACATGGGAATGCTGAGGCTACATTCTTCTTGTGCACAAAACTATCTGAAATTATGGCTTTGTATGAAGTGGAAAAACGGGAAGGAGTGGGGCAGGAACTAAAAGACAATAGCAAGACGTGTAGTGAGTGACAGGCCTTGCCCCAGGCGCAACCCCATCTGTCATGGCTGTCCCAAAGAGCAGACAGGGCACAGTGGACCCGTCATCCCCCAGCCAGCCCATTGAGCCCAAAGCCAGGGGCACCGGCTCTCAGCTGGAGACAGTCAACAACCAAAGAGCATGGACAAGCAGAGGACGGTCACGGCCAATGTCTATCATATCAACTGACACTTGGAGAGAACTCACCCTCAGGAACTCATTAACATATTGCTGACAACAATGTTTACATCATTTAAAGGCATTACATATTTTGTTCCGCTGCAAAACGTATTTGCTAGGAGTGAGCTACACCCAAAACCACAGTGGCCACATTTGGATTAAAAACAAATGTTCATCAGCTTAACCGCTGGTGAAGGGGGTGGGGAATATGCCCATCGCCAAGTGGAAACAATACTTTAAAAAAGATTCCTCTACTGTTTTGCAATCAACAACAATGCAAACTGTCGGATGGCAGTGGTCGTAGGCACAGCCTGTTGCACGCACGCACGCGCGCACACACACACACACACACACACACACACACACACACACACACACACACACACACACACACACACACACACACACACACACACACACACACACACACACACACACACACACACACACACACACGTGAAGCTGTCTGGACTGTCCCTCTCTTTCTGCAGACACAGTATTGAAGGGTATTGCTCTCTATGTTCAACTTCATGCTTTGTCGCATAATGCAATCATTGAAAAGTAACAGATTTTCAAGCGATGGTCTTGAAAACCAGTCTAAGCAAGTGTTGTGCACAAAGTATTAATTAGGCTCCTGCCTCCTCCAGGACAAGAGACGAGTCTCCTCCACGTAGCAGATGGACGCTAGCCAGACTAATATTCATGAGTTGCTGCATTGCTCCGCTGTCTTTTGTAACCCCTGTCTCTATCCCTTCGTGCGTATATTGACATCTCTACAGTCTACACTCCACTCCTCCCTCTTTCACATAAATAATCAGCTCATTTGTGCAGTGACAGAGGCACCCAACAACAGGCTGATGTCACCAATCCTTTCTCATGGCTCGAGAGCCACAGATCACCAGTGAACAAGCACATTGACGCACATCCCATTGACACACTCACACTCACCATCACTGGTGCCACTATAACCCTCCTGGTAGGGCCATCTCTCTTAGCTGAGGCTTAGTAATGATCTTTGATTGACGATGTGTCTCAGCAAGGTGAAGGACAGGTCATCTGACTGTCAGTTCCTGACACTCCACAAAGTGATGAGAATATATGTAGAGGGGCGTTAGCTTATCTGCAGACATCAGAGATGAGAAGTCCAAAGTTGAATAAATCAAATCCCAGCTTATGTAAACAAGAAAAATAACACCATATATCTAAGTGTGGACAGGTAGACGAGTGTCAAATTACTAAGAACAGGTCTGAATTACTTTACTGAGTTACTTTTGCATGACCTTTAAAAACAAATCAGAAGTCAGGATGATTTTTTTTTTTTTTTTTTTTTTTAAGATTTTGTTTTTGCGGCTTACGCCTTTTATTGATTTTTTAAGGGACAGACAGTAGGCTGACAGGAAACGGGAGAGAGATGGGGGGATGACATGCGGTAAAGGCCGTGTCGGGTTCGGGAGTCGAACCCGCGGCACACCGCGACTGGATCACCAGTCCGGTGCCCAGACCGTTACGCTACGGCCTGGGCCAGTCAGGATGATTTAACTCATCATTGTTATGACATAGCAAGTTACGGTAGTTATTTTCAACTGAGACGTGAGTTTTTAGTGTCCTGCTACTTGAACTGGAACACTGTGCTCCTCTATTGCTCAAGGGACAGTGTGCAAGCTACTGAAATAGCTATTTGAGCTAAAAAAGAAGACATTTCTAAATGGCATCTGATTTTCCGGTAATAGAGGGTATGCACGTGACATCATAATCATACCCGGAAGTTATGTGGGAACACCTGAGTGACAAAACTACTTTCTGGCCTTGACAGCCCATACATCCAAACAGTAAAGTCATATTTGATTGAATTAAAATGTAATTTATTTAAACAACGTTAAATTCACTTTGTCTAATTTCTTCCTTGGGAGACAAAATAAAGAAACCTTGAACCTTGTCACTCACTTTGCCACTTGATCTGCCATTCACTTTATGCATGCGCATACCCTCTTCATATTTGTGTGCTCAAAATCTAAATTATGTCAAGATCAACAACACATGACACCATATCTTGTTCAGTTGAATAGATAATAATACTGTATAATATAGAAGAAACATGGTCTAATTTTAGTGCCTGGTGGAATTAAATGATTGTTTCAGTGAAAACCACAATGAGACTCAATACTGTTATAAACGACACTGCTAGAATATCATAAAGAAATGTTGAATGCTTAAGTGCAACATTAATTAGTAGATAGACATTTTATACCAATATTCCAGTGTTTTCCAATATTTATATTTCTCCAGATACAAACTATAACTAGAACTGCACTCTGTCGAGTGCATACTTGCTTGTTGCACACTAGTAGGCCATAAATGGCCAACTAGTGCGCAAGCAGAGCGCGCATGTAATCTTTTCGCCCGCTGTAAACTGCCAAATTTCAGTATCTCTGTGGAGGAACGTTTGAAATGATTAATGTTTAGATGTAATTATTTGCTACCTACTATACATGTAATCATTTAGTATTAAGTATGATTTTAGTTTCTATCTATATAAGAAATACTGTTTTATTGTTGTAGATATATTCTGGATCCATTTTTTGTTTTTCAGAGACAAATAAATCATTTATATGTGTTGAAAAAAAAAGGTATATAAACTGAATTAAAATATGTTATACAGTATACTTTTTCTGTAAACGTTGGAATCTCAATATCTCTGTGAAGGAACATTTGAAATGTGTAATTATTAGGTGTAACTATTTACTACCTATCTAATTTATGTATGTAAACGCTTATAAAAAAACGCTTATAAAAAAAAGTATATAAACTGAATTAAAAATGTAATTTTAATTTTAAATCTATTTCATGTTAGACTATAGTGATATTAATACTAAATCATGGTCAGAGTAATATGTGTCTCTAACTTCAATTTCTATAATAATACTTTCACATTTGTTAAAATATACATGATCTAAAATATTTCCGTAATCTGTAGTTGGATTTGTATTTAATTGTTTAAAGCCTAATTTTGACATGTAGGTCTTTATACTTCTTTCTATCTCAGTATTATGGTTTTCATTGAAATCTCCTATTATCAAAATTGCAGAAGTCGGAGATGATATGTACTGTATCATGTATTCGAGAAATGTGTTTAATTTTGAAAGGTCTGTTTTAGGTGATCTGTACATAAGAATGATATATAGATTTTTATCTTTTACATGTATACATATATGTTCTACTTTCTCTAATATCCTGCTTTCAGTTGGAATTCTTTCAATGGAAATATCTTCTTTTATAGCAAACATAACTCCCCCACCTATATCTTTTTCTCTGTCATTCCTCATTGTATTGTAATTCGTGTCCGTTGTTTTTAATTTAAAAGTAATGTTATTATTTTTCTTTAAGTGTGTTTCAGTAAAAGCTATTAGATCCAACATTTCGAGTTGGGAATCTGAGTTTATATCTTCTAAATGTGGTAGATAACCTCTGACGTTCAATAATCCAATATTTAATGAATGTTTTAATGGTAATTGAGTTATTTTACGTATATTAGGATTTTCAAGAGGTGATTGTCGTAATCGTATCATTTCTCTCTCTACATTCTTATCTACTTTGATCTTCGTAGGATTAAAGTCAAGTAGATCTTTTATCCTTTTTACTCTGCTGAATGCTACATAGGCTTGTCCCGGGTTAAAATGTGAGCCCTTCATAGATACGACAATCTCTTGTATAGTTAAACCTTGGACCTTATGAATAGTTAATCCCCAAGCTAATGTCAACGGGAATTGAAATCTATTTGTTGATCCTGTTTTTCTGCCTCCATGGAAAATGATAGCTTCATGTCTGTAAATTGGAACTGCTTCTGGATATTTTTTATAGGTACTATTAGCCTTCGCATTAAGACCAACATATTTGTCTTGGAATTTAACGAGTATTACTGTAACATACGTGTTGTTTTTCCCAAAGTCAATATACTCAACAAATCCTCTGATACCGTTGACTAATCCATCAGATACCATTACATTAGTAGTCAACATCACTTGTGCACCAATTGCTATACTGAGTGTAGTTGGTAAACCTCCTGTTTGTGATAGTTTCCTATTTGTGCAATCCAGATCAAATAGTCGTGTGTCTTTATCTTTTCTACTATCTTCTGCCTTTATATGATAAATAGTAATATTCAATTTTTCAAGTTTGTAGTTATTGTGTTCATCGACAGATTTATTCTCTGCAAACACATGAAGTGCATCTTCTGGGTAATTATCAGCATTAGCATTTATTTCTCTTGATTGTAACTGTTGGATATCCTCATCTGTTATTTTTCCTTCTCTGACTCGATTCAACATTACAGCAAAGTTCAAATCATCTTTCTGGCGCATTACTTCATTAAGTTCCAACAATTTAAATGAATCCCATCCATTACCACATATATTTGCAATTGCATTACTTGTACCTTGAAAGATGTATTTTTGCATTACTGGTGGTAATTGGAATAGATCTCCAACAGCTAAAATAGATACATTGCCAAATTGTTCTTGTACCTTTGAGCCATTTTCCATAACATTTGTGCCTTTAATTTGACTCAATCGTTTATGTACTTGGAGAAAAATGTCTGCACCAATCATAGAAATTTCATCTATAATTAATAATTGCAGATTTTGTAAGGAATTTTCTAGTAATGCTACTTTTTCTTGATTCAGTGGTAAGAAAGAATTTCCAAATCTCGATGATTTTAAAGATAAAGCTGAATGGAGTGTCACACCTCTAATATTGAAAGCTGCTATTCCCGTTGATGCCGTAATCATAGAAATAGTGTCATCAGGTTGTATGAAGTTGGCTGTTTTGAATAATCTCATGCAGTCGTAATGGATCAGTTTAATAAGATGACTCTTTCCTACCCCACCTGATCCACTAAGGAAGATGTGATATGGGACAGTTTTCTTTCCTTCCTTTAAATCAATAACTGTATTTTTACACCATTGACGATGGAAATCCATTAATTGTTTTTGTTTCTGGTTCAATGATCTCATCATTTTACAATATTCTTGATGAGATAATATATCTCTCCTAACTTCTTGTTTGAAAAGATCCCTTGTGTAGTGTCTTTGTTTGCTAGATACAAGTTCTGTGTTAGCATCCAGGTCCTCTTGACTTATTTCTCGTTCCGTCTCTTCATCCTCTTTTCGTATAAGTATTTCTTCGTGTTCCGTACAAGGAGCGATATTTTCCCAAGCATGTTCCGGTGGACCATTAGTTTCAAGGTTCCTTATAGCTGCATCTATTGCTTCTGGATTTATACTGTATTTCTTCTCATTTTTGAAAATGACATCAATCTTGGCATTATAATGATTTTCATAATTATTGTATTTACTTATTAGATCATCCTCTTCATTTCGCCAGGGTAAATACAACATTAACTCAGCACGGAAGTGTTTTTCCTTTTCCGTTTCTTTATTGTATTTATGAAATCGAATGACAGCTTCTTTACATCTTTTGTACATAATACCGAGTCCATGTTTTAGAACTATGAACTTATTTCTTTGGTTTTCTTCCTTTTTTTCAATTTCTACGTCTTCTATTGAGTCATCGTCATTCGTTTGTCTATTGTAATTAGCAACAAATTCTGCTAAACAAATATCTTCTAATATATCTGGCCTTGCAGCGTACCTTTCGATAATATTAGAATAAAAGATATCCTGTTCATCATCTTGCATCTCTTGAATAATTTTCAATGGCTTCATCATTGATACCCGAGAATTCTTAGGGTTTGTGTTTATAAATATTACCTTAGTGCTCATTTTCTTTAAAGGTATTGACAGTATTCTGTATGCTGCTTCTTGTGCTGAAACTTCTCTATGGTTGAGGAATACTGATTTTATTTTATTTATTTGATCTTTGAATTCCATGTCTCTGCTTTCATTTGATACAATTTTTAATAGTTGTCCCATGTTCTTGTCGGTTTTCATCATGTATGAGGCTACATACATTACACAAGCGTATGGGTCTGTAATGTATTGTATATCCATGTTAGCTTTCCAGGCCATAAGAATGTCGGGATTGTAGTTATTGATCCATATTTCACTTGGTCTTCTTTTTAGTATAACCGTATTTCCTCTCTTTGAAACGGCTAGAGCTGTTTTGTATTCGTCCTCTGTAAGTTCTAGTAATGTTAACATTTCATTCAACTGCATATGCTCTGGTTGTTGGTCTTCATGTATAAATGTCATTACTTTTTTTAATATAGTACGTGCTCGGTTTAAATCCTCATCCGAATCTGTTTCCCTTGCAATTATAATTAAGGGACTTGGTGGTTTTGGAAAATTAAATCTACAATTTCCTTTCTTCTTACATGCACATGAATGAACGTGTGTTTGTAATGTTTCTACTAATTTACTTAACTCTGGTTTTTCATTTTCATCCGGTAAACTACAGCTTATGATTTCATCTATAAATCTCTTCACTTTTTCCTCGTCATCTACGTCTAGTTTCGGAGCATCTTTGATCCATAAAATACTATGAGCATGAGGTGAACCTCTTGCTTGAAATTCGATTCTGAAAACAAAGTCGATAACTTCTCCTAGTGGTCCTAATTTAGATTTTATAAAATCTCGTATAAAGGTTTCTAATCTATAATTAAATTGTCTTGCAGCAGTCACAGGATTTCTTCTTAACCATTTGCTCCTATCCTCAAAACTCATATTCATTATTTCTTCAGTGGTGAGATTGATTTCATGTTGTTGAGCAATGATCTGTATAACTTCCGGCCATCGGAGATCAGCTGATGATAACGTCAAAAAAACGGCGGGTATATCTTTTTGACGTAGATAACCCAGCAGATCATATAGTGTCTTTTGCCAATATACATTAGATCCTCTTATATCTTTCAGAAATCTATAAGCATGATCTTTTCTCAATAATCCTTCAACGTTATATTTATTTTTTAAAAATCCTGCATTCATAGTTAGACCTTTAATTTCTCTTCCTTTCGTCTGTCGTAACATGATCGATGCACTGTCACATACTTGTTTGCACTCCACACCATACTGACTGGCAAGTAGGTATTCAACATCCTTGGCAAATCTTGTGTCAACATTTAAAAGGCGTTGTTGGAAGTATCGTCGAAATGTTAATTTAACAGGTCTGATTCCTGAAACTTTTCCGGTTGGGTAATGATTAGGAAATGCCATTACTTCAAAATTGTCATCGTCTAATAAGTGTAAAGGTTTTCCATTTTCTCCGGGTGCTAAGGAAAAAGTGTATTTTTCAGTCTCCAAGTTTTCTGGTTGAAGACATGATTCGTATTGTAAACTACGATATTTTTCCTCCTGATGGTCATCTATGTAGTCATTGTCAAACTTATTTCCATCCTTCACTTGTTCTTCATGTATCTTTCTCAAGGCTACATAATGTAATTGCCCGATGAGACCAATACACATATTTTGATCTGCAGTATTAGTTGATGGAACAATTTTTGTCGGGTTCTTCCATAATGTTGTAAATATTTCTATATTATAATTCAACATTTCACTTAAACCTTGAACTGTTATATGATCACCCCAGGCGTTGTTTCTCAGTTCATCCAGATAACGTTTCCATAGGACATCTTGGTTCGAATCTTGAGTTTCATCCTTCTTTTCATTATTTAAGAAATTAGCATAAAGTATTCCATATTTTGTGGTATTTTTTTCGAAGTATTCAATAAGTAGTTTTCTTAATTCTTTTCCATTCATCTTTTTTGTATTTTGGTAATTCAGTTGATAACAAACCGCACTAAACAAACAATCTCCATCACCTTCAACATTAACAACGTTAAAACCCCTTTTTCGATAATAATTGACATGTGCTTCATCAATAACTGGATATTTATCATCATCTTCCAAAGGATTATCTGATTTTGATATTACTAATGGTGTTTCGATTACATCTCCAGGTTTAGTTTTGTAAAGTTTATCTTCTTGAGGGTCAGTTATAAAGGCTTCCCACATATCCGAATCCGACGTCTTCCATTCCTTTTCCCAATCATCCTTGAATGTAACATTGTCATACAGTCGATTATTATCTTTCAACCAAGTTAATGCACTTATAATTCGTTCTGGTCTGATATATTGATACATGTAATGTCCTTTATAGGTCAATTTTCTTTTCAACTTCAAAGAAAGTATCTGTGCATTAGAAGGTAATCTTGGAAGTAAAGTACAAATTGGAGTGAGATCACTAGGAATATTGATTGCAGGACCAACAATCTTCTTTTGTTTTCCTTTTGGTAAGACAACCATTTTCATAAATGGAATACGTTGAGCAATTAATCTAATTTCCATCGAGTTTAAACCAAGAAGTTCATTTGGAACATCTTCAAGTATTAAATTATTGGCCACTGCCTGACTGGGTAGTTTACCAGCTTTCAAATTTTTATTACATGTAGAACAAATCCATTCATTCTTTCCCCGTATTCTTTTTCTGTTTTTTAGATCAAATACCAATCTTGTCAGGTTGTTCCTCTCTTTAACATAATCAGAGTATTTTATCTCATTAAATATTGAGACAGTCTGTCGATATAGAAGTCTGTGGCAACATGTACAGACGTAAACAGGTCCTTCTTTTACTGCATTTTGGAATTTTTCAATCATTTTTTGAGAACGCAGTGATTTATTTCCGTTGATCTCTTCTTGTTTTCTCCTTCTCCTCTCCGTGATTTTCGTCTTATGTATATTCAATTCTTCATTTCGTTTTTCTTCCATTTCTTTAATTGTCAGTTCAGCTTGATTTTCTAGCACATCCTTTACTTCTTTTTTAATTATATCCCAACGTTTTGTCCTTCGTTTGTTGTTGTCCTTAACATTCTGTATCTTCTTGTTATCCCGCAGATCCTTTTTAATATATGAAACATGTCTTTTTGAAAGTCGTTTTCTTTTTTCTTGATAGGTTTCGTTTTTATATTGTTCCATTCGTTTTTCACTTCGTTTTTCCTCGTCATGTTTTTTCCTTTCTTTTGTTGTTTTCCTGTGATTTCTCTTGATTTTGTCTGGGGTTTTTTGTCTGGCTTTTTCTTTCTTACGTGTATTCTTTAGTTTGTTAAGTTTTCTTCTTTCTTCTTTCTTCTGCTTATTTTCTTCCAAACGTTTTTTTCTTTCCTTTCTTTGCTCTTGAACTGAAAGGGGTATTTCAAGGATATCATTTCTTATGTAAATACGTATCTTTTGTTCATTCATTTTGTTTTGTATTTCTACCCTTAGATCTCCTTCCTCTTTAATGTACTGATTCATCTTTTTATTCATTTTATAACAATAATTCCTGGCTTTAGTTCTTCTAGTTCAACTATGGATTGGTACAGAATGCTATATAATAGGTATCCAAAGATTTTTGGGTTCAACAGGCTTCTTTACAGTACGTCCGTCTTTTCTCCCTGGATAGAGAGGCTAACCAATGATCTGGAACTCCGGAGGAGTTAGGATCGCGGTGCAACGACCGCAGATTGCAGAGATTCACCCCGCGTCTCCAGAGCTGAGGAGCGTAGGAACGGCAGGGCTGGAATGGCTAGCACTTCCAGGCTAGCAACAGGAGCGAGGCAGGTCACGCTGGGGACCTGGCGTCGTTGCAGCAGGGCGGAGGGAGACGATAATCCAGGTTTCACGTGTGTGTAGTGGTCGAACCGGCGGTCAGATAATCCAGTTTTCACGTGTGTGTAGTGGTCGAACTGGCGGTCAGTATTGAGGTCTTGATATGGTAGGGCTGGAATGGCTAGCACTTCCAGGCTAGCAACAGGAGCGAGGCAGGTCACGCTGGGGACCTGGCGTCGTTGCAGCAGGGCGGAGGGAGACGATAATCCAGGTTTCACGTGTGTGTAGTGGTCGAACCGGCGGTCAGTATTGAGGTCTTGATATGGTATCTGAGGTCTACTACGTGATCTGTCTTCTTCTGGCTTCATTACGTTGTATGCACCAGTATTTATGGTAGAGAGTGATGTCATTCCTGGCGTCCTGGTTGTGATGTCAGAGAGGCACTCCGTTGCTTCGTAACACTTCGCCCTTAGTGAAGCTGGTCGATGTGGAGCCGTGGACCAAGGATCTCTTCTTGATCGGCGGCCGTCGTTGCTTCGGGCTCTGGCCTCTTCGGACTTTACCATGAGGTGTTCTGGGGTGCTCTTGCAGACTCTGCCAGAGTGTTGACCTGTTCTTCGAGCTTGTCTTCCAGACTCGGTGGTGGTGGTGCATCAATGCTGGATGTGAACTGCACAACGATGCTTGGGCCGTTATGGCTTAGAGAGCCCTAACAGGTAGGCGGAAGTGATGGCGCCAGTGTGTTTGGCTGCTCGTCTCCTGCTCTCGTTTTGGTTTGTGTTTCTGCTGTGTCTAAGCCTTGGCACTGTTCAGATTAAGTCTCTGTTGGTGTATGATCGCCAATCTCCGGCACCGAGGAGGAAACGTCTCCGCCGCCGTGGCAAATGGAGTGGCAAGCTGGTGAAGCTGAAAGCCCGTGTATGCTACTCGTCTTTGTCTCACGTGAAACCTGGATTATCGTCTCCCTACGCCCTGCTGCAACGATGCCAGGTCCCCAGCGTGACCTGCCTCGCTCCTGTTGCTAGCCTGGATGTGCTATTCCAGCCCTGTCGTTCCTGCGCTCCTCAGCTCTGGAGACGCGGGTTGAATCTCTGCAATCAGCGGTCGCTGCGCCGCGATCCTAACTCCTCCGGATCAAAGGCTCCAGCCCCTGTCAGGATTGGCCAGGATTGGCCTGGTGAATGCTAGATCGCTGACAAATACAACATTTATCCTGAGGGATTTCTTCAGCTCCCGCGCCTTGGATCTCCTCTGTCTGACAGAGACGTGGATGGTGGCGGGTGAGTGCAGCGCCCTCGTTGAACTGTTGCCGGCCGGCTGTTCCTATTTCAACTCCCCGCGGCCCTTGAGCAGGCAGGGTGCGGGAACATGGAGCAAACACCATAGGACCTAAAGGATGAAGCGTTTGAATGTCGTGTGGGTGTCCAGCTAGCCAACAGTCCAACAGTGTGAACAGCTGCGGTTGTCAGTAAGATTACCAGAATGGCTAAACCTAACCGGCCTAGCCTAGTCGGCCTGGCTTTGTTCGGTTTCGTCTCATTGATCTGCAGCGGCTCTCCATCAAGCAGGGCGTTATCGCTTCTCCTGGGCGTCGTGTCGGATGTCTTCCCGGCGATGGTCTACTGGTAGTTGCCGTCTCGGCCCTTGTCACTGCGGCAGCTGGCGATTTGAGGCCGTTTGCGTCGTGAAGCTGAACCTCCTCAGTGGTCGCATGGTCGACCACTGCCTCAGCATTCCTGGCCACTCCGTCACTGAAGAGAGAAACCTGGCAGTGAACCTCCACTCAGGATTGTTTATTTTAAGGACCTTTTTCTTCATAGAGTTTAGGTTTCCAAAAATATCATGTATTTCAGTTGAAAAAAAAACATTTAAAAAATAGGTTGTTCCAAAAATATCATGGATTCAAGCTGAAAAAAAAATATTAAAAAAAATATATTATACTCGTATTTATTTACATAAAGAATCAATAAATTTGCATTGTTTTTTATCAATTTTCTTTACATTTGTCGCTGTGATAGTTACATTCTTTTTTATGTTATTTGTTACTATTTTCAGGCAGATTTTAAACATAACGATTTCTGATTTTAATGCATCTAAATGTTCATTAAACTTATTTTTATTACTATCATTTAATTCAATCAAATAATCTTCTGACTCACCCAACATTTCAGAAATAATATCATGTTGACAACTTATCAAAAGGTATTGATCACACACTGCTATATCTTGCGTTTTAAATATGATCTTTAATCCTGATTTACAATTGTCAGATGTTTTATTACACGAATTACAAAAGTAACCTTCATCCACGAGTCGAATGACCGATTCATCACAAGTTCGACATAAAATCGTTGGCGAATCTTCCAATTTAAACTCAATAATCCTCCCCAAATAACTATATAATATTTCCGTCTCTAAGTCATTTACGTTGTTCATATTAAAAGAAAACTTTTCTGTTGGTTCCTCATTTAATATTACTTTTTTTCCTTCTTTTTCAAACCATAATCTTAATTCTTGAACTTCTGGTATATCAAGCTCCCTATATAATATAGTACCTGTATTACTAGTCAGATTCTTTTTGTCATTATAGCTAGTTATGATGGTTCCCTGTAAAATTAAAATAGGGTAAAGAGAGCCGGTATCCATGGTTGTGTCTTCTTCCCAAGCTGTATATATAATTTTTGTATTTGATGAATCCAATAACTGTAATTCCCTTTTTCTACGTGGTCCATTATTTGTAGAAATAGTCTTTACTTCTGAGAAATTAATGCAAATCCCCAATACGTCTATGACACATTTGTCTTCTAACAACTGTATGTCAGGTATCCTGGTGAAATTAAACTTAGGTTTCAAAATTTCCACATCTCTATCAAATACAATAATTTCTGTCCTTGATTTCAGTATAATTTCAAATTTTTCGCGGTCCGTAGAATATTTTGGATTTATTTCTTTAAATTGTCCGTCAGTGATGAAATAACATTGGTTTACTTCAATCAAATTAAAATATTTCTCACATTCTTGAGTAAATCCTGTTACCTTAATTGTTGCTGTACTGTCTGTAATCCGAAAGAAGAAGTATATTCCGTTAGTAAATTTACGTTGTTCACTTTTAGTAACTACCTTTCCACAGATTTTCCATCTTTCACGACTTCCAAATGATAATGAACTTAATGCTGAGATTTTAATTACGGGGTCCTTCTTCATCCTTTTATTTGAAGGTATATCTGTAGATAGTTCCATTGTTTTTCTGTATGTTTCGTTGTGGAGGTGTCCTATTGATCTAGATCTGTGTTTACAACAGGCTTCCGTGTGAAATTGTCAAATGATCTGGAGTGTTGATATGCCCGAGTCTGTCTGCGTCTTCCTCGGAGAGTCCTGGTTTCAATATCTTCCTTCTTTCACTGTGCAGCTGAGAGTCTTTGGCTGAGAGTCACCCCAGCTAACTGAGTCCTGGTTTTAATATCTTCCTTCTTTCACTGTGCAGCTGAGAGTCTTTGGCTGAGAGTTCCTCGGAGAGTCCTGGTTTCAATATCTTCCTTCTTTCACTGTGCAGCTGAGAGTCTTTGGCTGAGAGTCACCCCAGCTAACTGAGTCCTGGTTTCAATATCTTCCTTCTTTCACTGTGCAGCTGAGAGTCTTTGGCTGAGAGTCACCCCAGCTACCTTTTCTAGCCTTCCCCCGTGGATGTGTCAAATGATCTGGATTGTTGATATAGCCAAGTCTGTCTGCGTCTTTCTCAGAGAGTGTTAAATGACTGAGCTTCTTGCGATATTATAACTTAGTTTTTGCATCTATAATTATATACTTAGATTTAATTTTGCAAACCACACTAATATTATTAATTATGGTAACATTTTTGACACGTTGTGACTTTTATACATTCCAGAATCATAATGTTGTATTACATACGTCATTACTGAGAGCAGTTATACAATATCTATATACGTATATACGCATATACTATATACGTATATCTATATACTCTATACTCTATACTGTATAAAGTGTGTAGTTGTAAGTTGATTAGCGGTATTCTGTGATCGGCCTGGTTCAAAAACCGTGACAGCAAAAAAACCGTTCCGCCATTCCAGGACCCCCCCAGAAAAACATCAAATCTGTGCCCGTATTGCTGGACCAATGATGACGAAATGACCATATCTCTTACGTCATCATTTAGAGCTGGTCATACACGTATTTCTTACGTCATCATTTAGAGCTAGTCATACACAGTATATATCTATATACTCTATACTCTATACTGTATAAAGTGTGTAGTTGTAAGTTGATTAGCGGTATTCTGTGATCGGCCTGGTCCAAAAACCGTGACAGCAAAAAAACCGTTCCGCCATTTCAGGACCCCCCCAGAAAAACATCAAATCTGTGCCCGTATTGCTGGACCAATGATGACGAAATGACCATATTTCTTACGTTATCATTTAGAGCTATGAGCTATTAGAGTGTATGACTAGCTCTAAATGATGACGTAAGAAATACGTGTATGACCAGCTCTAAATGATGACGTAAGAGATATGGTCATTTCGTCATCATTGGTCCAGCAATACGGGCACAGATTTGATGTTTTTCTGGGGGGGTCCTGAAATGGCGGAACGTTTTTTTTGCTGTCACGACAAATGGACCAGGCCGACCACATTACTTGCGCGCTCTGCTTGCGCAAGTAATAATCCAAATATATAGGATGTATTGTTTGGGTGGATTTCAGCATGGTGAATTCAATGTGTCAACAGATGAAACTTCAAATAGTTTCTTCATTATTGCAACTAGAGCGGTGCCCGTGTTGTGATGTGACAGGCCAGGTATGCCAAAATATGGAGTGGTGTGATGTCAGAACACGCCAGCTCCATATATGGACCCTGGGTATGGGCCCTGTCCAGAGCCCGGGCAGAGGCCTTTTGTGGCGGTTCTGGACAACCGTGGGTCCGACCGACTCTACCCCGGGCACTACACTCCCTGTGGGGTTGTCGAACGCATGTGTCTAATTTGAAGTCAGTGGGGCGAACGGTTCTTACGAAGTTGCGTGGATTACACATGTACGTACAGACATCACCTAAAATGCCAGAATTAGTAGCTACAAGCTGCTATAAAGGCTCATAAAGGACTATGAACTCACACAGCACATTTAGCATAGTATCACAAGAATTCTGTCATTCTGCTCCTGCCACTAGTGGTTTCACACTGACTAATTATGCCTGGGCAGGCTGGGTTATGCTACGGTGGTTGAAATTCCAGTTACCAGCAGTACGCCCAAATCACTTCTTCTAAATCTGAGACTAAAAGAAAGCATAAATGGCAGCACTTTTGTTTTCAACATCTCAGCAATTAGAAACCACTTAATTACACAATGTCAAATCCCCCACTCATAATTGCAACAACAGACATGCAGCAAGACTGCTCTTCCATTGTGGAATTAAAAACATGCAGTACACTGGTTGCTGAATTTCTGTTGGATTAAAGGAGTAGTTCGCCCAAAAACATGACTTATTTGTTATCAATTACACACCCCATGAAGCCTTGAATTCATGATAGAAATGCTTTGGGGTGAACTACTGCTTTAACCTACACCAGTTCATAGAACATTGCACCAATTATCACCCAGTCGCTACACTGGATAAGCACTGATGAACTTTGCCCACCGAAAACTCTTCCTGTACCATCTGTCAGGAGTGATAATACCCTCTACTTAATTGCACCTGTGATCCATGCTCCACACCATTAGCTGGCTATAAAGCCTGGCTTCTGGGGTTTCCTTCTATTTCTGTGAAGAGTCCTTCATCGTCACCCTAACCACAAAACACAGATGTCACATACTTTATTACTGTACTGTATCGGTTTCTAGGGATTGATACAATTCTTCCAAACACATTTAGGCTTTGTTCAGAATACAGACACACATCCAATTTGCTTCTCAAATCTGACCTTTACGGCCGACTGTCCACACTAATATTTGCAAGATCAGATTTATCGTCAACCGATCTTAACTTGTGCTCTGTCCTACTAACGGTGAAATATTTTCTGTGAGCAAAACAGTCATACAATGAAGTAAAATCAGACTTCCTTTTCTGATTGTCCAAACTGAGACACAATATTTGTGCTGTTCCAACTTGATAAAACCCATCTGGTTAGGCCAAAATGTAGCATTGTTTTGTTTAAGTTATCTGCGTGTGGTGCTGAGGGTAAGCCTTCCTGGCAAACCCCAATATTTTACACATTTTCTAGAATAAACGCAAGGCAGCTAAATTATACGGCTAGCAAGAAAGGCTAACTGCTATGTCCCCAGCTGTAAAAGCTGGCTTTTAAAAAGGGTCGAGAGCATGTCACACTGTGTTTTAGCCTGTTGCGTGGAGACTGCAGTCCAGGTGATGCATCAGCCAATGGCAGGAAGCCAGAGACAGCGATGGGCATCAAGGTTGGTAGGACTGATGAATGATAGTGTAGCACCAGCACTTGCCCAGCCATTCACACTGCCATAAATTACATGTTTACGGCTGCCTGTGGCTCTCTGCGGTAGCGGACAGTTCTTCTGATGTCAGCAGAACATTATCATATTTAATCGTCCCCAGCAACCTGCATTAAATTTGGAAGGGATTGAAGTGCCCCCAACGTTCCATCTCTGTAAACATGATTTACATCACAAATAAGAAAATTTCGATATTTATAGACCGGTTTATTAAGTTCAGCTCAAACTCTGAAAGCTTAATGGTTTGTTTTTCAATAACATTTTTATTTAATGTAATCCTTTTTACGATGACATACGTGTTGTGCAACCCTTTATCAGAAGTTGTAAGGCAGCAAATATAACTCCTGTTAAAGCATGTACAGTTGGACATCAGTTCATCACAGAAGAACGAAGAGGATGACTGGTTCATTTGAACAAGCATGGCTAACAACCAGAGATATTTACAGCTGTGACTATCTGTAGAAAGATGAATGGAGGTATATGATCCTACACAGCATGCTGTCGCTCTCACACACACTCACTCTCTCTCACACACACACACACACGGTCAGAAAGCCTTCTAAATTTAATCTGTGTATTTTGTAAATTAATGCCCTATTCTACACATCATATGGCAGTGTGTCACGCAATAGTAGCGAAAAAAAGAAGAAAAAATATATGTTTTTGGGAGAAAAAAATTTGAAATGTTTGAACGGTTACACCCATAATGACATTCCACAAATACGGACACCAAGTTCAATGTGGTTAAGTCTGTCTATAGGTTTCATAAATATTTAACCAACGGAAAGTATTAAGAGCTTGTGACAAAATAACTACATTGGATCCATTTCCTGTAAAGTAACATTTTGGACACACATGCTGTTTCTGCCCGACAGTGATGCCTTCTTACACACATACTCGACCACTTGAACCCTCCTTGTGTCCCTATTCTGGGGCGAAGACCTTTGGTGTAGAGGGAGATACTAGTGGCCCTAGTAAGAGCCCTCAAGTACCTGTATAGTGGATAACATGGGCATACGGCTGACTTCTGCTGGACTCCATCACACACACTGAACTGTTGAGTTGCGGCTGGTATGGGGAAAAGTAAAGAAAAGCTAATACGTTTCCACTGATGGTTAAGCAGCAGATTAAAGGGGGAAAGGCAAAGCTGAAAAGGATCTACAGCTAGAACTGGCCAAGTGATCCTTGATATGAACTTTAAGATAATTTCTTGTAGCAACTGCCCCTATGGACTATATTCCAAAAAACAAAACAAAAAAATGGATCAAACAATAGCATCCTTGTACAAAAAGAAAATAAATCAAATATGGTAATAAAAATAAGAGTACAGTGTAAATATATATTCATATTTATAAATTTCTAACTGTATTTACAAGTCTGAATGATGCAATGGACCACTGTGCTAACATATACTGTACAAGGTATGCACGTCCCCATGGTAATATATTCTCTGGATTTGGTCTGAAATGCAGAACGGCCTCATTCATTATTGATGGAAAAATACAACCGTTGTAGTCTGAACGCCCACTGAATTCATAGTCCTTTTAAGTCAGTCCTTTTGTAACTCTTGACCCGTGGAATGTGGTGATAAGAGTGGGAATATGTCCCTTTCCAGCACTGTGACAAACCACCACTCTTGGTAATACAAAGTGCCCCATGAACAACGTAGCCACCTCACCACTAGGAGAAACGACTGCATTCTTCCGTCCTTTCGAACCCAACAAGTTCCAGAGGGTGCCTCCGAACCCCCCTTTCTCCGCAGAGCACCAGTGTTCTAGCTTCATCTCTGGGGATGTAGGGATAGAGTCCAACCCTGTGAGGAGGTCACTCAGGAAGAGGAGATGTCAGGGTTTTGCTCAGAAAGAAGACGAGGTATCAGCGTTTCTTAATGGCTGCCCCATTGGGGTGGGGAGGGAACTTTGGCAAGCAAGGCTCCTCAACTCCGGCGTCATGGGAGAAAACCGAGTCCTCACCGGAGGAGCATGTGGAACTGCGAGTATCGGGGTAACTGGGGGAATACTGGTCCAGAGGCACAGACAGCTCCAGGTACTCCTAGGGAAACATTAAGACAAGATTATTCTATTGTCCAGGCTCCCATTCTATGCAGTGTGGGTATGCTCACTGGGATAAAAGATTTACAATTAATGACAGAAATGCCAGCAATTTATTGGTATACATAATTTTGGCAGACTGTAGGAATTTTGAATGCCGGTAAAGGTATATATTTTTATTATCAATATCATGACACCCTACCATGTCAGAATGTCTGTCACATGTCTGTTACCGATGCTGTTTACCGGTACGATAATGACTTGCTTATGTAAGAGAAGTAAAAAAATAAAAAGAGTGCCATCTGGTTGTGTTCTTGTGTAGTCATTCAGAGAGGGATTATAGAGAGAGCCTAACCTCCCCAAGATAACCTTTCTTCAAAACTACTACTGTCCAACTATGCAAGTTAGTGTAACACCTCTTAGTGTGCTGTGCGTAGGGGAGTGGGTAGGTAGGCAAGCGAGAGAGAGATAGTTAAATTACATGGTCTGCCAGCCTGAGACGGATATTTATTGTTTCCGTTCTTCCCAAGTGCATATTTTATCATCCCCAATTGTCTAGTGTTGCGTGCTTATGACCCTGTATTTAATGATCGCACCTCTTGTGCGACCATTAAATACTGTACCCGTTATATTCATATAATGCAGGGCAATGTCGGAACGACTGCTCTCCCACTGCTTATGCCAGCAATTTATCTTCATGTTTTACCCAGCAATGGGTGGAAATACCGCTACCAAACGGCTACTAATAGGACTGAACGGAATAACATTTTCTATACTGTATCAACAGAATACAGTATAGAAAATTGCACAGATGCAGATATAAGAAAATCTAACTCAGATTTAAACTAGCTAACGTTATGAAAATTAGCGAGATTTAGGCTTCTTACTTAGGGACACAAATATTACAAGAAGTGAATAGCAGTCTGCATTTAGTACGAGATAGAAGCTTAATTTCAATGTGTATAATAGCCGGGGAGTCAGGGACCCATTTTAATGCCAGGTGTAACTGTAATCCGGTTAAATAATATCTGGAACAAATTCTGGAGGATACCAGACACATGTTGATGCCAGGTGCAAAGGAGACCATATTACATCACAGACATTTCAAGAAAATACAAGAGAATGAGAACAGCCAGTTTCCCTGTTTGGTGGTAACTGACCTGGTTGGATGACATTGCCAGAGTGCGGTCTAGGTCCTCCACTAACTGTTTGAATGTGGGCCTATGAGAGGGGACAGCATGCCAGCAGTCCCTCATCATCATGTACCTGGACAGAAGGAGAGTCGTTTTAATTACAGAACTGTGTTAAAGTAATTGCATCTTATGTGTGTTTAATGTACAAGTCAAGAAAACAGTCTTACTTGAAATGTGGAAAAATAATCTACCTTTCCCATTAATGCAGACATTTATTTTTACCAGTGGCTTGTAAAGCGCTGGTCAATGAAAACCCATGAAAACTAGACGACAGCTCGACATGCTAGTCTGACGAGTAGTTCTGATTGGCTGCCTCGTCTCTACGCAACCAGATACTTTTAATGCCATCGTCTAAACGGTCACGTGCGCGAGTGGCACCGCCGCTTAGGCTAACTAATTTCAGCATAACAGTGCAGCGCAGCAAAACAATGCGTAGACCTGCATGAGAGCAGAGCACACCGGAGCACACCCGCTGATTTAACAGTAACACATTTGAGTCTCAGTCGAGTCACGCAGACTACCACGGACCCCCGCGCCGACCTCCGCGGGGACCCCCGTTGGACTCGCAGACTCCTGCGATTTTACACATAGAGAGAAGTTCTTTAATACCTGCCAAGCCAATGTCAACACTACAACCGACAGCTGTGCGTGAGGTGTGACATATAATGGTTTGGAGAATGTGCTACCTGAGAGTGTACAAATACAAGCAAATGGACCCATAACAGTCCATTTGTACAGTCTCAGAGTTTATTGTTATAAAAGGGTTCCATTTGTAGTAGGCTAAGGCTACACTGTCACAGTTACAGAGTCACCTTGACAGATCCTGTTGTTTTTAACTAGTTTCCACACACACATAAATACAGATATTTACATTTCATAGCACAATTCTGGAGATATAAGGCAGCCGCTGGTAATGAACTGATAATTGATCAGTTCTTGTTTTTATATAACTGAGAGGGGCTTTGATAGTCTTTCTATTCATGATTTAACTAACAAAGGACCATTCTATACTGTTAAGCAGAGTTACGGTATTTTCTAGACTGTGAGGTTTTCATATGAAAGCAACATTTATAAATCACAAAAGAGTGGACCCAACATCTGAACAGAAATGTAAACTACACAAAAAACATGTCAGTCAATGAATGTGACAGAATGGTGTGCTCCCATCCTTACAGTTCATGAGTGCACGTTGAGGGCTTGTCCATGCGGTGCCCCTCCTTCAGCAGCTTGAACAGCTCTTCCACGGGAACCCCGGGGTATGGCGAACCCCCCAGGGTGAAGATCTCCCACAGCAGCACTCCAAATGACCAGCTGCAGAGACAAACAAGACATACACTAGTCAAGAGGCCTTGGGATTTGCGCTAAGAGACATTGCGCTGGCAAGCCATCCGGAGTGAATAGGGGCAGAATCATAGTGATATACGATACTCACACATCACTTTGGTGTGTGTATATCCGGTCAAAGAGAGCCTCGGGAGCCATCCACTTCACTGGCAAACGACCCTGTGGGGAAAGAGTATGTGTTATGGCAACCTGCAAGGAACATTAATGGATGCTGCAGGAGTGAATTTGTACAGTTTAAAACCACAGTAAAGGTGTCTTTCCATTGCAGTCCCGGCTCAGCATGCCACAGCTCTACCCTTATATTTTGCCTTTCCATTAGTACCTGGTACTTGGAGGTACTTTTTAGTGCCAATTTTGTTTAGTTTAGTTAAGGGAGTTAGGTTAGATTAACTATATTTTTCTTTTTCTTTCTAGCAGAGTTCAGGTAACCCGTTTTTCACAGAACTAGTTTCGGTATTTGTTGTTAGTTTGGCCATGTTCACCATGACGTTAAATGTTATGAATATAAAGGTCACCGATATCTTTTTAAAAGGATTGACATGGGCACATTTTCCCAGACACTGCTCCTGCTTCAACGTATAGGAAATGCTGTTGCTCTAGTCTTATATTAGTTTAGTAGCAAACTTTGATATTTAGATTTTATATTAGTTTGTATTGGCCATTTTATTAGATCTTCCTGTTCTTTCCTTGAGCTTCCTAGGTAGTGGGTACTGTGATTTAGAAAAATGTCATCCTATATTTGTTGTTACTAGCAGAGTTGTGTAACATTATTTGCCTCTTCCTTTGGCCAGGTCACACTTGTAAAAGAGACTTTAGTCTCAATGTGTTTTTTACTGGTTAAATAAAGGTTAAATAAATCTTGTTTACCAAAAAAAAAAGGGTTTGCTGGGACAGTTTGAAATAGAGATTATGTCCAGATGGCACTAGCTTTAGCGCCGGACAGTAGCCAGTTTCATGGCATAGTTGTAAGATGACGACCAGTTGTGGGGTATTCAGAGGGTTCAGAGAAATGAAAAACAAAATAAACTGAATAGAGGTGAGCTCAGCTCAGCTGATACTATGTATGGAAAAACGACATAAGCCAGCGACATGAATACACACATTGGTGGTCTTCTTGTAGTAATCAATATGGTGGATATCTCTCGCCAGGCCAAAGTCTGCTATCTTCATTACGTTGTCATCCGTTACTAGAACATTACGAGCTGCCAGGTCTCTGTGGATACACTACACAAAACACAGTACAAAACGTTATTAACGTACATGCATACATAGATACGAACAGTTCTTAGATCAGCTGAACCCGTGCTTTCATTTCACCACTGTAAGATGGCAAGACATTTTGTTTTATTGCAAATCCATAAACAAGTGTTGATTGGGGTCCGAGGACTGTGTCACTTTAATTTCACCATGTCACATTTGCACTTTTGTAAGCAAAGAATTTATTTTTGCATCAAAAGAGCCTCGGTTTTCATCCTTCAGTGTGCAAGCCCCTTCTTTTGTTTATGGACTTTCATGCTGGCATCTCCTGTTTACAACCCTATAGTAAGCCTTGAGTTTAGAGCGCAAACTTCCATACCGCCTTCACTTACATATATATTGAACACATCACTGACTGTCAAATACGCAGTACTGCGTTATGTTTTTAGTATTACCTTCTTGGAGGAAAGATATTCCATGCCACGGGCCACTTGGTAAGCACAGGAGATCAAGTCTTTGATGGACATGTTCTCCACGTGCGCCTGGTCAGGGTTGTAGCAGTACTCCATGCCTGGTGGACGCCGAGCTCGCAAATACTCCCGCAGGTTGCCTTTGGACGCGTATTCCACTATCACATACAGCGGACCTGGACACAACGGAAAGAACCAAATCATTATAAAATCATAATATTTAAAATCCAAAGTGTGTGTTTTAAACGTTGGCCCCAGTTATTATAAGACATGGGAAAATCATCGTTCTTATCATAGCAGAGGATTTCATGGAGGATGCCATTCATCACTGCAGTGTCATATGTGAAAGATGAATCCTGCATAATGCCAAACAGCTGGGCGATACGCTGCATCTGACTGCTGCTACACTACAGTCGTCAAGAGTGAAGGAAAATATTCAACAGGACGAGAACTCATTTGCCAGAAAAAAAACCGAGATAAGAACCCTTCATGTCAACGCTCAAATGTATCCATGGAATGGTCTCTTTTTTTTGTTGCTTTTTTCACCGAGATATGGCACATTTTCAATGTCAGTTGGCAGATAAGGCTTTAAGGTACAGCCATTTACTTATCAAGGAAGTGGAGTGGACAGCGAGCTTGTTAAGCATGCAGTGCTTTTAGGACAGTGGAAGCAGAGCTAAATAAACCACTGGGTCAGGAGAGGTTAGCTTCCTTCCACAGCAGACGTTGGTGAACAGTGCCAGGCCTTGTCAGGGATGATGTGAAAGATATAGCGAACCTGGCAGCAGCTGTGGTCATTTCAAACTGAGAGCTCGGAAGCCAATGTCAGAATCGCTTAATCATGCTGGAATACACATATCTCAATCTGCTGCTGGATTTGTTATACTCCTCTGCTACCATTTAATAGCGGGGTTCTAGTAATCCCGTGTTTGGGGGAGAGCAGTGTGTGTGTGTGTGTGTGTGTGTGTGTGTGTGTGTGTGTGTGTGTGTGTGTGTGTTTGTGCGTGCGTGCGTGCGTGCGTCTTGTCTGGGTCCTACCATCCTGGGTGCATGCTCCAAGCAGGTTAATGATGTTCTTGTGCTTTCCAATGATCTTCATCATCTCCATCTCTGAGATGAGGTCTGACAGGTCCTTCTCTGTGGCATCAGCTGGAGGGAAGGAAGGAACAGAATCGGCATATAACATCATGGCTGTAGAGAGAGTGATCAAGGATGGCTGAAGGGACTACTCCCTGTGGGAGGACACTTTAAAAGTACCAGACAATAAACGCTTGTCCCCACTCCTTGCGGTTTTATTGGCACCATCATGTGGGATGTCAAGAGTTTCTATAAATTCTTATACTGGTCTCACATTTGCGTGGTGGCTGGGAGCCAGTGGCACATGCCCATTACAGAAATCAGTTCATCAAAGCTCAGACATTTTATCCTCCCTGGAGCTTACAAAGTCCATTAGATTTTATTAAGTTCAAAACCATAGGTTCAGTACCCATCAGCTTTAAGTGCAGTTCAAAACCATAGGTTCAGCTTTAAGTGCAGACCCATTTGAACGACTTAACTTACATTTAAGCATCTTCACAGCAACATTGGTCTCACGGTTTGGTTTGTCCTTGTCCAAACCCAAGGCCTCACCCATCACCACCTGACCGAAGCAACCTTCGCCCAAGGGCTTCCCAAGGACCAGTCTACAATACAGAGAAGAAAACAACAAATCAATGCATGGTATTATAGACAGACACATTTCATCACAATCATTCAACTCTATCCAGTGGCCTGGAACCAATTTCTGTGTTGACTATGAGGCTCTTTGTGGCCCATCAGTGGAATGTTGAGTGTCCATGATATCCCCAACAACCTGTGGTTAGCTTCACCACTCATAAGTGATGACGGACAATCCCAGCACAGTTGTTAAAAAACTTGTGGTTTCTGGTATTTATTCTGGTTGTGCTTAATTATTTTGAGGAAGGAATGTATGCTGAAACGCAACAACAGACAATTGTTTTGGGAGCTACATTGCAGTGTGCTAACATTTCAGATTATATTTATTTCTGTCCCATTTTTAAAACAAACATTGAACTAAAAACAAACATTAGAGGCTAGCGCCCTTCAAAAAAAAGAAACTTTTTGTGAAAAGGTTAAAGAAAGCTCTATATTCTGATAGTAATTATAGTTATAGTGTTTGTTCAGTCTCTCCAGCTCTTTAATAAACTGAATTTGTTTTTTAGGTAGGTGACAAAATGTCAGCCAATCAGGAGAGAATACCCCTTTATCAGCTTTTTATAGTGTTCCAATTTTGTGTTACCACTTCCAATTTCACTTTAACTTTAATAGAGTTCTCTATCCTGATTGGATACATTTATTATTAATTGTTAATTCATTGTTATCCTGACCTGAAATATGCATATTTTGCACACTTAACCAAAGGAAATCACTTAACCTACCTTTAACCCAATTAGACCCGAGGTCGATTCTACAAATGCCTTCTAAATCCTGAAAAACCTATGTTTCTATGTCAGTGGTTCTCAAAGTTTTTCATGTCAAGGAACCAAAATGATGTAATTGGCCGCTGAGCCCCATCTGAAAATATGTTCCAGGGACCCCCTGGATCACATTTTCACGAACTTTCAAAAATAGCAGATCTACAAGCTCGTATTGCCGTGCTATGAGCTTGTAGATCTGCTATTTTTCAATAGCTAAAGTATAACAATGTTTAAAACACCAAGCAAAAGGGGTTCCCGTCCAGAATGGGTTAAAGGGATTGTGACATTTAAAACACATTTTTGTAGATTTTTTGGCTTTTTTTTACATCAATTTCACAAAAAAAAACGAAGTTTGAACATTCAGTGTATTCTCTGCTGTCTGGACTTTTGTGAATAATTATGCAAAAATGTCTCATCTGGTTGGACGGCAGGCATATACGTAGATCCCTGCTAAACCTCCGCCCCCTCCCCTCTGCTCCCTGCCTACCCTCTCTTCCCCGCCCCTCTCCTCCCTACTTCCTCATTGTGACTGCGACTTTGTTTCTTTGTAATACTTACTAATAATGGCTTCTAGAGAAAAATTGCTCTGTTGTTGGCTGTGTCAATCAACACAAGTCCTTACACTGTATACCAACTGGCCTAGATTACTCTTTTATTTTTGACGGTGACGTTCCTACCACGTTGTCAAAGAAGCGCATCTTGGGTTGACAGGAAAGGGGAAATTACCGACATCTACAGGCTAAAATAATGTGTTTTTCCATGGCTTCTCAGGATGCAGATTACACATACACAAAAACTCCTGGCAAGAAATACTGGAGTGGAGTTGAGTGTTCAAACTTTTTAGACACGTTTGAAGGACCATGGCCAAGACTTTTAATGTTGTTAAAATTATGTTATAAATAATGTCATAATACCTTTAAGGCTTAAATGTCAAGCTTGAGAATACTTCGAGACCAACACAAGGGGGAACCAGGGATCGAACCAAGAACCTTTCGATTACCAAGCAAATCCTGACCCACTGCCGTCCCTGGTTCTTGGTAAATGTGCATAATTGAACGTGTGCATGTTTTTTTAAATGCTCATTTGATGGTACCCTGATAGAGCGTCCTGGCCATACCTATCTCTGGGAAGCTCCCAGCGGGGATCCTGAGGCAACTCATACTCAGACACCCCAGACAGCATGGGGGATCCACTGGATGAGAGGCGGGAGGGACGAACCAGCATCACCCCAGAATGGATGGAAGAGCTGGAGTCAACTGATACCTGCAGGAACGGAAGTCTGACATTACTCCCCTAGTACTGGAAACAGCATGGCTACAAAGAACTGATCAAATGAAAGGTATTGCAAATTGACAGAAAAGAATACAAATAATAAACAGCATAGTAGTAGTCTTACTTTTTTTTTTACTTTTTTATTACTTAAGAACAGTGGACACATTATGTATCTTAGCAACAGGTGTGTAGGATAATATAAAGATCTAAGTGTTAAATGAGAGTGATCTCGCACACTTACTGTGGTATCAGCTAGAAGATCTAAAGCTCAGTCCACAACAAAGATTTGCAATGCAACTAGTCACAAATTGTAATATTATCCCCAAACTGAAAGGTTTTGAACAGGTTGCAAGTTGCAACTAATTGCACTGCAAATCATTGGTGTGGATTGGGCTTAAGGACCAAAATGTTGTTGAAGGGCGCTAGCCCCTCCTATGTCCAGCTTTGAAGGTGTGTGTGTAAACACAAACAAACATTGTGCTAACGTACGTAATGTTTGTGTTTAGTCTGTTTACACATTAAACAAAAATGGCCATTCATTTTCAATGGCATTTGTGTAAACACACACATTGAAGACAAAAGTGAGGACGCAAATTGTGAATGGCCGTAATGAGATGATGTATGATAAGAGCGTCCCTCACTTCACACGGGTGATTTTGCAAGTTTCAGACAGTGTTTGGGATCACTCTCTTTTTACAGTAGTAATTTTTGAGCCATGAAAATAGGCTACATTCACCCGTGCGTTAACCACATAACCTACCTGATTTAGCAGACCTCAAGGATTTTCTAGGAACCTGGACGCTCACTGAATGAATGCTTTTTATTTTACCCAACAAATAGAAACACCATTTGGTAGTGCATGCAGTCACGTAAACCCAAAGGATATAAACACTATTGAAAACACTGAGGAAAATGGATAGGGTTACTAAAATAAACTAAGAAAAGGTGAAAGGTATAAATATTCCAAACCCCCTATCTACTTTCTGTTACCTGTCTGCGTAGGGGGATGCTCTTAGCCAGCTTGTGGACAGCCAACTGGCTGTTGAAGTCACTCTTTTTAGACGAGGTACGCATCTTGAAGATGACTGCCGTGGCCACCATCACCACAATAATAAAGAATCCCACACAGTAGATCACTACCTCCAGGTATGTGTGGTTGGCTGGGGGATACTGTTGGACTTCTAGAGGGGGAGGGGTGAAGTGAATGAAATCCAACTACCTCGGAGGGAGTACATATTCCCAAACACACCACACATACCCACGTGTTGTGGTACACTTAACTCAAGCAGAACAGATAACCCTCCCCATCACACACACACACACACACACACACACACAAGCATACAGACACGCACACAAACCTGCCATGTCTAAAAACCAGAGCCTTTTGACACAGAGACACACGGGTACAGAAGGCCTAGGCACAAACTCCTATTGTGGCACTATAATCACTTCTTTGAAGCATTGAGTTTCAGTCTACATTCTTTGCCAGTGTGAGAAGTGGTCATAGTCCCTAGAATCAGAGAGCAGCCAAGTTCTTGACAGGCGCATGCTAGCATTGCAGAGGAAGCGCTTGGACCAATCCAAAGGATTCAAATATCTGTGTTACGCAAGCTAATGGCACTTGAGTTTGGATTTTCTATTGTTAAAGATTATGCCGTGTTTAGTTTAAATGATAAATATAAAAATCCTCTGTAAAATAGCAGTTAATGGACATTGGACAATAGTGCACAAAGCCTCAATAGTGTACAAAGGCTCTGCTTTTTGTGTACAAAAGGGGGCATTTTACCCATAATAAATAATATGAATAGTATTTTCAGTGAATCCGATTATCTCGGAGAATTAGATACTTGCAATTCCTGAAAGGCCAAACTTACTGTGCTATGTGTCAAAACAACTTGTAATCGGAAACCTGTAAGTTCCCAGAAGTCTCCCCCAGATGCTATGCCAAGCCCCTCCCCCCAACATTTCAATGAGCTCTATTTAATATTACATTATTTCATCCAAACTCTATCAACTCAAGACGATGAGTTAGTATGAGGCAATTTACAGTTTTGGAGATATGTGTGAGAATGTTTGCAGATAACCAGATGGAATATTTTGGTAAAATGCCCCTCTTTACACACAAAACTAATTTTAACTTGTAAACGCAGAGCACATCACTTCCATTTCAAACATACTCATTCATACAGCCTAGCTAGCAAGACAAAATACAATTCAACAACATAATTACTCAATATATTGGATATGTCCCATTCTGACTCGCTGCAGCATAGCAGACTTTTTTTTCCTTCTTTTGTAAAGACAATAACTGTGTGTTGGTTGTTGGTACTACCCATTATGGCTGGTGGGAAAAGTATCTTTTGCTGTTAATGTGAAACATACTGAAATGAATATGTATATCAGTTTGTGCAACGATCCAATTCAGTTTTTTTCCTCCCCTTGAGAGAAAACACCAACATTTAACGATACCAAACAAGGGGTGCAACGGAACATATATATACTGTATACACTGTGTGTGTGTGTGTGTGTGTATGTATGTATTACAGTACGATTGAAAAATGAAAATTAGTCCGATTGAAAAAGGAGCACTCCTGCTGCATAGCCTCCTGCTCGCTCCGTCTCGCGCCCATCAGAAAACAAGCGCTCCTTTCTCAATCTGACTGATGTCCCACATGTACTGTAACACATATATTTATATATAAGATAGGATAATATATGGCAATGTAAGCACTGCCTCCTTGCCAAGGCAATATATGCCACTCATGTATCTCAAGACATCCACATAGTTGTTGCCTTTGTTCATCTCTAATATCCTAAATGCTTCACTCAAATAGAAGACCTAAATAATGCTGAAGGCTTTTTTTATTTTGTAGATTCAGAGACTACCTCAAACAGGTAGTAAATGTGTTTTGGGTTGTTTAGTTTAGTGTGAATGTGCACCGTTACACCCCTAACCAACACCAGCAACACAAGTGAGCTGAACTTGTGTGAAGAAGCTGACTGACAAGCAGCTTGATAATTGGATAAATGCCCATTCCAGCGCTCAGGAATGAGACACCTCCACTACATTGGGCCAATTATCAAAGCCAGGAGCTGTGCTCACAGCAGGAAATGACATCAGGGATACATGCCATTTGTGGTGCTTGTCAAAGAACATCAGCTTTATACCACATCAAAATGTAAACACCAATTAAAAATAGCAGAATGGGAGACACAGTTTAGAGTGAAACCCCAATCAGAGCTGCCAAACAACCCCGCTCTAAATGTGTAAATGTCTGTGTAAGAAAATCAAGGACGATGCTTTACACATAGGCCGTGATTGGAGCATTGGCTGGTCTGGATTTAACTGTAAACATGAACATTGTCATAAGAGTCCATGAAGCTGAGTCTCATGGGTTGTTTGGTGTTCTGTGGTTTTGTTTCAGACAGAGAAGAACATGACCCATGAGCTCCCATCCAGAGAGTTTAGATGGAGCAGGGGCCATGTTGAGCACAGTACAGGAGGAAGGGGAGATTTAGTAGAGTAGTAAACCTCTCCTGGCTTCCCTCACACATTATTTTCACAGAAGTAGAGTCAAGCAATACTCCATTCTGGCCAATGTGTGGATGTCAGATAGCCAGGGTGAAGACAGGAGGAGAGACAGAAGGAAGAAAAGAGGAGAACAACCAGTAGAGAGACAGAACCACTGATACCTTCGCGAACGGTCAACCATGCAGAGTGATGAGAGAACCCGATAGAATTGCCCGCCAAGCAGGTATACTCCCCAGCGTCATCAAAAGACACATTCCTCAGTTGGAGGACTTCCATTTCCTTGTCCGTGGTGTTAAGGCCAGCGGTCTAGAAAATAACAAAAAGGGAAGCAGACCCAATAAAAGGCCCAAGAGGAAAACACAGGGAGCCATGAGTAAAAGAGGGATTGTAAAAGAGAAAAGCCTTATAGTAAAAGAGAGAACAGGATCAGAAGAGAGGAGCATTCCCCCTCCTCAGTCCGACACCAAACTTGCTCAAAAAGATATCACCCAGAGACCCTGCGGAGGACTTTGTCAGGGAGAGCCTTCCAGTCGCTGTTAGTGGAGGAACTGGTTAGATAGAGAGAGAATGGCCACAATGCCAAATCCCTCTATTGGATCCATCCCATCACCAGACACTTTATACCTCAGTCACATCTCTACATGCAAGAGATGGGTAACATGGAAACCTCCACAGCAGAACAGCGCGCGCACACACACACACACACACACACACACACACACCCTAACTGGACAAATAAAGGGGGGAGTCATTGAAAGAGGGGTAGCAAGACAACTGGGGAAGAAAATGGTTGTAAACAAACCAAAGATTAGTTAATAGAGGCAGGGAACCAAAGATTAGTTAATAGAGGGTGAGGTAGGAGCAGAGAGGACATTGAAGTGCGAGGGAGTGAGAGGAATAAAGAGGATGGCAAGAGAGGCCCTTATTAGGAGGGCACAGCAGAGGCATGGGGCAGGAATGAGAGTGAGAGAGGTCCAACAAAAACCTGCGACTAAACACTTTCAACTGTTCTGCTGGGAATTTTCCATAGCGTCATTTACAGTCAGGAGCACTGAGGCAGGAGCGAGAGGGAGGGAGCGAGGGAGGGAGGAGAGAAACGGCAGAGGTATATGACCCTAGCTCTCCAGGTGGTCCTAGCAGCACCTCAACTGTGTGGCCTTATGGTACGTTAGTGTCCTGTGCTACTGCAGTGGTTTACCTTGGGGCCTGGTGACAGCCAGCCAGGCCGACTGATTGGCCTCTCCTATATAATTGGACACTTTACATATATACTCCCCGCTCTCCTCCTCAGTGACATTGTAGAGGGTCAGCACCTGAGTATCCGAGCTATTGACCCCAGAATGCTGGAAATAAAAACAGGTCATATATGCAGCTCAGACAAAAAATAAACAAAACACAGAAACATTCTGAAAATGTATAAAGGGAAAGGCAAGCCAAACTGAGCACGGTAAAAGGAAAAGCATGTGTTCGTATGGATGATTTCCATTTTCCTTAGTTACAGTGATTAGAGACAAAGGAAACTTTCAATTCCAGTGGAGAAATCAAATGATCAAATCAAGTCCTTCAAGAGGGTTACTATGAGTCAACGTTTTAGCAGACAACAGACAATACTGAGATAGCAATAGAGATCACACACCTGGTTGCTAAAAAACTTTTAAAACAGTGTTTCAGAAATATCCACCACAAGTTGCCAGACAGTGTTTCCGTTTTGGGTATTACAAAGACTTTTCAGCTCAGATTAATTTAAACACAGCTTTCCATTTTGTCACTTTCACTAAACAGGCACAATTAAGTCTCGTTTTTGACAGATACCAATACATTGTGGCCAGACTAAAGTTCCTACCTTGAGTATACGGACATACGGTAAGCCATCAGGGCCAACACTGCTCCCATTGACCTCAATGTGTTTCAGCCACTGGATGTGAGGCTGAGGGTCGCTGAACACTTTACACTCAAACTCCACATCGCTTCCCACCACCACCGTACGATTGGCTGGCAGGCCAGCCTGTAGGATCGGCCTGTGGGGAGAGCGCTCTGGAAGACAACAGTCGAGACGTACAAGTTAGTTTTCAAGTATTGTGTAGCCTATATACTATAGTATACACACTGAGCGACATGTGTTATCGACAAAAATGCACAAGTAAAAATAATCCCAAAGTACACATGCCTGGCTGATTCTAAGTAGATAAAACCAAACCATTTATGTCAATGGATATGATTACAGACAGGGTTGGCAATTTAATTAGATCTGATAACATGTAATTCCAAGAGTAATAGACAGCAATTTCTGAGACTGAGGATTAAATTACTGTGTTCCACAGCTATATGCCGCCTGTATAATTGCTGAGATTAGGTGGAAATAGATGGAAGTTAACGGTCTGATCCAGTGCAGTTACTGTACAATGAAATGATCTTGGGCTCCATTCTGATGTCTGATAACACTACAAAAGAAAACTAATGTGCAAAGCATTTGGCAGGGTAACAAATGTTCAGGCTTGCCGCTTATGTGAGCCAGGCATTAGTGTGGAATTTAGCATGCACAGCTAATGATACAGTCATCTCGCTGTTGATCAGGGTCTACTCTGGGGCTCTAATGAAGTCATGCTAAGCCCAGGGGACAACGATGACAGAGGGAGCATGGCTGTGATTTATAGATCCAACAGTGCATGAGGGAGTCACAGGGCACATGCTAAAGTGAGTCATTTCATTCTTCCAAATAGCCACTACATATCTTCTTTATTCTGCAAATAAGCATCCATAATTCAACAAAAGTTGCTGGCGTAACACACAGGTTCCAAACAAACACATGCAAGATGACTTAGGGCTCTAGCTGATTAATCCGGTCTATAGCGTATTAGCATTGTGACACATCAGTGGTATCGGTTTACAGAAATCCTCAAGAAAATGGAACAGGGTGCAGAATGTAGAATAGATGATCAACATCCATATAGCAATATAGCAATATATACACAAGCAACCAACACCCGACCCCCAAAGAAAACACAAAAATAAGTCAACACTTACCAACTACGTCAAGCTGGTACGTGTGGTTGATACTGCCATGTTGGTTTTCAACCACACAGGTATAGTTTCCCTTGTCAGAGGGCACTACAGACTCCATGATAATAGTCCATACATGGTCTCGAACCTAGACAGAGGAACAGAGAAACAATATTATAGTGCCAGTTTCTAGAAAAACAAAATTAAATGGGCAATGCATTAATCTTCAGCCATCATCTGACACAACCAAAAACACAGGAGAGAAAAATAAAACGTACAGTACAGGTGCATTTGTCTCTAGTGTACAACAAAAGAACAATTAGATCACAATAAAAAACAACTGGGATCCTACACATTTACATTCTAAATGGAAAGATAGACAGAGTGACTAATGTTCCAATTCAAAACTGGACTGTATGCCATTTTAGTTTTTTGTTGATTTAGGTGAGATTTAATTTCATTATCCTGCTTAATTATGCAAGCAAACTTAAACTACCGGTAGACTGACAATAGCAACCACTTAAGAACTCATGCTTTTTACTTGGATGTTTTTTTCCACTGATTGTCACTTGCTCTCAATGAAGATTACGAAACCCTGACCTCTCAATATCACATTTGTCATATTGGTTAATGTTTGACCAGTATGTACAATTCACTCACAGACTCAATGGTGTGTGATGTGCTGTGTGTGGTTCACAAGAAACAGAAGCTTATTGTGCCATTCCAGGAACACTCCAGCAACAACTCTCAATCAAACTTTATAACTGTACGTAAAAAACTTTGCATTAGTCAGCAATGTCACTCACACATTCTCATGCCTGTGTCCAACACACAGGCAGTGATTTTTTTTTGTCCTACCAGACAACAGCATATACCATATAAGAACATAAAGGTGGCGCGGGCACGCACGCACACACACACGCACACATACACACAACCTGTCCTATTAGCATCAAGACTTGTCTCCGGTAACGTCTGGCTCTCTCTTTTCCGAGACAAGTTATAATTTTTCTTCCATAAATCTGCCAAGACCGGCAGTGTGTGATTAAACCAACAAACCTCTAAGGCAATGGCAACATCAAACATGCATATACACACAAAGACCCAGCCATACGGTTTCCCTCATTTAGCTAAAATGTAATAGGGGATTGGGATATGGGGGGGGGGGGGGGTGTCCAGCTGCCTGTTGCCAGATGTGTTGCGCTCGGCTTCATACATGTGGTGCACATTACTCCCTCCCTCCTGCTCCACTCTATGTAGACTGTATGAACAATAGAGGCCTGGTCATAAAAGGCAGAGTGTGGGAGGGATGAGAGACGTCCCCAGCCGCCGATGCAGACCTTTGCACCTTGACTGCAAAAACAGCAGCCAGATGGTGAAGTGTGCAGCCTAGCTGCTCTAAGGGAGGGGTGGTATGGGGGGGCAGACAGCTGAGAGGAAACTCCTAAATGTGTCCCAGCTGGGGAGGGAAGAGTGGGGGGGGGGGGGGTGCAAAGGACAAGGCTGGACTAAGCTGCACCTCGATGGGAAGAGCAGATGCAGTGATAGGGGTCCGAGCTTATGAAAAAGGAGGAGGAAGTGAACATCCATGGAGATTCTACACCTGTGAGGCTGTCACTAGTGAATAAATATGTGCTTAGATTAAAGTCTATGTTAAACCATGCAAAGAGACACCGAGATGGCTTATTTTACATAGTGATTTATTGCATTAAGACCTACAATGATCAATTATTTTCGTAACGATTGTTCCATCGATTAATTGAATAATCGAGAAGTATTGTTTGTTTATATTTTTGTATACATCAATGAATCAATTAACAGCGTAAGTGCTTGTAGATCTGCAAGTAAGCTAGCTTGTAGATATTTTTATATTACGGTATCCATTTATTATCACCTCACCAATAATTATAATAAGTTAAATCAATTAGTTTGATTAACTGTTACAGCCCTAAATTATATGATTTTACTGATGACCCAATGGAATGATTAATGCGGCCATAATCACAATACAACATGAAAACAATGTAATCATGCAGTAATTCTACTGTTATACAGATATGTGCACAGCAGCAACTAACAGTAACTTCTGGACAGCACTAAAACAAGTACGTCTTGGATGTAACTGTAACGGCCAACCTATTGTTTACTTATTAAATCCAGACTGGTGTCCACAGAATTACATTTTTCCAACCGGAAGCTTTATGTAACTGCTAATTATTCTGACGTCCTCATACTGCGCTCTCAGCAAAAGGAAACTTTAAAGTGGGAACAATCAGACCAGATCTAAAATGAGGAAATTAATGAGTCTTGTGTGAAATCATAACATAGTGGGAGAAAGGGCTCAATTTACAAAAGAACTCGACAAGACAAGAAAGGAATTTCCTGAAGTTAAGTAGCCTGGGAAATTATGTTTTTCCATGAATATTAATATTGTTTAAAATCAGATTAAAACAAGATCAATGGCATAAAAATGCAGTTAAAAATGTACTGTGAGTAATTCAGTGAGGGAATAATTATGTTTATCCCAAAGTTTCACAGACACTATTTAAATTTTATATGGAGGGAAACATAAAGTAAACCAACTCTGGTCCACACCCTTTACAGTGAACTGTTTATCCAACTCTCATTTCCTCTGCGACACTGAGCCGTCTGGCTGTAACCCAAAGACTTATCGACCGTTATAGACTCACAGCTTGTCAACACTTTGCATCGAAATATAAGTACAGCTTTAAACTAACCGAAGCACGTCGAAAAGTCACCATATCTCGTCCCGAATTTAATCAATAAAATGTGTACATACGCATAGGACTGTGAAGACACCATTACTTTCAAAGCGGATGTACTGAAACACAGAATGAGGACACCCAACGGTATCCTACCCTGAAGCGGATGGCTAGGATTGCCCACCTGGAGGTATTGTTATTGTGGCACAGCCATCCCTTTGTGGTATAGGATTTCACCTTGCATTGTTTCCTGGGTCAGGTGTGAAACTTGCCCCCTGCTTTCCACTTGCAGGAAAGCCTTCCTTGCTCAAGGAGAGGTGGGGTGTGGCGTTACAGGGGTTGCTAGTGATCTAATGTAGTGATGAGATCACGACACATCTGCACTCACGGCCAATAGGCTGAGAGTGATTTGATAAGGATTCCCTGAACAGTTGTAGTGATTTATCTGGTGGAACCGAGGCAGAGCTTATTGGACCACTTTCTATGTCTTATCTGTACCTTGAAGCCTCCGATGCGTTGATCTCTCTTGAACTCCCTGCCGTTCTTGAACCATTTGAGCGTGGGTACTGGGTTTCCACTGGCCTGACATCGGAACTTGACAGTCTTGCTAGCCGGAACGGCATGGAGCTTCTTCTCCATCTTCTCTGGATGAGCCCACTGGGGAGCCATCGCTAACAGGGAAGACAGAAGGTTAGAAGATGTTGGATTGGTGTACAATAATGTCCTTGCCTGCAATGTTGCTACCCTGTATAACTTTACACAGTATGTGCATGTGGCATTAAAGCAACTTGAACCTTTAACATGTGGGTGAGGGAGAGTCAAATTTTGTGTACATCCGAATAGTAAACAGACCATAGCATAAATTAATAAATACTTATAATCATTTATGTTTATTAAGTCCAGCGATTCACGGGCTGGAGCCAGGCAACCACAGGAAGCTTATTTGTAATAACCATAGCTAAAAAGACCACCACAAAACAAAAGTATTACCAGTTTCTAAAGTAGCCCTGATAGATGCTTTAGAGTCTAAAGCATCTATCAGGGCTACTTTAGAAACGGGTAATGAGGCAATGACTGAGGCAATGCCAATTCTATTACTGAAACTATAGAATACAGGAATTTGGTATCTCCACTCAGCTGAAACTCACAATGGCCCCACAAAGATCCTTGAATCACATCACACCATGCCTTTCTACGTAATGATAGGCTTGTTGAAAACAAGGCCTTCCTTTAACTTTATTTATTGTTGTTTTGACCAAAGTGTCAAGATAGTCGTAAATGAGTCACGGTGGTCTTAAAACATCCACCATGAGAGCACATAGTAAGCTCTCATGAGCTCGATAAGGCTGTAGGAGTCAAGGCACAAGGTCAGAGTCAGTGAGCCTGCCACGGTTGGCGGCTGCTGCTTTCCTTGTGAACAAACAGCACTAGCAGCCAGGAGCAGCCAGCTCATCATGCCTGACTGACTTAACTGCTCTCTAGACTCAAACTTTAATCAGAGAGACACAAGGTTAACCAGGGCTGGTCACCACCAGGACATTCCTGATGTAGTCACCAAGGTAACGAAAGCCATCTGAATCATAAGAGTGCAAGCCACAAATATACTATGGGCATACCGATGAATCAGAACTGACAAATCATCATCTAGTCATAAACACTTACGCAGCAGTTTCTGACCGCCTAAGAGTTTGGTTTCTTCGGAGGAAGACTCATCCTCCTCATCGTCATCCTCAGATGATGCCAGGGTATCAACTTGTGGACAAAAAATAAAGAAGGGAGATTAAACGACTAGTTTGTTTGATTTAATACTTATATTAACATGACTATTAACAGTACAGGTAGTATAGTCAAAGGTTATTGTCACGGGTCAAAAGGATAACAGAAAAAGCCCCAGGGGCTTGTTTCCATTGTGGTGCACGCACTCTTCTCAATGCACCAGTATTGCATATTACATACAATACAAAACACAATAAAGCTCAATAATAAAGAATAAAGCTCAGTAGAATCATAAGGTAGGCTATATTTACAGAGAAAGGAGCTCCAAACTAAATGCAAGTAAGGTATGATATACAGGTATGGAACATTTCCATATGTTTCATGCATGGATAATAATATTAAATCAACATATTTCTATTAGCATGTAATATGTAACACTAAAGTTAGTATACTATATGATTTTGCCCAAAACTGACACTATATTTATATATTTTATACTATGTAATAGCTAAACATAATAGAGACAAATATAGGTCTTGTTTCATGTAACTGGTATGGTCCTCTGGACCATAGACACATAGGACAATATAACTATGCCACGAAAACAGCAACTTTAGAACGTTTAGACTGGAAACAAAGTCCATACCTGTGACATTGAAGTACTCGCTGTGGTTTCCAAAGGTGGTACATGCGTACAGTCCAGAGTCTGCCGGTTCCAGACTCTCTATCGTCAGCTGGCCACTGCGGAGTCGCATGTGCTCACCATCCACCACCACCACATGGTCTTTGGTCCAGTTGACAGCCGGCAGGGCGTCTTTGTCCTTTGTGCAGATCAGATCTAGCTGGTCCCCGGGGTAGAGGGTGTACAGCTTGGCTTGACTTTCCACAGGGGCTAAAAAGGTTAACAGGGGGAGACGGTGAGGTTGGAGTGGCTCAATAGGATTACACAACGCAGATTGCCAATGTTCGGAGGTCATTTCAGATTTTCCGGTGATCGCGATTGGAATATTGCCATTGATGGACCTCGCCTTTGATCGCTAGCATTGGCGCTAATTCTATTAGCATCCAAGATTGCGACAAACCGGACGCGTGTCTTACTAAAATTGCTTCTCATCACGTGACACCCAAGCGCCACCAGGTGGCACTCATTGTTGAATGTGCACTAAGGTCTAATCTGTGTGCAATCATGTACGTAGATGAAAGGCATCATAGAGCAGGGTTCCCCAATTAGCAGCCCGCGAGGCGCCCCCTTGTGGACGCTGGAAGAATTTCAACGACATTGTTTTTTAGGGCTAATGAAAGTTACAGGTATGGTGTGTGCGCGATATGAAGTGTGAGATTACGATAATGACAGTAATCCTTAATAACATTCAAGGGCTTTTGGCACTCAGAGTTGACCATGATTTTACTATATAAAAATAAATAAGTTATAATAAATTGCAGTCCCAGATATAAATGGAATTAAATGGGGGTCAGTAGCCTTAGCCTATGCATGTCAAACTGGGCATCCTTCAAATTAAAATTATGAGAATCACTGCTAGAGCCCTGCCATATCATTTCAAATGGGGTCTTTTAATTTTACACTCTCAAGAGTTAAATATCTATAAGGATCCATTTAGTTTCCAACTCTCCATCATTTAGCTGGGGACCACCTGGAACCCCCTCAAGGACCACTGGTGGTCCCCGGACCACTGGTTGAGAAACACTGTTCTACATCTATTCTAAGCTTAATTAATTAATGAAATAATTAAAATAAATGTGGCACCTCCTACCATAGTCAAAATATGGCCCTTGAGGTAAATGTATTGGGGAACCCTGTCCTATAAGTATTGCATAAAAGAGAGCAGAGAAGCTCTTTCCTTGCTGTCCCTAAAAATATAGACATTCTTCTCAATGATTGATTAATTGAATACTTCAATGACAAATTGTTAACAGTACATGATGTAGGACAGGTACAGTCAAAAGTTATGCTAATAGGATAACACAAAATGGGCTTGTTTTAATTGCACACACACACACACACACACACGCACACACACACGCGCACACGCACATGCCAAGCTTCTGCCAGGCTGATGGAGCCATTAGTGTTGCCAACTCTTGTGAGAGAAATAAACCAACCCACCTCCAAAAACAAGCCCACAACAAGCCAACTCTTAGCGAGAGAAATTCATATTTTATGCATTTATCATTATAAATAATATCTATTTCTATAATTATGAATGTTTTGGTAATTTTTTATACTATTACAAACATAGTAGACACCAGACCGATTCTGTAACTCAGAGTGATTCACACTCCCTCAAACCTATGGGAATTCATAGCATATACATCAAAGAAATGTTGGCTTGTTTGATATTCAAAACAAGCCACCGAATTTTTTAAAACAAGCCCAAAAAAACGCAACCTGCGACCCGGGAAAAAAACGCAACTCAAAACAAGCCAACTTTGGCGGTAAACAAGCCAACCCTGGGAGCCATGGTTCCTTCTCAGTGCAGTGTGGTCACTGTGGTGCCTGCCTAACCTCTTGCTGAAATTAAATCGCATCCCAAATTAGTCAAGGCCCAATCGTCAGGCTGGCAATGAGCTACCAGGGAAAGGATGGTGAAATTCAATTAGAGGGATACAGATGGGAAGGGGGGTATCACAGAGTGAGACACCTGAGCCCCCCTGTTCACAGTAACTACACAGTGGAAGAGAGGGGGGTGTAACCCAATTATGTTGACACATTGTCCATCACAATGGTGTTGTTTGTCCGGTGACAAAGGCAGAGATCGTGGGTGAGCGCCCGGCGCCCGGCAAACTGGCTTATGATCTTCACTCTACAAAACAACCAACAGTGTGAACTTTCATACTAAGAAGAAAAAAACATCCCTCCCATTAAATGCCAATTAATAGCATGCTTCTAAAACATGTTTTGTGAGAATACCATGGTCAAAAGAGGCACATTCAAATATCCAATTCATTCCTTGTTTTTCACAAATTTACATTACACTAGAACAAAAAAACGAACACCCACTGCAATCAACTGCCACCACACAGTGATCAACAACAAACCCAAGACGGGACGTTCTGAGAACCACGCAAACCCTGAAATACACAAAATGAAAAAACTGCACAGTGCGTAGGACTCTGTGTGATTGTAACATAAACGTTCCTGCTCAAAACAGGAAGCACACCCATATAGCATAACCTCAGGACAACGCTGGCAAACCCGATCACGGTAATCCCTCCCTCCATCACAACAAAGGACTCTAAACAATAAAAAGAGGGGAGGGGGGTGAAGAGAGCGAGGAGGGCACAAGAGCATGTGCACGAGTGAGTGAGTGAGTGAGAGAGCGAGAGAGAGGGCCTGCAGCGGCAGGTTCTAGTGCCAGTTGCTATGGTGACCCCAGTTGGGTCTAGTAAAGGTATTTCCTGGATCACATATGTCTGACAGGCCCTTAATCCCAGCAGGAAAGGGGGCCAGGGGGTAGGATCAACTTTCTCTCCTCCAAAACAAAACTAAAAGAGGGGGAAAGCAAAGCAAACGGGGAAGCATTTAGTGATGGGAGGAAGAGCTATCTAACCTCGACCTCGTCACCAGCTAGCTCCACGCGGCTGGTTCTCCATGCGTTGTGTAGTGCGTGGGGCCCATTTCCAGTTTGTTTTTGCTCCTCGTCCTCGCCCTCTAAAATCGCTGATGCCACTGATAAGGCTGTGTCAACATTCCAGCTATTAATCTAGTGACAGACATCATAAAGAGCCCATAAAAGCCATAATTCTTCTCTGCTTGTGGCTTCATTGTACAGCACAGTTGGAATCCTTTGTGCTTCTGTGACAACCTACTTAAAAGTGCAGTAAGACAAAACTGTGGTGGTATAACCACCACAGTTTCAAGGACATTCAGAGCACAATTATTGCATTTTCACCTTCATCGTCTACTTTCAGGTTACAACAACCACGACACTATATATTTTATTGAATTAAAGGAATTTTCAAAAAAGTCAGTCGCAAGACGATCCATCTTTTAAAAACGTGCAAGTCGCAAAAACTCGTCAGTCGCAAGATGATCCATCTTTAAAAAACTGTTTTTCTTTTACATTTAATTATTAGCCCACACACCTAGGGGCATGTAACTTCATTATTTATCTGTCATTCATAACATTTGTAATCGCATCTGTTCAAATGGAGTTGAATATTAGTTTTGTAACATCCTTCTTTTAATGTTCAGATGTTTCAGCTGAATTAATGAACCAGATCCTGTGATCGGATTAACCTGGTTTTGGGCCATATTTTCTAAAAGCAACCCAGCTGGAACAGTGCTCTCATGGGTTCTTCCAACCATTTGGAAAAATTGATTGACATGCTTTAAAATCATACTAATTATACAAAGGGGTTTTGTCAAGGAGGAAAACGGGCAGCATAAGGTTCTGAATTACGGGAGAATGTGAGTCTTTAAATTCCAAGATTGACTAAAACCCACATGAAAAGGTCTAAAGCAAGTTGGCGCCAGTCTATGGAACCTTCTCGGCTTCAAGATAGGAAGCAATATGCCGCGTGAATGACTGTTGGGATTTCCTGCTCTTGCTGGAGTGATGGTTGAGTGCAGTAAAGACCGGCTTGTAGAAGCACTGTGATGGCATAAAGACAAAAATTCACTAGGAGGGCCAGTTTTCCCCTGCTGATTTGACCACAACAGAGTGAAGGGGAGTAGTGGGTGGGGGTGTTGATAAGTGACAATAGGCAGGACTGGCAGGAAGTGAAAGAATAGCACAAGGCCTATTAGCAAGCCCAAAACCTTCTCTGAGTAAAGTGTCCTTCTAAAAGCACTCCAATTGAGGATGTTTTCATCCCTAAATGAGGCATTGACAATCACCATGAATTAGCACTCTACAGGGGGGGTACCCTGTGGTGTAAGACATGAACCTTAAAAGTTATTCTTGTATCATTACAATGAATGAACTACACTGCATTTACAATATGCCTTATTTACTGGAAAACCAAGCCTTTAAGCTAAATTCACTATCAGTTTAATTCCATCCATCTCTAATAGTAAAGTTCATCTCTGAGCCCTCCTGTCTGAGACAAGTCTGCCTTAGGGCTATGACAGCTGTAGATTTTTTCTTCACCGGGTCAGCGTCTTTTTGTGACTTCGATTGGCAGCATATGACACATTCAAAGTAATCTGCTGGGATCCCCAAATTACCTAAAATTTATGAGTTCCTCCCTTTAGACACACACCGTCTCATGATTTAACCAGCTCTAATCTCAGGCCACACTATAAGATAAAAACATATGCCTTGAATGAAGGCACTGTGGCCGAGGAGGAGGGAGTACCGACCATTAGAATGGTAGTCGTGGTGGGCCTGAACCCCAAATTAAACTGAATTGATTGAGAGAATGCCCTTTTCTTATGTCAACAACACACAACCAAAAAACAAGAGAAAACAAACAAAAGGGGCACGCATAAACACAACCATTTCCATATAACCATTTTGCTTCACCACTGGAGACAAAAGGAATGCAACCAAATGGTTCTGCTGTGATTGTTTGTCGACAGCTGAAGCCATCCGTCACCCAGCGGGGGGTGCGGGGGTGCATTCCCAAGCGGAATTGGTGGGGTAAGCAGGAGGAAAGGCTGGGGGGGGGGAGGGGGATTGGTCGGAGATAGTACCTGGCCATTTGGTGATTGAGAACTGGGTGGAGGGTCAATGCATCAAACTGCCCCAAACCAAACCAACCCCCCCCCCCCCACCCTGGGCTGCGCTATATTGCCTCGTCTGAGAAGAGAAACGAAAAAATATTATTCTCAGAAACCCTATCTTTTAAGATGAGGACTCAGTAGCATCCTACCTCCTTTTTTTTTTAACAGTTAATTTATAGTTTTCCTGGCAGTTAACTCCTGTCTCAGTGACAACAAATACCTTTTCATTACAAAAGGAGCAGAGGAGCAGGCAGGCAGTTGCCCTCGGGCTGCAGATGGGAGTCATTTACTCCTCCCTGTTCCACTGCTGGCTTAAACACAGCCATGGCAAGTTTATTTTAGGGCTCACAGCCCAAGAGAGACCCTCGTGCATAATTACTCTAATTATAATGCTGAGCTTTATCATATTCTTTTTGCTGGGCTCCACTTCCGACTGCTGAGGGTAAACATCCAAAAACTATCTACCCACAAGTCCAGGCAGCTATTACACTGTTGGACTGCTTCCAAGAGACACATTTTTAAGGATTCAATTTCAATGTGTCTTTCCCCTTTTGAGGTCTGAACTTGTGCAACCACCCGGCCAGGGTAACCTTTTTCCTATTAAAGCAAACTTTAAGTTATAGTTTTCAGTTACCTTTTCGATAAAAGCAAAATAACAATTGAAACCAGCTTCACATTTTTCATATTTTTGCCAAGCCGATAAGAATTTGGTTTAGTTTAGATTTAGTTAGGACAAAAGGGCATTGCTGCTAGTTGCAAACAACAGTTCACTAGCTAAGCCAGAGTCAGTAAAGCCCACTGAAACAACACCAGACAGTGAAATGGAGGTGGGGGGATAACTTACTCAACAAAGAAGCAGATCTTACCAGAAGACCAGAGACAAAATGAGATAACATTCCTAAAACTAAAGCACTTATCCCCAGAGGACTGTGCCAATAACCATCTAAATCAGTGGTTCCCAAACATTTCAGGTCGAGGCCCAAAAGAGAGATTAGACGTTTGCCCGGGACCCAAAACTAGTGAAAATAGCAGATCTACAAGCACACTATGCGTCACTTTTTCATTCCCATTCCCGTCGATTTTCATTCCCATTTTCACTACTTCTTAATTTTTATTATTTATAGCATTTATTAGATTTGTTTGTTTTAAAATCTATACAATTAATGTACATTTGTATTTATTTAAAAACTAATCTTTTGAAATAAATACATTTTTAAACGTAGGAGAAGACTCCAGACTCGAGTTGCTCGAGTCGTGACCCATAAAAATTGGTCCGTGACCCACAAATGGGTACCGACCCACTGTTAATGAAACAGTGATCTAAATGACAATATATGTACATCATCTACCTTTCGATCCCATCAACGAAGCTCAATTAATCATGAGAAAATAAGAATACATTTACAAACAAGGGGATTAATGAGAGTTAACAATTCATTAAGTGAAAGTAAGTATTAAATAGCTCTATATTCCTAAAGCAATCATTGCAACAGGATTTGTTCAGCAACCTGAGTCTCTCCAATCCTTTAGTAAACAGAAAATAGTTTCAGGTCAGAATACCGATTTTAACCATTCAATTTACAATTTATGCGTTTAGCAGATGCTCTTTATCCAGAGCGAATTAAAGTGGATCCTCCATGTTGTTAACCCATCTAGACTTTCAAGCACCAAATTGAATGTGTCCATATTTGTATATTATTTTTTGGTTCAATGTAGGTAATGGGTATATGTGTATAACTGTGTCCTTTGTTCCACAACGTGTCTGAGCTGAGCTCTCTGTTTTTGTTTTGTTTGTTTTTTCCTGTCTTGTCTTTGTCATTGTCATAAAATCAATAAAATTATTATTGAAAAAAAATTCACATTGTTCCTTACCCCCTAAACAGGAGAGAGAACAGGATACACAAGTGAAATTGATGAAACAAAGGAATGAGCAGACACATTTTTAACACGAGCACAAGCTGAAAAATGCTCTTTGTGGGGTTCTCTCTCCTGTTTGGGTGAAATCTGTAACCCACCTGAAAATGTATTTTCGAGCTTGTCTTTCTTCCCATCCATGAATTCAGCCATTCTCACTGATCACACACACTACGCTCACACTGGTCAAGATACAGCTCACACTGGTCAAGATACCCCCCCCCCCCAGCTCATAGAAATACACAGAGCCTATGTATTACTAGGGTGACCAAACGTTCCAGTTTGGCCGGGATTGGCGAGAACAGTCGCACACAAACATGTGCTAGTGCACGCACATGTTTGTGTGTGAATGTTCTCGCCAATAAGACGCGTGAGACTTTTTGGGTGGGTTCCGTGCTGAGCTAACACTTATGATTACTATCACAAAACAGTTACAGTTATCACTTACAGCACCTTTAAGTTAAGTAAACAGAAGACATGTACTTTACAAAGAGTAGTACAAGAAAGACTGGAGTAATGAATCTTACCTTCATCATTACTGGCCGGCCGGCATTGGGCCGGTAAGATCTGGGCGAGCAACGCCAGAAACAGCAGTATACTTGGCCCCGCTAGCATCCTGTTGAGGAAGCTATAGCTGCTGGCTTCTTTGCGAGTGGACCTCCATTCAGACTTTTGGTGCATCAGCACTGGATCACTCACAGTGCTAGGCTGAAAAGAATAAAACAAACATGGTTGAATGAGCATACAAGAGAAAAGTCCCTAATGCAGTTATCAAAAAAACAACAACTGTAGCTTTGAGGTAATGTGTCGAAAACTATTTATGATCCGTGTTGTGTGGAATCACATTTTTACTTTTACCTCAAAAACAGAGGGTGGGGGGGGGGCGACTGAATATCATACTATAAACGAGCGAATGTCTGTCTGTCTGTCTGTCTGTCTGTCTGTCTGTCAGAAACAAACACTTATCTCCTCATTGCCTGCACCAATCGCTCCCACTTTTCACACAGGCATTGACCATAATAATATGGAGGTCTTAACGAAGCCATTTTTCCAATAAGATTAATAATGAATTTATTAGTGAATAAAAACCCGTTTATTTGTCCGTGGTCTATCTCCGACCGAGCCACACTATTAGCACACATCTCTCCATGCCAAAATAAATCTGCACGCTCCCACAATCCAGCTAGGCTACTTTTTACCGACGCAACTGTCGTATTTACTGTACAGATATTGTTTTTACATCACCCATTTATATGAAATTATAATCCAACCCAGGGCGCAGTACCCCCCGCGGCCACCAGGGGGGTACTGAACAACTCATCTCCCCATAAATGCAATTACTACACTACTAACATGACAATGACTGTTTGAGACTTTCAGTTCTATGTATGACTATGATGTACTGTTTTTCCATTTCCAGTGAACAAGTCTATATTAAAGCAATTCTTCCTCAAAATACATATATCAATAATATGATATATTACATCACATTACCCACACTGTACATTTGGGAATACCTGTGCCACAGCCCATACTTTCTGTGCTGCATGTCAAACTGGGGTCTTTCATACTTTTCAAATGGGGGTCTGTGGGCTAATAAGTGTACATTTTACAGTCCTTGCCATGAAAACATTTCCCTACCATGCATTTATACAAATATTTTCATGTTATAGTGCTGTTTCTATTCACACAAAAAAGACACAAATATATTATACAAGTTAAAATGAAGAGCAATTAAATATATTTATGGGGGGCAATAGTCCATACAACGGGTAAGGACTATGTATATTAATACAATAAACAAGCAAAAGGGCATTGCCTGACCATGGATCACACCAAAGGACCTGCAACATGACTGAGGAACACGTTCCACTTCAAATCATATTTATCCAACTGATTATTCATCTTAAAGGATAACCTCTCCAAAGCAGCCACAATACCAAGCTATCAATGGTATACTTATGATTGTACTGCAGCATTTTCTTGCAAAAGAAACTACAGTAGCCTACTAATTAGCCTACTTTTGTGCCCAACCTAACTTCCCAAGACCATCTGTAAACAATTCCCCATTCCCCCCTATCAGTAATGTGATCTATTACAACACATTACCCACACTGAACATCATTTGCTGTTCATATATTCAGAACGGGTAAGGACTAGTTTCAATAATTAAGACCAGGTTATATGCTGTAGAAAACTAAACTTCAGCACTAGTCTGCAATTGTTTTGTTGGCACAGAAACAGTTCTGCTTTCATCAAAAAACGTTTTGTAATTTCACAAAGTTCAAGGAAAGTACTAGAAGTATTTAGGCCTACTTGTACACTGTGCACACACACTATGTGATAAGAAAATAACACCACAAGCATAGTGAATGAGCCTTACACATTTATAAATAACACCACAAGCATAGTGAATGAGCCTTACACATTTATAAATAACAATCTTTCGTTTTTGCAGACTCAAATAATGTTTAGGTCAAAACTAATTTGCCTTGCCTTTAAAAAAAACTTAATACAAAATTTGGTCTATTCCATGGCTACTCAAACCATTCTTGGTCTGATTATGTCATTGCTGTCATTAACATACTGTGGTTAAGGACAGACAGTCTAAATGGGCATACTGCAGAAGCGGGTGAACCTCAGATGCACATCTGCTCGCATCATCACCTCTGCAGCATCTGGCCATTGAGATTAACACTTGCCCCTAACCCCCATAATCCCCCTTGAGGAATTTGTGAAGGACCAAAAAAAACTACGGCCTGTTATATGACACCCCTGTAGAGAGACCGCCAAGCCATCATTTCCACACTCAAAGATCTATCACCTAACAGTTGGTTTTGGTCCCAAACCCAACATGACCCTCAAACACCATTTGCTGCCATGCTTGTCAACTTGTGTGAAACAAATGCTGGTTGTAGGCTCCTACACTCTGGATGACATGCCAAACTTGAAAAGTGTAGGTACACTCTAAAATCCATTACAGGTACATTTTGACACTCACAGTCTTGTCAAAACTCGACTATTGTAACTCCCTCCTTACTGGCCTACCAGCATGTGCACTTAAGCCTCTCCAGCTGATCCAAAATGCAGCAGCTCGCTTGGTCTTCAACCAGCCAAAATTCTCACATGTCTCCCCCCTGCTCCGCTCCCTCCACTGGCTCCCGGTCGCTGCCCGCACAGAATACAAAACTCTGATGCTGGCATTCAAAGCAACCAAAGGTATGGCTCCCCCATATCTTACAAGTATGATTGAACCCTACAAACCCTCCCGCGCACTCAGATCAGCCAACGCAGGGAAACTGGAAGTACCCTCACTAAAAACGCCGGGACAACGCTCCACACGTCCCAAACTCTTCTCCCTTCTGGCTCCAAAACTGTGGAATGCACTTCCCATTGCAGTCAGAACTGCAGCATCACTCCCAATCTTCCGCCGTAGCCTGAAAACCCACCTTTTCAGACTCCATCATGGCCCATAGCACTTACCCTAACCCCTTAGATAGCATTTCTGTTGGCTTAGATAGCATTTGACACAGACTTATAGCATGTTATGTAGACAGCACTATAATTGTATTGTATATAGTCATAGCACGCCATAGTACATATGTATAGCATAGTAGTAAATATGTATAGTTTATATGTATAGTGTATGTATAGTTTCATTATATAGATATTCCACTGTTACTTTCTTAGCTTACGCATGTTTCATGATATTGATAAATGCTTTTATGTGATGTATTCCCATGCTTTTGTTCTTGCTTAAATGTAAGTCGCTCTGGATTAAGAGCGTCTGCTAAATGCCTAAATTGTAAATTGGACTGAGGCCTTCTAAATCATGATGTACAGTAAGTTTTCTGAAAAACTTAAAATATGTATAAAGCAGCATCAAAAAATATATATAATTTCGAATAATGTACATACTGTACAGAACCCCAAAAGGGGTTCCCGTCCAGAAGGTTTAAAACACCAAAAGGGGTTCCCGCCAAGAATGGGTTAAGATCAACTAAAAAAAACTTTGAAAGCTCCTTCAGTAAACACAAACTTTGATGTACTTAGGACAGTGAGAATGTATGACAACTAAAATAAACTTTGGGTCTACGCCATCAAGACATGCAAGCTTTTTGATTTCTCTGAGGAGCTAGTGGTTTCTGTGAGAGTCCTTCATTAAAACACTTATTGTGTTCTCTTAACAAACCAATTCAATTTCACTTTCCAAGAATGGGCCAGTGTTCCGGCAGCTGAGTTGGATCATGGGGTCCATGGGGATAAAGCAGCTTGGTCATCCCAGCCCTGTAAGCAGTGAGTCAGTGTTTGGGCAGGATCCAATAATCCACTTCTGCTGCCAGACAGAAGGAAGTCCAAAGAGCATGCAGCCGGCGACCACGTTCCCTGGGCTCTCATCACGACATGACCACTAAGACAACAGTCCATAATTGAGGGAGATGAAAACAGTGTCTTCAAGTGTGGGACACAGAATGCTCTGTCATGCTATGCTCACGTCGAAGCATTGGCTCAACCTGTGGCTTACTATACATGAGTCACATAGAATGCACTCATTGTGTGCTCACGGTGACTTCTGATCTGATTTTGGAGTCCTAGACCACCTATTACCGTTGTTTTGTCAAAAAGTGCAAAATATATAAAACAAAATAATAATAATATTTTACTTTTTAAATTAAATAAACCCTTTTGAAAATATTCTCCTATGGCCAAAATAGAGATTCCAGGTTTAAAGTGGTTTAAAAAAAGGCGCTCGGTAGTAGTGATGTTCACGACTGATTCGTTCTAAATTATTCGTGAAGACACTAGTTAACTTCTTGAAACTGTTACGTTCAGGCTTTCGTTCATGCTCCACGAGTCCACGGTCCCCCCGTTGTTCTTCCCACGACAGACAGAGAGCGGTGCTGTAGAGTTTTTCACTAGACCAGACATGCATGCATATTGCAATTTAAATTGAAATTAAGATACTTGGTTCCTTGACATATATAGTAGCCCATGAGCTCCACTGGGACCAGAAGAGATACATTGAATGTGGATGAAATTATTTGAATGGGTCATTGCCATGAACATGGACAAAATCATTCGAACACTGAAATGAAAGTTTTTTTCCCCTATCACTAGTGTACTGAAGTACCTGCCCACCACTGTGGAGTCTAAGGGTTTGAATCCACAGTGGTGTATCAAACTTTATTGAGTGTCTGTTTGGGTACAACAGCAGTGCCAACACGCAGAAATGTGTGTGTGGAGGAATTGATCGGCATAACGATAAATTGTGGAGAAAAAAGGGGCAAATTATTTTTTCTATTAACTTCTCTTGAACGTGCAAGCGGCAGTGTGCAGGTACAATCATTTCAGATTCTTCTCACTTGATATATATCAGCCAAACTAGCTCAAATAATATGTCCATTGACTACAACGGCGGATTTGATTGTGGTTAATACCACCACTCACGTTCTTCTTAAATGTTGTTCAAACATTGTTGTTACGGATGAATACACAAAGGAGGGAATATTCCCATTATCTAAATGGAGAGGAGCTGTAGTATGCTCCATTCACAACAGAAGATGTTCTGAATATTCAAATGCATTATTTTTTCAAACGTGAACAAACATCACAAAAACACATCCTATATAATTTGGTTTAGTCTAGTAATATATCGGTGGCATATGGATAGGATATCGGCTGATATTTCATTAAAAATGCAATTCCAATATTTGCTGTTAACTGTCATATATTCAAAGACAACTTTTCACTCCCATCAAGGGAGTGAAACAGGTCATCAGTTCTCACAGGTTAGGTCACTTTCAAAAGTAAATGCCAGTGATGTGAATAGGTTTTCAATGTAATGGCTCCCGGGACCCAGGGGTGGTCTTTTAGATGGGTCCCAGAGAAAGTCCTACTTCAATGACTTTAGAGTACAGTACTGAGTACAGTATTGCATCCCAGGACCCTCAGAGGGTGAGACAATGATTGCATCCTTTCTCAATTTAGTGAGTCTAAGGATGCATTCTTCAGTGATTTGCATCACTGAATAATGCGTATACATTGGAAAGTGGAAAATCATTTGCTCACATTTATACCACTTGTAAACATCAGAGCTAAATGCTTTGGGATTTTGATTTGTATTGGAAGCAAAACATTTTCAACTTGAGTTAGACCAATTATTGATGCAACCGGACAGTGCCTGCCCTGAATGCATTCAGATTTGCAAAGCTTGAGTCAGTAAGCAGTGAGTGGTTCTGTAAGGCTGCAGTCAATGTAATGGTGAAGGTAAAACTTCTCTAAATGTTTGAGAATTGGCTATATAGATCGATAGCAATAATTAAAGCTGCTATAAGCAATATGTAAATTTTTGACCTTTTCTCATTTTTAAAGGTCATTAGAATGTTGACATATTATTGCTTATAGCAGCTTTAAGTAGTATGCTTATTGATTTAAATAATAAAAATCACTACGTTATTATGCACTCTGGGTCTCCCAGTCTGTCATCATGAACTTTTGGCCGGGGATTAGAGCATCTCAGTTGGGACACAGGGGGCTTGGTAACTGGGGGAGATCACGGGACTGCCACAACAACAGTTACTGTTAAAAAAATTTTTTAACTAAGATATTCGATAGAAATTCATATTTTTTTAATGCCATATTTAGCAGGGGTTGATAATAAGGTCTCAGAGGCACTTGCCATCGGGTTAGTACAGGTCATGTTCTACTTGCCCAAAGTTCATGCCCACTAAATTGGCCATTATTTCTGGGGATGTGCGATAAAAATGCCTAACTTTTTATGCCAAATATGAATATGAGTGTGGTGGTACACACTATATTGTTTAAGTGTAGCAACAGTGAACAGCACATTATAGGTAAACGGTGCTCTTATTTTACATTCAACAGACCAGAAGACAGAGCACTCTGGCCACGTTCAGGTGTTTTAGACAGATATCTGGTGTTGTATTTATAGACGGTTGTGTCCACTCTCAAACGAGCACTTGCTCGGTCGGGCAACCTGAAAGCAAACTCCACCTGCCCCAAAGTTTTATTTACCTGCCAGGGGCAGGTGGCCGTGGGCAACCCTTAGTGTCAACATATGCATATTTAGCCATTAGGACTGCAAATATCCCATGCAAACTGCTAGCCGACTAAGCCTAGTAGCGAGTGCGAACTCAGAGAAAATGCCAATCAATTCGGTCCATACGCCCCGCCCTGTATCAGACTGTTTTCACTGAGACCACGTGATGTAAAGTATTTTCGGACCATGTCATAGATACCCAAAGAGATCAAACACCAGGGAAAAGCCTAGTTGTTTTTCTACGTTCTTTAGGGATCACATCATATCTGAAAGTCAGCCAAATCAGAGGGCTTAGATTAGTGGATATTTACATGGAAGACAGATACATCTACCTTCTGTCATCATACAATGACACCGGTTACTGGCTTACGCCAAAGTGTGGCCAGCCCCATAATTACTGTTCAATGGCATCCATGCATAAAATTCCTCAGCTCTCCGATTCTGTAGCCCAACCCCAGTCAATCCTGCATTCCCAGGAATAGGCCAGGCGGCTGGCGCACGGATACTGTTTTTGCCATGATGGTGCAATTCAGCACAAGTAACTCCATTTGACTATTCCCCCCAGGCTACTGTTTTCAGGAAAACTAAAAAAGCTCCAGGTTTTTCCTCATCAGAGTCAGTCTGTAGGTTTCCAATAGCATCATATGACGTCACATTAATGAAATTGAATGGCAGTATTGACTGAATGACATTGCATGTCAGTACTGCCAGAGTTTGACATTTTTTGGTATGGGGTGTCCCAATAATAATGAAACTTGAAACCCTGGCTGATAGTATACCAGTGATCAACTAATTTTCTCACACCAAATCAACTTTACATTACACATCAATTGAAAAACAACCTAACACCACCCTGTACAAATGTTACTGTAACGTCATGTTCCTTAAAGAGCTGTTTAGAATAATAACTAGCACACTTTTCTTTCTTTGATGAGTTGCACAACTCTAAAAAGCTTTAAAACCACCGGTCCAAACCTAATCATATGTCGACCAAACAGCATTCAGGCTCGGATATGAAGCATGGGACACCTTAGCCACGTCTTTCTCCATGGACTTACTGGATGTAGGTATGATTATACAAACAATCATTTCTGTGCCAGTTGAGCTGCCTAGAAAATTAAAGGGCAGAAGAATTCCACACTTCCCCATGGTGGCCCTTTCCTCAACTATCTATTTTCTCCATATCATTTTAAAATATTTGAAACAAAACAGAAGTCCACACATCATTTCACTGAAGCCAGGCTTAGTGATTTGTGCCATTTGAGTATCTAAAAAAGCATAACACTGAATTCCCTGAATGTATCCAGCTTGTATCAAATGATATTGTGTTAGCGTTCATTTAGTTTCACACTATCGCCTAGGCTCAGGAAAACAAAGAAGCAGAGTTTTGTCAGACCATCTGTCTACTACTGACATGACTGGCATCACTTGACAAAGACCCTAAGGGTGAAATTGAAAACACATATCATGACAATGCTTCAAAACTCAAGCCCCATGAAGAGGTTCACAAAAGAGCAATTCCAGAGTGTGCATTTACAGGCAATTAATTAGGCCTAAAACCTATAGTTTATGGTGGTGGTTGTTGTTCTAGTTTGCTCTCAATGCATACTGAGAGCTACTCAAACACAACTGATTCTACTATAACTCTGTTACGTGCATTCTCCTTTGAGCAATGTGTTGTGGATGTCTTTGGGTGTTTTTCAATGATAATGCAGCCCATCCAAAAAGGGATGAGTAGCCTAGTATTCATTACAGTAACTTACCTAACCTCTCTAGCAGGCTACTGCTATTACTTGAAATATAAAACTATTAACCTAAAGAAAGGGCTTTCCTGTGTGTTTGGAGTGCTCAGTTTGGGCCTAGCATGCAGCCCCCCAGCGTGGGGATTGAGGTGTTAATACAGCAGTAACAGCACAGCAAGACAGCAGACTATTTTATTTTTTAATAAATAAACAGTATAACAAAAAATGTTTTCAAGTCTCTCAAGTTTGAGGACTGCAATTATATTTTGGGGTGTTGCTGAAATCAAATAAATGACAATTAAATTAAATAAAAGTGTACATTCTTTCGTTTTTCTCAAGAGAACCAGAAGCTTATCTAAAAGTAAAACACATAGAAATATTTATAATAATAGGATCATCCACTATACAGACACACGGTAGACACAATCATGAAATGAACACAATCAAGTGCATAAAAAACTCACCTTATTGGCGGGGGGCTGTAGAACAGCCAGTGTAGAACAGCTACGTTGACCAGCCGGGGGACAACTGGCAGACTGAGATTTAATGTTGAAAACTTTCCCCTCCAAGAAGAAAACCAACTGCTATATCCACACTGGATCGCGTGTTCCGTGAACGTAGAGTAGCGTAACTACTCAAAACCAGCAACTTTTTGCAAGTTTGACCATGTTTTTACCAACTTCTCTTGAAGTACAAACAACGCACGCATCAAAAGAATGTGTGCTCCTCCACGCTCCGTAAAACCCAAGGATTTAGCGGAGGGGGTGAAACGAAATGTAAAGATATATGCGCTCTGAAATGAAATGGTGGCGTTTTATGGAACCGCGTTGTTTTCCCTTTAAGATCGAATCCGTGCCTTAGTTAAAACCGTGGAAAAATCCAAGTAATGACTACTACTAGACCCCGCGAGTCAAGCGAGGGCAGCCGTAGCGGTTGTTGATCCGAAACAGTTTCGCTCACGGTAGAAAAAGTCCATTCGCCGCCGAAAAACTATATACTAAAGTTGATCAACTTCCCTTAACACAAAACGCCGATACATAGGTGCGACTTCCTTTGGCTGAAAGAAGATTACATCTACAAATCCAAACTATTTTGGTCATTCCGGTGCAAAACAGTGCAGCACAGCAGCGCTACGCGATTCCGGACTCTCCGTTTTCAGTGTCGGTATACTATACGCGCATCCTCCCCTGTGTGAAAGAAACCTGGCTCCCCCTGCCATCCGCATCACCTCTCTACTCTCTACCCGTCCCGAAAAGTGACCGCTTTGCATTGTGGGGTTTGTAGTTTAGTTCTGCGTAGCCTAAAACGATGCTTTGGGTTGCTTGCCATAAAGTTGCCAAATTGCCAATAGGTGTATAAGACAGTATCAATCTGTTCATTTTAGACACTATAAATTGTGTCTAAAAAAATATATATATATATATTAAACATTTGGCTACATCTAAATATAAATTCACCAAGTCTCTGTGTGTACGTCTGTAATCCACGTAGGCCTAACTCGAGAACCGTTCGCCCCACAACTTTAAATTCGACACATGCGTTCCACACCACCACAGGGAGTGCAGTGTCTGGTGTCGAGTCGGTCGGACAACGGTTGTCCAGAACCGCCCCAAAAAGTCCTCTGCCCGGGCTCTGGACCGGGCCCCTGCCCAGGGTCTATATTTGGAGCTGGCCTGTTCTGACCTCACAACACTATATCTGGGCATGCCTGACACAGAACTCCATAAGCTGGCCTGTTCTGACATCCCAACACTCCATATTTGGGCATGGCTATTGGCTGACACAGAACTCCATAAAAGGGACACAGAGACACACATACAGAAATCTGACATCATTCTGACGTCGGGCATAAAAGGGACACAGACATAATATCTGGGTGGGACATGCATTTCCAACTTGCATCATTCCAAGTAGGCCAGTGCCCAACGGGCACCGCCGTAGAGGTCCCACAGGCACCTCTTTAGTTGAATATAAATTAAGATCATCAACACTAACGCCACCTGACCTGTGTTAAAGTCAACTTTGTTCATTACGAAACGTATAGGCCTATCTCTCATTTTGAATACCAGACGACTCGCCCCTTTACTCACCCGAGTAATGGCCGCGAGATGTGTTAATGCAGTTAACAGTTCATTTAGTATTTCCCTCCCTCTCTGAAATTATTTTGTATACAGATTTATTTGATTGTATAGTAGTCGATCTCTATACTCTGTAAAATTAAGAAAGAATAACATGAGACAGAGACGGTGAGTCGGTGACTGCTTAATTAAGTTAATTTAGGACCTTCTAGCAGTTAATTTCGTGTTATTAAACTCATTTCTTCCATGTAGCCCATGTTTTGTAATGGCAACATCATGCTATATGCCCGTGGATATACAGAGTGAACTTAATATGATAATCACCAACATGAATTATGTTTGTTATTTATATTTACGGCTGTGTAGAGTAGTGGGGCGAGATGGAATATAGGGGCGACCGTACCTGTTACCCTCACTTTTATATAGGGGCCTGGCCTAAGTAATGTTATAGCCTTTGACAGTTTTGCAGATAGGTCTAAAACAAAGAGTTCAGTGCAGATGTCAATGTTAAGACAAAAGACATGGCTCTTCTTTTAATTCAGCACCTGGGACAAAGGACTCTTGTAGTTGTAATATTGTCAAATAGATAACTTGAGTGAAAATGAGATTTCCTTCATGGCCTCAAAGGAGGGGTTCATCGAAGTCAAAGAACAAAGACAGTTTAGTTGTTTGCTGTGCAAACAGCAGGGGTGTGGGATTTTATCCCTCTGGGGCAAAAACTTTCAAAGTGGCTAAACATTGTAGGCCTTAAATGGGATATGATGGGATATCATGTATCATAAATATGTTTTTCTTAGATTTTTGTACCAAAAAAAGGGGGAAAAAAGCATTTCAATTTTTCAGTACTACTACTTTTACTTGTAGGCTAGGATATACACTAAATCTCTGATATTGTACTTTTACTCCACTACAATTATTTTAAAACTTTAGTTAGTTACATACGATACATACAATTTAAGCCGTAGCCCTATAGTCATACTTTGGCTATTTGAAAATAGCTGATCTACAAGCTCACAACACACTGTGATGTGTTGTGAGCTTGTAGATCAGCTATTTTCAAAAGATTAGTATACCGGTACATATAGAAATTGTGAAATGGGACATTCTGCACAATGAGTACTTTTACTGTAGGTACTTTAAGCAGCCTATATTTTGATGCCAACACTTTAGTACTTTACTCAAGTAAAACTTTAAGACTTTTACTTGCAAAACCACTTTTCAATCCTTAAACATAGGTATTACCATGAGTGCACTGACTAAACCAACATTGAAGTTGCATGGTGTCAAATCTGGCCTATCACAATCTGTGGCCCAGTTGACACTGGAGAACAGTTGTCGGTGTCAGATGTTAGAAGCCACATCAGTGTAAACACCAAGACTGTTTCAATTAGCTCAAGAGGTCAATCTCTGCACAATGACATTAACATACAGTGTGTATGTATCAAATTATTTCAGTCATAATACAAAGTATACATTTTAATCAACTTCTTGTCTTGTCCATTACATTTTTATTTGGATACGATTAAGATCATATTGTTGCTGTCAGGCAGAAGCCTTGTATCTCCAAATTTCAGCCATTTTTCCCATAAGGATTCACAAAATATTTATATGAATTATTGTATGGTGAATCATGTCCATAAAACCTGTAATTATGTGAATAAAACAAAAACAAAGGGTAGGCCTATTTAATAAATTATATAACAGGCTTGAAATAATTTATATCAATATCTTTGTAAATCTCTACGGGAAAAATGAATGGCCAATTTTTCAGTGGAGCCAGACCACTGCCATGTTGCATAAAACTAGTGAAAATAGTAGATCTACAAGCTCACAAAGTGTTGCGGTGCATTGTGAGCATGTACGTAGATCGGCTATTTTCACTATTTTTAAATGTTTTAAAAATAATAATAAAAAGGAACTGGTTTGGATATAAAAGGTTTCCATCCGACAGCAATGATATGCACTGGCAATGTTTCAAAGAGTAATCACTTAAAATGCATCTGCCAACTCAGCATGAACATGTCTGATCAAACACATCGTTTACTTTGTATCTGAACTCATATGTCTTTGCTTTAATGTCACCATAACACATGATTGATGAGTGAAGATGCAAAGTCACACATGAACCCCAGCTTGGCATCTCCATCATTAAAGAAGTTGGAATTCAGACATTAATGTTTTAGACATTAATGTTTCAACATCTGTTTATCTTTGCTTACGATTATAATGTTCAGAGTAAGCCTGGATGGATATTCCTCAGAAATAGGTTACGACAATTTGACTCAAATAATACATTTAATTTGTCAGTGTACATTTGTGTGCGTGCGTGCTACTTATATATAGACTTATATATAACAATGCAAGTTGTTCCATTTATTCTGACTATGTGGCACAAACGTGATGCAAATCTCTGCCAATCAGTTAAAGATGGAGTGCCACAATTTTTGTATTTTTCCAGTTTTTCATGTGTCTATGAGGTGACAGTACTTCATTAGACACCCTGGAGTCGTTTTATGTGCAATGATGTATTCCCTTTGTATTTAGGGTTTCTTCCTGGGGGCTGAACCCTTGACAGTCAAACCAGTGCCAATGAAAAAAAACAGTAATATAGTGACATCAGATTATCAGCCCCTCCCCTAACCCCTCCCCCTTTAGCATACAACTACAGCTGTGGGTGCGGCTTAAGTTCAGGTGGATCACCACCCACCAGGCAAACCAGGCAGGCATACAGTACTTGTGGTCCAAGGTGTGTCCACATAAAAACGACATTTTAACAAATACTGTACACTTTTTTGTTAAACTTCTTCCTCCTTATATAACAATAAGACCTGATGATCATGTTTTAGGGTGGGAAAAAAATCATGGCACTCCCTCTCTCATTAGCAGGCAACAGTGCAGCACTGTCTCTCTCTCTCAGTTTCTGGCACAACAGCGCCCCTACTGGTACTCATAGTCATACTGGTGCTCATTAACGTCACAGTCACATACATAGGTGAACCAAAACATAGGTGAACACGGACATTGCTGTTCCTTGGACCACTCAAAAAACAGTCGAAGGAGGCACGCCATGTTTTCTCGGTTCTCAGAAACTGTTGAGGCGAATTTCCATTCGGCTCTGTACACCTCAGGGTCATATGAGACATACATGCCAAGTTTGAGGCCAAACGAAATGTGTGTGACAGACAGAGATCCTGTGAAATATAGTATAATAATATAGAAGACTATTGTTGTTCTTGTTATAATCAACATGTGATAAACTCACAACATTAGCACCATGTGGCAGCTACAATGATCTGTTGTTAGCTTGGGGGAAGGCAATAAACACCACAAGGGGCTGGCATTAAACATAACAAAAAAATAATATAACACCTAGGCTAAATAATGCAGACAAGAATAGAATATCAACAAAAAACAGCAGACATCAGTGTCTACAAAAGAAAACAGATTAAGAAAATTAACACAGTCCTACAATTATATAAACATACATAACACTGGCAATTAGCTCTGTCTGATTCTTGCACAATTCCCAGAAGGCACACAATTTGGTGAGGATAGTCCCTGCCTACCTGCTAGTTGTGAGGAAACTTCTGGAAAAGATGGATCCTTTATTCAGGTCTGAGGAAGAGCTTTGGCTTGAAACGTTACCACTGAAGTAAAGATATATCTGGGAGAAGAAATGGTACACAAACTCTACAAATGGTCTCCTACAGTAAGTGGGTGGGTCTCGCAAACGTGTTATTTTTTACTGGTGCTAGATCCCGCAAGAGTACGTTGCTAGGACAGAGAAAGGTCGATAATAAAGATGATTTTCTCCTGATTTGTATATTGTGTGGCTTGTACAGTAGCTTGTGGCGTCCAATTTGGTCAAATATTTAGTTAAGACAGTGACCATGGGGCTAAAGAATCGTTCACCACTAGGGAGGTCCAACAGTGGACTGGGCCTGGGGAAGTGGAGAAGGAACGTGTTCATTTGGGCAGTGGTTCCCAAACGTTTTCGTGTCAAGGACCCCCAAATTGACACTAATTAGCCCGCGGACCCCCATTTGAAAAGATATTCCAGGGACCCCATAAAAGAAGATTTTTGCGGCTCTAGCAGTGATTCTCAACCCGTTTCGTTTCAAGGACCTGCAGTTTGACATGCATTAGTCTACGGACCCCCATTTAATGGCATTTCTATCTCTGAGACCCCAATATATATTGTAAAATCAAAGTTAGTTTAACTCTGAGTTACAGACCCATAAGGGTCCATTTGGTTCCTAACTATCATTTAGCTGGGGAACCCCTGGAACTCCCTCAAGGACCCCTAGGGGTCCCTGGACCCTTGGGAACCACTGCATTAGGGACCATGGTGAGGGCATTGCCTTTGTCAGTGCATCACGGACTATATTAAGTTCTGTGAGAAGATCGGCCCTTCTTAGCAGCAACAGGCCCATTCAGCGTCCAGTCAGTGGCACTATACAGTTGCAGCAGGCCCACGCACACCGTCCTCCTCACATCAGCAAGAACCCCCACAGTGGTACTGTAGCAACATTAGTACATTAAGTGGCAATAGCCCCTGGCCCAGGCGACACCTCGCAACTGTGGCCTAGTTGGATGCCAGCATGCATGGGAAAGTAAGCCGATGGGAAAGATGCAAATAGGTGCAAGAGATTTGACACTATTAGGAACATAATGTTGGTCCCTCTCAATTCTGCAATTCTGGCATCTGCCACACTCATTAGTCTCATACATTGAGAAAGAAAACGTGGGTACAATTGTATTGGCAGAAAGCGCAAGTTAGCCACATAAAACCAGCATTCTAAAACAGTTGGTTTCTTATTAGACCGCGCACTAAATGTCACGATAATCTACACCATAACTCAGTTTATATCAATCACAGGTACATTACAGTGATCCAGCATATTTGTAGCTGAACTAGGGAAGAGAAGCGCTTGATTTCCTTACAAGTTACAAACCCTGGCCATGCAGGCTTCTAAGCACCGCCCGCACTCATAGGACTGAGTGGCTCCGGGCAGGCTTGTAAAGACGGCAAGCACCTCCTATTCCCCCTTGAATAGCTGACCTAAAACTAAAATGGATACCCTGCCTAGAGAGGAGAGGACCTAGAGCCACTACAACCTTGGCTCAATGGCCTCCACCATGAACTCATCTTTACCTGTGTTGGGAAACAGTGCAGTTAAGAAGAGCAGGGAAAGAGCCATGTCAGGCAAACAGGCCAGTAGACAGGCCCCAGGGCCGCCCATTATTCACTTTTATAGAGAGCAAACAATCTCACAGCTGTTGCATTGCGTTTTACCTCAAGGCAAATGGAACAGAATTTTCTGATGAACCCAATGGCTCTTCCTGCCCCAATAATATTAGCCATAATATAAAAACAAGACTGGATCTTGGCTTGTCTTTACAAGTTTACAGGGTGATTTTGCCACATCCAGATTAGATTAATGTCATGCCTGCAGTGCAGTCACAGGTGTCAAGTTTTTCTAGCCCTGGTACTGAGACAAGGTTACCCGCTGAATTTGTTTCGGTTAACAGAATGTTGACTTGTAGTTGTAGAATAGATTGTAAGAGTCAGTGAATTTGATGAAGGTATGCCAAAAATAAACGAGTCATCTTTGCTATAGGCAGCTAAAAGTGAATACCACATCTTACCATTTCATAACAAAACCTGGATCAGTACATACAGTAATCTTTGATGCCGTCAAACCACATATTTTATAGATGAGTTTTGTGTTACCAGTTATTTTGGTTTCCTCAACAAAGAGGCTGCTGGAGCTATATCCATAAGGAAATTTATTAAATTATGTGACAGGGACATGAAAGACATTCTGCTATTCATAACATGTGCTCATAATATTTCTTCTTCTTTGATTTATTTTTAAAGTCTTCTGATGAGGGGACATGATTGATGTAGTGTGTCAAATTGAAAAAGCGTGTGCTTAAAATGCTGTAAACTTCCATTCCAATGTGATCACAGATAGATTTAAAGTTAGAGACATTATCACCACATTAAAATGAGTATGCCTTGCTATGTTTAACGATAGTCTTAGTTTGACTATATATAACAACACAGAAGGGACACATGTGCATTTGCTTGCACATGAGAATGATGAGGTAAGAAGAAAATAAACTAGACTGAGCAAAGGGACTTTGAATGGGAAAATATTTTCTGGTGGCATTATACCATTACCAGGGCGATGTGAAAAATCCAAGGAGTGTGCGTGCAAAGTTTCATGCCGATCAGTCCAACGGTGCCGGAGATTAGCGTGCGCACGCATGCACGCACGGTCAGACAGAGGCAAAAACATGGCCATGGCCTTCAGCCTGGCTGGCAGAGACAGTAACCATTAATCAATCTCTGTGATGTCCACATGCCATGGTCATTCAAGAAGCATACGGGCTAAATTCCTTAGGGATTCACTTTTCACCAAAAGGAGATTTACCATGCAGGCACAATAAATGAACATGTGTTGAACATGTTTTAACCACTTAAACAGCAATACGCAATTGACCAGCGGTGTTAGGATCTACTACTAAATTATGGCATGTTGTGAGCTTGTAGATCTGCTACTTTTTCTAAATGTTTAATCTACAATGAAATAAGCATTACATTTATTTAAAAAAAAAAACTCTTTATTTGAACAGTTTGTTCAAAAGGGACAAATTTACATGATTCGTGACAGGGTTATTCTTCCACATCAGTTGAACCAGGAGACAAAAGCACAGCCTAGGCCCACAGTCTGTTTTAAGTTGAGGTGGGGCATTTCTTATCACTCCTCTTCCTTTCAATGTAAGGAAATGTGCCGGACATTGTTAAAGCCTGGGCTACCTTATGCAAAAGCAAACTGAAGGGACACAAACCCACACATCAGCATGGGACAAACAGCGAGTCATGCAATGCTGAGATGGAACAATATAGGACCCAGGCATGCTTTGCATAATTTCCCTAGCAGCTTCTTCACAGCCAAAAGTGGAGTTTTATTGTCCCTTCCCTCACTGTTTGCATTCCATTGTTAGTGGGCAAGTACAAATATCCTTCTTTATTCAGGAAAAAGAAGAAGAAAAAAAACTTCCACTAAACTACAATGACTGAACCCCCCGTCCTTCTCCATCCATCAGCATTGCTACTAACGGCTACACAAGGCCTCGCAGCAATCACTACCCCCACCCTAGTCTTTGACATAACGCTGTTGTGGCTTTCCGGGCCTTTATGCTGGCTGTTGTCTGAGGCAGATTGAAGACCCTTTTGTGTGCGTCAGACCCCAGTCCTGTGAGGCCTGGAGGAACCTGCTGAGCTCTGAGTGGAGAAACAGGAATGCGCATATGAATGGGCTAGTGTGTTCTGGGCACCTGCTGATAGAGGGCCGGTATGCCTCGATGAGTCTCGGTTCATCAGCGTAATCATCTTGTTCAATTACACGTGTAGCGTGCCGCTGTGTCCCCCTGTCATTTACACTGAATGAGAGGGTCCGTTGTTTCTGTTGTTGTCAATGTTGCACGGTGACAGTTTGAAGCAACTATCAATGGACGTGGCAGGAAAGAAAGCCAGTGAGCTCCATTGTTTTACCAGTGAATGATTAATAACAGACAAGATGCAGCTATTTTGTTGTCATTCTATTGTATTCTAACCACATTGCCTCATGAATGATTAGAGGGGAAGGGGGATTGTAGTGCATATCTCCCTGCATGTGGAATCTAAAGGTGAAACAGGGGGAAAAGGTTTGCTCAACAAGTCCTTACATCCAGCATAATTGACTACACATGTAATTTGTCTATTTACTGCCTATCATTTCTGACAATATTATGTAGTTGAACGAAAGCCAGTCATTCAGCTGCAGTCCAAAGATATCAGACTGTTCCCGTGCATTAAGTGCCAAACTAGTGCCGAATCAGTTAGGTCACTCTGATTGTGTCAGAAAATGACAATTGGAAATCCTTGATGTTATTCAGAATATTTTATTTATGTTTGCGTATGTGTCCTGTCCTTACACTACTATGGTGTCAGAAACATATTTCACTGTACTGCATTTTCCAACACATTTATGTCAACATCAGAACAGGCTTGAACATGTCCTTGTGCATAATGTATTCAGCATCAAAGTTCAAGCTTTTTTCTGACTTTCTGGCTTTAGCATCAGTAGCATGTGGATTTAGTAGTTTGTGTGTGGGATCTGGGATATTCAGACTAATAAAGTATATTAAAGGCCAGCCGATGTTAGTGGCTCACTCACCATCAAGTGGATTTGGTTTTGTTATCCTCAGAGAATTCAACCCCCATATCCCAGTACACAAAAACATCACAATATACAAGATATTGTACAGGTGTACAAGTATAAACTTAAATATAAATACAAGGAGGCCCTGATGAGAGAAAGGTTACAAAAAGAAAGAGACTGAGACAACCCTTCATTAAGACCGTCTGGATGCATTGTCGTCATGTAGAAAACCATTTACATTCAGATGCAAGTAATTAACATCACCCCCTCTAAATGTTTTAGAGATCTGTTGAATAACAAAACGAAAAGAGTGTTGAGAGAGACAGGATGACTGGCTTCATGGAAGTGTCTACCAATAGACACTTTTCATGTTGAGGCATGTCTTACAGACCTGTTAGTCTTTCTTATACTGCATATTGCAGCCAACCTGAGAGAAGCTGAGAAGGTATGAGAGAAGTGATATGACAGGTGAAAGCATTTGTTCTATGCAGTACAGTTGCAACAAAGAAAGAATAAAGTCCTCCTGTCCAAACGCCTCTAGACAGAAACAGATTGGATGGAGATTTCAGCATCAGCATATACAAGAAAGCCACAAACCTTCCTAGGTCTGTAGTGAGAAAAGAGAGGAGAATCAGAGAACAATATTTTACAGATAGGATCTAAAGATATAAATAGAATATAGTAGTTTTCTAATGACTACTCAAAACACATTTCCAAGCCTCTGTTCAGAATCCTTCAAAGTGGTACAAAAAGAAAGGTAGGGTGTGAACTTGCAAGCTGTACAACATTTTTTATAGGCTATTACAATAAACTGTATACATGTATTCATGAGATTATTGGTGGCACTCTGTTCCTCCCATTTGCCTCATTCCCATTGACCATATGCACACCGTGGCCATCTTGCCAGCAAGGTGGTAACTAGCTGCAATTTCCCATTGACAGCCCATACATCCAAACAGAAAAGTCCTATCTGATTGTATTAAACCACTCACCAATATTGCAGCTGAAAATAAATAATCTAAAAGAGCCTCAACAATTCTGTCAGTGTGCAGGCTTTTTCTATTTACATATACTGGACTATGCTGGCCTCTTGACGCCTTGTGCCAAGACTAAGAGTGCAATTTATTTATTGGGTATGTCTATATTTAACATTTACATGTTGTCTATATTACTTTTCCACCAAACAGTTATTAGTCTACATGAGAAGATTCAGAATACCGTAAACCAAGGGTTGTTGGCATGTAGAACAAAATTATAATATTCAGAATATCCCATGAACAGATTAGCACAACCAGGACTAAAAAAGAACACGCGCACACACACACACACACCCCCCATCATCGGCGGTCACTCTTATCCGAGTATGACTGGCGTCCTTCTTGGTCCTTGTGGGTCGTCAGTTGGCGATGGAGGCCGATTCTGGACAATTACAATTTAGGCATTTAGCAGACGCTCTTAATCCAGAGCCGATTACTCTGGTGCAGTATGGACAGGGGAATGTAGTGGTGGGTTTGGACCGGTTTATTGGATGCTCTCTCCTTTCTGAGTCTGCACTTGTCCTGTGCAGCATGGCGGAGGTCATCATCATATTTTGCAGCACCCTCACAGACAAGGTTTCTCCAGGTCGTCCTGTCTGTTGCCTAGTCTTCCCAAGCTTTTAGGTCAATGTGGCACTTCTTTAGGTTTGTTTTAATGTTGTCCTTAAACCTCTTCTTTTGACCTCCCGGAGCCCGTTTCCCTTTAACAAGCTGGGAGTACAGGACTTGTTTTGGGAGGCGAGAGTCAGGCATGCGGACAACATGGCCAGTCCATCTGAGCTGGTTTTGGGCAATGGTGGCAGTGATGGTGAGAACGTTTGCCTCCTCCAGGACGCTGGTGTTGGTGCGCCGATCCTCTCAGCTAATCCTAAGGATTTTCCGGAGACACCTCTGATGGTACGTCTCAAGTGCTACATGAGAAGATTCATAATACCGTAAACCAAGGGTTGTTGGCATGTAGAACACAATTATAATATTCAGAATATCCCATGAACAGATTAGCACAACCAGGACTAAATAAGAACACGCAGGGTAAGGAAAGGAAAGGTACTATGTTTACCCAGGGTAACTGGGCTAAGCTCAATAACTTGTTTACAGCCAGGCCCTGCTCATAGAACATTTCATGGTAGAGGTTCAATGCCTTGTCTAAGGGCACTTCAGCGGTGGTAATTTTAACGTGCCGGTCCGGGGATATGAACTAGCGACCTTCCGATATCAAGAACGCTCCGCAAACCGTTCGGCCACCACTGCCTCGCACGCACGAACGCACGCACGCACGCACGCACGCACACACACACACACACACACACACACACACACACACACACACACACACACACACACACACACACACACACACACACACACACACACACACACACACACACACACACACACACACACACACACACACACACACACACACTCTATTTCTCGTTGATGGGTAAAAGGAGCACTAACGAGTGCTCTAGACTAGAGTGGACAAGATAGTTCAGATGAAGTGGCTCAAATATTAGTTAGTTAAACAATTAATAAAATGCCATCTTTCAAATAAGAAGTTGCACAACACTAGCGTGCAAACATCTGTTCATAGATAAAGGTTCCTACAGACTATCATTACTTCCTGCAAAAAAGATGACAACTTTATCTTGGGTATAACATCATCCACCACCGTTGCTATGTATGTAGCTCGTCGCCACTTCCATAAACTCGTTGACATAATTAGGGGAGATCTGTTGAAACGCTAAAATAGAGCTTGGGTGGCACAGGGGTTAAGTATACCTGACCACCCCATATTAGAATTTCCACCGAATTTGGTACAACCTGTCTCAGGAGTCATGTGACAATGACCATCAAACAGGGTTTTGATACTCTCCTTTCCTGTATTTCGATTTCTTACAAAAGAAAAAAACGGCATATATCATGAATGCAACATCCAATCATACCCAAATAGGAATCACATGAGAGCACACCTCCAAAAGTGTTTCGCCATCTGTTGTACAAACTCAATAACCCCCGCAGCTTCTTCTTCGACACAGCCCAGGGTAGGCGAGCAGGCCTGGTGGAGATCTGGGCTCCAAGGAGCACACTTTTATAGTTTGAACCTTGTTGCACGTCATGATAGTGTGCTCAACATAATATGTTGAATATGTCATATTTAAGGTGACACTAGTATAGTATAATAATAATCAGTTATGAGTGATGTGATGAAGTATAATATAGGCTTAAAGGTAGAGCAACAGTATAATGGACAACTTCAGATACATATATACAAATTAGTCCAGATCTAGAAAACAATATCAGTTGCTTTAAAAAAAATCACACCTGTGTGAACCGAGTGGTGCAACTCCCCTCTCTCTCTCCCCCCCCCCCCCCCCCCCCCTCTCTCTCATTAGCAGGCAACAGTCTGTCAGCACTGTCTCTCTCTGTTTCTGCATGGCACAACAGCGCCCCTACTGGTACTCATACTGGTGTTCATTAACACATACATACATAGGTGAACAGGTGTACACGGACATTGCTGGTTGTAGGAGTGGTTGCACCACTCAAAAAGGGGGGGGGAAATAAAAATAAAATAAATAGTGTATTGAATGGGTATAATATTGGCCTATAAATGGTGTAAATGTCTCACATTCAAAACCAGATTATTTACAATGCTCTGGAAACCTATCTCTGTGAAATAAATTGCTATTATAAGTATCCTTGTATTGTTTATGCAGAGCTTGGGTGAGGTTACCAGGGTGGACTTCTTCCACTCCTGACATCACACAACCTAATTTCTAAATCTTTGGGCAGGCGGATATAGCTGTTTTAACATTGATTTCCTAAATGTTTATTTATTTGCCAAGTTATAAAATTGTTAGCCTATGTTTTTCACTTTATTTGAATTTCCAGCATCTGTTGCCCTGTCTCTAAGAATGATGTGGATGTGGATAAGTAATACATAATTTATATTTATCATATTCTTACATGGAACTAGATCAGAAAGATTAAATAACTGTCCTCTAGTTCTAACTGATGCTTTGTTAGAGGTTGTTTGTCTCGCCATGCTTTTGAGAATATTCTCCATAATCAACATGGACATGGGGTAGCACCATTTCTTTTCTTTAAAGATATTTTTGGGGCTTTTCTGCTTTTATTGATAGGATATAGTGGAGACTGGAGAGAGACAGAAAACAGGGACAGAGAGATAGGGAATGACACACAGCAAAGGTTGCCGGGATCGGGACTCGAATATAGTATAGTATATGTGGTATAATGCGTCTGGACCGATAGGCCAGCGGGCGCCCCAAGCTCGATATATATATATATTTTTTTACTTTTAAAAGAGGGAGGGAGGTTTGGTCCTACATGTAGCTACAGAAACACAAAATATCAATTTAATCCTATTGCCAAGTCCAGGTGGCAGGATTGGTCCGTTTCCTGATCAAAATATAAGAAAAACGGTTTCCAAAGACTTGAAGAATATCCATCACACAGTACTGCTTGTTTTGGGTATGATGAAGAGGTAAGCCTGACATCTCTGCCAGTCATGGTGCTGATTGCCTGGGAGAGACAGGCAGAAGCCCTGTGCACGCATGCCTCCCATCACCCGCTGACCTGGAAAGAGATCTACAACATCACTTCAATCATCAGAAAACATGCTGCTTTGAAGTGGGAGTGGACCCTTTGCAGATAAGTAAGCCTGGGACCGAGGCTAGAGTGGACCTAAATTGGATTATGTAGGATCTCTGAGGAGCAGCTCCCGTAGATTTGATTATGGCAGTCCCAAACTTCCCAACCCCCACCACTGCCACCTATCCTGCATGCCAGCCCCTCAGTGCATTGCAGATGAGATCATACAGGGCAGTGCTTCATGCCAGTGTGTCTGGAGCACCACTCTTTTAGCATGTGCCCATTTATTTATATATTTGACCATATATCCATCTGCCCACCATTTACCTGATTATTTCAGGATAGTTCAAAAATAGGGGGGGGGGGGTTCTTCAGGCTGACTCAATGTTCGATTGTCATGCGTCATGTTCGATTGCTATCGCTCTGTCCAGAATTACATATACAGTACATATGTTACAATAAAATCGAGAAACCAGTGAAATCGAGAAAAACTAGGTGAGGGGGGGGTGTCGGCATGTCAAACAGGAAGGGACAGGGCTGTAGCTAGGGCATAAATTGATTGAAACCTATAGCATAATAAAATGGACAAATAGCTAATGGCTGTATTATATTTGTAACATCACACAGATTGAGTGTAATGGTGAATTATAATTATGAAATATACTGAGACAAAATGGTAAAAGCTACCAGTCACACTTTTCTGCAACTGATTGGAATTTTGAAATTTAAACAGTTCTTATTTGAGATGTTTTTGTACAGGAAAGGATTTCCCCAAGAAACAGTTTGGACCGTTTTAAAACCCAACAGACGAAAAAGCCTTCTAACACCAACATCAAATGCTACACACCAGAGTGGCACTTCTATTTTGGAAGGGAATAACACCCAGTCCTGGTTTAACATGGGCTCATTATGGAGGAAGTGGGTTCTACAGCCAGGAAGTTTCATTGCTTTCCAAATAAATCTCACTAAACAGAGCTATAATCCAAATTCCTCATCTTGTGGAGTCCTCCCTAAGTCCTCACATTACTTGCGTTTGAAAACCAGGCATGAGATCACATGCGATCTTCAGAGACATTTTGCATGAAACATCCTCCAGATCACTCACTCAAGCATATGCATTAATGATTAACAATAGACTGCGTAAGTATACATGGGTGTTTAAACAAAAAGCCAAGAATCGAAAGGGAGGTCGTATTTTTCGTTTTCTTTTATAGAAAACTGCAACTTTTTGCCCAACACAGGCCAGTTTTTTAGTGTTTTCCACATAAAGGGGCATGCAGCTCTCAAATTCAAACCAGCCCATGAAAATATATCAAAAAAGAATGAGGCCTTTTAACATTCCTCCACTTTTCCCCGATGACACATAGGGTTTTCATTAGCTTGCTGACTGCTGGCAAATCCAAGACATCAACTTTGATTATCCTTCATGGAATCTGGCAGTAGAACAATCAATGCCTGCCACGACTGGGTATAACAGTCTGTGTGCCATTTAAAAAGGATTAACTAATTCAAATAACACATACTTTGTTATAATGCCACCAGAAATGAATAGTGATATCACCATGCCAATATCCTCACATTAATCAATGAGGAAAAGGCAGGGTAAATTAAAATCACTGACATGAGGCATTCAAGTTGGGTGACTCAACTGACAGTCCCCCGTTGCTGCATGTGGATACTTGTCACTGAGGGTAAACAGCTCTCTTGGCCTGGTTTTCTAAGCTGACATCCACCCCCCACCCCATCTCCTTGTGCAGTGTGGCGTCAGCTGCAATGAGCTCCAGATGTGGCCTGGCACCCCTCCAGTCACGGCACTGGATGTGGTTAGAAGGACTGCAATGGAAACACGTCCACCCACCAGCCGACCCAATGAAAGTTCCTTAGACTTCAGTGTGTGGTTTCTGTCGCGACTCCATATTTACAGTGACTCTGCAGACACAGAAGCAGTGCACCAAGGCTTGGTATAGCTGGGTAGGGATGACTGAAAATAGATTTCCCAAGTATGCATGCACACATATGATAATGTTTGATACTCAATCTGTTTGAAAGAAATACTTCCACAAACCACTTTTTCCCATCGATGTTGGCATCTGCTTTTAAATGCACGTAACAAATCATCCATCATATACATTACATACAAAAAGAAGAAAAATAATATATAGTCACTCATAACTTCATTAATGATCTGAAAGTGAAACAGCAGTTTGCAAATACTGAGATGGATGCATCTACAATACCTTTAATGATTTCAGATTATTGGATTCATGTCACTGCCCTTCCTAAATGGAAGAGCCAAACATGATTGCCAGTTGAGAAACAGTGACTGTGTTTTGCCTAAAACAGTAGGTACTAACAGATGGCACTTCTCTCACTGGCCATTTGTAAAGTTGTCACTTTAGCAGGCATGTCCAGTAAAATGTTTAGTCATTTTGAATATGTCAGCCTCTGCTGTTCAATAAAAAAAATACAGGCTAAGAATGCCAAGGGGGGGGGGGGGATTCACCCTGAGCACTGTAATAACTATAAAAATAGTTTTAAAAATGGTTCTAACTTAAATCAAGTGGATGGCAGAGGTCACACCAACTATAAAATAAACACAATGGTGAACGATATAGTTATAGTTATCTTTCTAGTTCTAGTGCTCAGTGTGAATGGCACTTTACCCTGGCCTCACCAGTGTTTAAACTAATATTATATTTAAGTCTTTGACAAAAAATACATATTTTCAAATGAAAAAGTGAAAATGTTCAGTTGAATTTTTTTTTTTTTTTTGTGGAAGGGTCTTGGGACAAAGTATATTAAATTATACTGAAAGTTCGGTGTAAACAAAGTTGTATAACATTTAAAGCAGAAAATAAACACATTTAATAAGATTGATATAACTAGATTTTGTGTCTACTACTTTATTTGGTGGACAATGTTCCTGAGTGCCCACTCCAGTGCTGTATGTAGGCTAATTTAGTTTTGCACTCAGGTCTTGCTTTAAGCATGATGCATTACAATCAAGACAGTTATGTTAAACCTTTCCCTCATTTTAACAACCACTCGCTTTAGTGTTCCAACAGTGATAGGAGGATTGAATGAGGTCAATCCAAGGAGCTTCTGCACATCAACATAGACTATTACCATAAATCTAGGTGAAGACTGCAGACAGGGTAAAGCAGTTGTTGATACAACAGCACCTCCTACTGTTTGACATGGACAGTACATTGGCTGACGTTTGGGTGCATTTAAGGTTGGTGATATTGTGTGGTTACACACAACTTGCTCTCAACTGCCCCAGAGTGTGAGTGTGACACGTGTGTGTGCGTGTGTGTGTGTGTGTGTGTGTGTGTGTGTGTGTGTGTGTGTGTGTGTGTGTGTGTGTGTGTGTGTGTGACGAGAGAGAGAGAGAGAGAGAGAGAGAGAGAGAGAGAGAGAGAGAGTGAGAGAGAGAGAGAGAGAGAGAGTGAGAGAGAGAGAGAGAGAGAGAGAGCGAGAGCGAGAGAGAGAAGGAACAATCCTCAATATCCATTCAGCCAGTTCGGACAAAAGGAATACAGCAGAAGAGCAAACAATGTGCATTGCACAATGAAACTATCTGCAGAACAAATGACATAAGTCTGGGAGCCTGCCATTTGTCACACACCTTGTAAGGTTGAGGAAAGGTTAATACCCAGTTAACCCCCAGTTTTACTGAAGACTTACATTACACAATGTAAATTAGGTTTATGTGAACTTCTCCAAAACTATGTGGTAAGGACTGAGTTTGCCAAGCAAGACAACATAAGTTATCTGGGCATTCAGATATTCTACTCAACAAGTAGCTCACCTTCAGTGTCCAGTCCACACAACACCCTTGTCAACTTGAAAAAGTACAGTCCAAGCACCCCCTCCCTCATGAAAGTATATTCACAATAGCTCATTCCTAGATTCATTACTAAACTGAACTGATGGAAGTAATGTGGGCATGATTGGTATGTTTTCATGATCATCTCTTTGGCTTATAGTATTAAGGTTTAAAAAAAAAAAATCCTATTCCACCACACTACAGCACAGATGACACTCTGATGTGATGAATGACCAAATCCAGGACCACAACTAATCCCCCTCAGTTTGGAGTTCATATAGTTTATTGCTCACTGGTAGGGTACCTCTTGGTGGCGTTTCCCATGAGTAGTCTTGGTTCAGCACAGATGAACAGATGAAAATCATCCTTGTTTCACTCTGATGGTTTTAGCAGGTCCTGCAGATGACCCTCTTTGACTAGCTGGTAAGGAAGCTGGTCCTTCTTGTTCACCTGAATGTGGAGGGAGGGACAGTGCTGGAGCAGCAGCTTGCATACCTCCTCCTGGCCACGTTCTGCAGCCTGCTCAGCCATTTAAGAAAACAACACACATAACGGTAGAAGTTAAAAACAACAAACTCTCTCTCTCTCCCTTTAGTTTTTGGTTGTAGTTTTTTGCACTGGTGTAGTATTGTATCACACCAAAAGCTGGACATGTGTAGCAGGCAGCCTTCTTTCTATTTCAGTAGCGACTTTGTAGCTTACCTTGTGTAAAGCTGATGCTCCGTCATCATCACATAGCCGGGGGTCTGCTCTATGGTCTAACAGGAGCTGAACGACTTCCACATGACCACAGTATGCAGCTCGATGGAGCGGTGTTGCACCACCTGGTGTCTGCGGCGAGGCACACGCGCCGCTCTCCAGAAGGAACTTGCATACAGCAAGCTGGCCACTGCGACTCGCATAGTGCTAAAATGAAACATGCAAGGAAATATCAGAGAAATTTACATCCATTAACACTGCTAACAATCGAACATATTTCTGTCACCCTCACCAGGGCAGTGTATTTCGACGAGTCTCTCAAGTTGGGGTCTGCGCCCTTCTGGACAAAGTTCCTGACTCTCTGCAGGTCTCCATCCATTGCTGCAGTCCAGATACCTGTAGTGTATATAATGACAGGGGTATAGCTGCATGACCTTCCCATTCCCAATGAACCAGTCACCATGGATGAGGGCCATGGCTACCAAGCTGTGGGGAGGATGGACAGACAACGGAGGTTCTAAAATACATGCCCGTAGTCGTAGATGATGAAGTGGTGGGATTTATCAACAAAGCTTACAGGTCTGGCGAGCTACCCGAGCTGTAACATCCAATTGATCATTTTTCTGGTACTTTATGTGATCTCAAACCAACCTTTTTCAGGGCAATTAAGTTCTTAAAGTAAAGGATCCCAATGTTCACCACCAGTCACTTTCACAATTTTAACAAGTAGCTAATGTTTAGAACTGAATAGGGAAGTGAACTGAATAGGAACTTTACAAAGTGTCGCATAGCCAAAACCATATTGCCTTAATTTGACTGCGGGAACAGACCCACTGCATGGTACACCAAGTTTCCATCCTTCCAATTTCAACTCTAATGGGCCAATATAATAAGAACTCATTTTGACTTATACTTGTCTTGAATGTGTTTGGCTGACTGAGAATAATTGATGGTGTAACTAAGGACACAGAATAGCCGATTTCCCATACATTCATTACATTATTTTGCAAGTATTCCATTTCCATAGAACCACAGAACACTTGCAGATCTATGATACGAAAGTTGAAGTCAGACTCGATCAAATACATCTACACTGTAGTCTTGACTCTTGATCCAAGGCTATTTATTCACTGAATACTTTAGCTGCGACGTAACATCATCCATTCTGGTGAGAGTGTAACTCGTAGTAGTCAATTTGTTAACCTCTTTCGAAGTCCATTTCATCCAGAGTCTGGTAGACACTGGGCGACGTAACTGTATGGGTGCAACAAGAACATTGTTCCGAATCAGACGACATCAAGAGAAAGAAGTAAGCAGAACACAATTCGTGTTAAACGTTTGTTCTGACACAAACAAATAAACAACAACACTGTGACGCCCGGCTTCCGGGTTTCTCCTTCTTCGTCTACATACGGATGGTAAATATTTGGTGCATTGGCACCACCAACTGGCGTATCCGAAGAACTACGCCCATCCCCAGAAGGACCCACAGTCTTGATCACATCCTAAAATAAACAGTGATACAGTCACGCGATTACTTCTGTAGCCTACCACGGTAGAATCAGATTTAAGATGTGTTTAAACATATGGTTTGTGAAATCCCTTTAAATGGTCGGGTGACATGGAAGCATGCACTTTACCAGGAATTTTATTTTTTAGGCTTCCCAAATAATCACTGCATGATGCCCCCACACCCTGCACGAGTAATACCCCAGTAATAATCGATAATTCGAGGCGACATTCAAATATTCAAGGTATTCAAAGCAAATCGCCGCAGGCCCCAGCCCGTCGCATTTATCGAGCATCCCCTCCGTGGTCTCTGCACTGCAGTAAGTACTCGGGTTCCGCAAATTCCACTCCACACAACTGAATCTCGGAGTCGGAAGTGGGTCGGCTTTGCCTTCAAAATAAATGTCTAAAATATTGTCTGCTCATCATACCAAACATTGTAGGGGAGGGGGGGGGATCACCAAATCCACGAGGGATCTTGTGTAATGTGTAATGCTTAATTGGGTTGTCCACTCAGAATTAACAGTCTTTGTACCAGAGTTTGTGCTTGAAATGTACTGTAATTCTGCAAACTGTTAATAAATATTTCAATCAATCAAAGATTCACAGTACCTCTATAAAAATAATCTGTATCTTTAAAATACAGAAGAGACTCATTGTTGTTCATTTTTCCTAGTAAAATAAATAAATGGAGGCTCAGTTATTATATCAAGGAAACAATATTTATTCGTCAACTGTATTTTGAAATCGGAAGTCTTGCCTTTATATTTTTCCGTGGTGACGCACTTGACGCTGTGCTCACTGCTTACTGCTCTGCCCTATGCGTGTGAGTCTCGTGTTGTCTTGTTATAACCAGCTAATAGCAAAGCCAGACAGAGTTAGAAAGCAAACATTACGTTTTCTTTGCAACTGTAGCTATACCCTCAAGCCAAAGCGTCCAAAATAATGAGAAGAGTCAACTTATTTGTTAACGGGACATCTAAAGATGGCAAGGTGCGTATACTGTAGCTTCCTAGTCAACTCAACGAGCCATGGGCCGCAGAATGACTGGCCTTAGCTTAAGGTGTTTCATTGTTTAGGCTTTGCGAATTGCTGCATACATTGTCGTATAAATTGTTTATTACAATGTTACATGTTACCCGTTAGGCAGCAGGTTACAAGTTCAGCTGTAAATGTGCTTCTCTTCTCTGGTCCAGGGTTTTAGGCTATGTTAAAGATCACATAGATTTCGCTCCAACTATGAGAAATCATGCGATTTATATAGTACTACAGCCTACCATATAATATCTCAAGTTCGTCAGATTCAGACAGTTAGACGAAAATAATGCCGACGCTTCCTCCCCTTTCATCTCAGGTTGTAGCAGTTTATGGAACCTTGGCCGACCTCTTATCTGTAGCAAGCAATAAGTTGGGAATCAAAGCCACCAATTTATACAATGGGAAAGGTGGTCTCATAGATGACATTGCGCTGATCAGGTAATATATTGCTGTCCTGCCTTCTTCATGTACTTTGGAAAGGTAAAAATAAAAGATGTGCCTATAGGGACATAATCCCACAGTGGCACTGGCCTAAATTGGTGCTAGACTGCTAGTCCCATGGGTGCTGCCCCAGTGGCTGACCCCTGTTAAGAGATCAATAAAGTAGGCCTATATCTTGTACACCAAAATATGTTCTGCCTGACTGTGTGATAATTAAGTTGCTTCATACTTTTACTGTTGTAGGGATGATGATGTTCTGTATGTCTCAGAGGGAGATGATCCATTTATTGGTGAGTATATTTACCAATGTGTCTTTTTCCAGACTCCTTGGAAATGTCCTGCCTTATTACTTTACTGTCTACTTGTATGCTTTTCAGATCCTCAGAATGAAGTCAAAGTTCCATCTGAGCTACCAGGAGCGCATACTGATTGGTTAACCCTCAATATTGGTGGGCGTCTCTTTACCACTACCCGGTAGGTGCATAATATATTATTGTGCTGTGCAGTGTTCGCATACATGCTTAGTAAACGGATTACAAAATCTCAAATCAACAAAGTGACAGTTTAATTGTCATCAATTTGGATCATTTCTGTCTTGCACACAGGAGCACTTTGGTCAGTAAGGAGCCAGAGAGTATGCTTGCACACATGTTTCGAGAGAAGGGTAAGTTAACAGTAACAGTATGGAACATGTTTTTACGGTGTGGCTCTGTAGGAGGCTATTTGTCTAGAGATGGGTGTGTCTGTCTGTCTTTGAGTCTGTACTGGACAGATCATGTGCTATCTGATTGCCACTGGGAAAAATAATTGCCTCCATTTGAAATATTTAACTTCAATTTTATAATGGAAGTCAATGGCGGTTAGATTGGTCTGAAACCGTGTCCAAATTTGATAGATATGACTGAGATACATACTGATGCCATAGACTGGCCATATGCGGTCAGAGATCCACAGGGATCCTTAAATGCCTATTCATACTCCAGTTTTAGGTATAAGGTGAGCAGTGAGTCGCTTATCACCACAGCGTGATGTCATGTTGTAGTTTTCGGTGGCCACCTTATCACCAAAGTATGAATAGGCCTTATGTCCTTAATAGGAGCCATCTGTCAGACTGGGTGTTGTGAACCTCTGTGTTTGCTTTAGATGTGTGGGGGAACAGACAGGATGAACACGGGGCATATCTGATCGACCGCAGCCCTGAATACTTTGAGCCTATTCTTAATTACCTGAGACATGGTCAGCTTATAATCAATGAAGGCATCAATATACGGGGTAAGTTTTTCAAGATGTAAAACATTTACATGATCCTTCTGAATAGATTCATAGAAATCATCTGGGAATTCACTGTAAAATGGGTGCTAATTGAACTCAAATGGACCCATAATGAGCTTACTGTAATTTTGCAAACTGTAATTTATTTTATTAGTTGTATTATCCAAATGGTCTTTTAAGGTGTCCTAGAGGAGGCTCGCTTCTTTGGAATTGAGCAGCTTGCTGAGCAGTTGGAAGTAGCAATAAAGGTGACCAGAAGCCTGGAAAATAGCATATGCATACTTGATAAATGTACTCTTTTGAGAGTATACTTACATACTATTTCTACTTTTAAACAGAACTCCCAGCCACCAGAGGACCACTCTCCAATCTCTCGTAAAGAATTTGTTCGTTTTCTGCTTGCCACGCCCACCAAATCAGAGCTCCGCTGTCAGGTACAACCAAATTTGTACTTTAACACTGAATACATGGTATATTTAAACAATTCAATGATCAAATCACAGCAAATTAATATTTAACCTTCATTTCCCCTTTAGGGTCTTAATTTCAGTGGGGCTGACCTCTCTCGGCTTGACCTACGTTACATCAACTTTAAGATGGCTAACCTCAGCCGCTGCAACCTGACACATGCCAATTTATGCTGCGCAAATCTGGAACGGGCTGATCTCTCTGGAGCCAACCTGGATGTAAGCCTAAAAACGAAATTATTGTTCACAAATCACAACCACTACGTCCTGAGTCCTCTGTCTAGGTAGTGCAGTCATCTGTTCTTCATATCTCATCTTCATCTCTGTGAACCTTTCTGTTCAGTTAAATTGACATCAATACATCAATTCCACGTCAGAGCACTGGTTGTGGGTCACCAGAAATGTTTAATTTTTTTTTGCTTTCTGTAGATGTTGTGGACCCAGTTCAATACAATGTATGTGATATAAAGTGTCCTCTTGTTCACCAAAATGTCACTCCTGCACATCTTCATTCAGGATATTTTTCTGGCAGAAAGCCAGCAACCCCAAAAAACACAAGGGATTACCGGTACTTTCAAATTCAGTAAAAAACTATAACAGATGAGATGCACATTTATATATACAGTACACATTTTCCAGGTATTGTATATTTTGATTACCCAAGGTCCACATTTTGCAAACTGCACATGAATTCATCCCCCAGAGAGTGGCAAAATGATGAACTACAGAACAATGCTATTTTTTTGGAGGTACTTGTTGGCTGGGAGTGGGAAGCATGAATCAGTTCTAATATTTTACTACTGAAATGTACTGTAAATACTCATGGTGTCTGGTGTATCTATTGAAGGGTGCTAACTTACAAGGGGTGAAGATGCTCTGTTCCAATGCAGAAGGGGCTTCTCTGAAAGGATGCAATTTTGAAGATCCATCTGGACTGAAGGCCAATTTGGAGGGTAATCCATCATATTTCTTAATCCACATAATAATCATAAAAGGAATGGCCCATAACCTTGTCTTGAATTAAAATATGATTGTATTTAGGTGCTAATCTCAAAGGAGTTGACATGGAGGGAAGCCAGATGACTGGTGTAAATCTGCGTGTGGCCACTCTCAAAAATGCGAAACTGAAGAACTGTAACCTGCGAGGTGCCACTTTAGCAGGGACTGATCTCGAAGTAAGTAAAGTTGAAAGAGCTGCCCACCACTCAGGGTTCAATTCCTGGCTGCAGTGCCTCTACTTCTGTGTGCATTACGCTCTTTGTATCATTCTTTATTTTCAGGTGAAAAAAGTGGATGGTGACTCTCTGTAGAATAGATAGGCTACTTGAATACAGAGATCTTGCCTACATTGCGTAATCAGTGTGGTGTGTAGCAACGACATCTGGGTCTAGTCACATTCCACTATGCTGTTTGATAGTGTAATTCACAAAATACAAGATGGACTCACGTAGCAAACTACAGTCACAGAAGCTCCTGTACTGATGCATTTCCCATCACAATTTTTTCCAAATAAGTAGAGCATGCTCAAGTTGTGAGTCAAAACAAATTACACTAAACTAAAGTTACAAAACTAACATAATGTAATTTCACTCTCCTGTTCTCTTGATTGCTCTTTTTCTCTCCCTCTATTCTAGTGGTTCCACAGATAAATATTGTGAATATAGCCGATCTACAAGCTCACAACGCGAGACGTGGTGAGCTTGTAGTTCAGCTATTTTCACAATGTTCTCCTCTTTCTTATATTATGTGATAATCTTTTAATAATTTACACATTCTCCTTTATGATTTATTTTTATACATTTGCAAAGTTGGATATTGCGTAATATCCTACTACCCTAATTAACACTTGACTAATACATGCCATAGGAAACCACACACACTACATTGCATGCTTCCAACTTGCATATTTACTGTACAGTTTGTGTTTGAATTAAATACTGTTATTTGCGCAACATTTTACTGTGATGCAAATGCCATCACATATTCGGCCCCTCCCCTTTTCACTTCACACACAGCACAGTATGAGTAGTACAGTACAGTGAGTACACTACAGCACAGTACCAGTAGTACAGTATGAGTAGTACAGTAGTAACAGTACACAGCATTATTATAAGTATTTATATTGTGTTATTTGTGTTCTAATCTGGAGTGGAACAATATACACTGTGTAGACTCATAAGGCAAGTTTTATAGCCAAAATATGAAATCTCAAGGATAATACAATCAAGCCTTGTTGCTTGCATGCATTAATGGGATGCATGACACGTGTTTTCTTTCGTCTTCTTTTTTCCATATTTAAAACTGCCACAGTCCAGGCATAGACAATGATATGTATCACTGTAACATATGCATACATTATCAGTGCCTTAGTATGCAGGATTGCCTACAGGATTGCAGGATTGCCTACAGGATTTCCTTGTTGTTGTACATGGGAGTCCTGGCTTATTGTTATTGTGTCTAATTTCCTTCTCTTAGAACTGTGACCTGTCCGGATGTGATTTACAAGAAGCCAACCTGAGAGGGTCTAATGTGAAAGGAGCCATTTTTGAGGAGATGCTAACTCCACTGCACATGTCCCAGAGCGTCAGATAACTCTAGCAGCAACTTAAGGTCTGCAAGTTCCACTTAGGCTGTTATTGCTTTGTCTCTCTTTTCCCTGGTCAGCCTGCCCCTCTCCTGTTATCAAACTTATAATACAGGAGTGGGGCGCTTGAAATGCAGGTAGTTACAGTATATGCACATCTCTGGCATTCCACTGAATATTATGTTAGCTTTAAATGCCTTGCACTAGAGTTTATCCAGGGTTATTCTTTTCTGTTTTGTGGCAGAATACTTCTAGAGAAATCTAATCTATCTCATCTTTTGTCACAAAAACAAAAGAAAGGCATTTCTTCTTGTATTTGGATTCAGCTGTTTAAATTTTAAGGTTTATGATTTACATCATTTTTATTTGTATTATTTGACACAGTTCTGGAAGTTGAAACGTATCAGACTGTGTACAGTAGGATTTCATGTCCAGAAGAAAAAAAAGAGCCTCATCTACTGCAGTGGTGGGGAGTTATGACTGTGTAACAGTACGGTCTTCTCAAAGTATATAGTTTACTTTGCTGGACACAGCATGATAAAAGGAGCTGATGCAAGCCAAAGCCATACAATAGCACTGACTAAATGTACTGTTACTGCAACATAAAACTATGCCAGGATTAGTTTTTCAACCCAACTTCAGTATGCAATACATCATTTACAGCTGTGTTCCTGTCCCGTCCTACTTTTGAGTATTCCTTAAAGCTAATTTATACTTCATTGGATGACCGTGTCATATTCCAAAAATGTTACTTTTTTGGAGTGCTCCAGTGCTCCACTGAGTAAGTGCATACCACATAAGTAAGGCTAAGTAAGGTCCTTTGTGCAGCTGGCCCAGGTTAAAGGCTAGGTAAGGTCCTTTGTGCAGCTGGCCCATGTTAAAATGCCACCTGAGGCTCTTTACTGCATGTCATCCCAACTCTCAACCCCACCAAAATGATATCTTAAGAAACTCAATACATTGATTTTTAAGAAGTAGAAATTGGCTTTTGCACCAAAAGTCATTTGTTTTGTGCTCTGTCGATCTACCTCTGTTTGTTTTATTACATTGTGAATGAATGTGCCGTAATCGCATGTGTTTCACTGTGGCGTTGCTTATCGTGTATGTTATTCATTATATCTATCGCCAAATACGAGAGAACAATGTCCAATTTTGTGCTTCAATGAAAGTCATTGTTAATGTGTATGATGTTTTGATGTCCAATCGTCACTGTTGTATCACCTAATCAGGAGAAGTGTGGTTGTCGATCCGGACACAGGCCAGCTAACCGTAAAGGTGATCAACAGCAGCTTATTATATAAACATTCTTCTGCTTTGCACAATGTTGTAAATGTAAAACCTTTTGCGTTGTATCTTTTAACCTAAAGAAATGTATGGTGCTTGTAATCTAAATATAAAGTCAAATCCAATACTTCCAAAACATCCCAAAGTTCATAGAGTAGTCAAATGTTACCATGTCCTGCACTACGTATGTCTGTCAAGGAACAATCTTGTGTTTTTACTGGACTCTTAACTGTCCGCCTGCATGTTTGAAGAGCTATACTCCTCTTTGGCAAAGTTACTGTAGGTGTAGTAGCTTAAGCTTTATGGAATGTGCAATGTGCTGTTTAACCCAGCTCAATAGTAGGTACCCTGCCTGTGAGAATGACCAATGAAGGCAATCATGTGTTTATTAATTTCACCTTGAGTGAAGATCAGTGTAAGAGTTATGGTTATTTATTTTGATACATAATACTGATTCGTTTTGAAAGACAGTGTAGCAGAGTCCCACCTGTCTATAATTATTGCACTTGACCGTGGAAATATATTTTCCATAAATGACTGTTATAAATAAACGTATAAAGATGATAAAGTGCTGTTTGTCATGTGTTTTGCAACATAATCAGCTGCAAGTATCTCAGTTGCAAGAGATTACGTTTGTCTTAACTGCAGACAATGTATGACAATGTAATTATTTGAAATGAGAAGCAAGTAAGTCGACCTATGATTCATTTTATAGCCATGCTTAGCTTGCCTCGTGTGTGTCATTTGTTTTCCCCCAGACCGTATAAGAGCAAATATCACAAAGTGTAATCTTTTAAAAGGCCTGGCAGTAGATGTTCTTTTAAAGATATGAAATTCCACTTTGTGACCCCCACCAGTGAAGGGTTAGATGTTAACTACCTATAAAAGCTTCAGAAAATAGTGTGCAGCTCCATTCATGTAGAACTACAGATAACAGCTAATCAAAGAGAGAGGCAGTCCTGCATGTGCCTGGAAAGGCAAGAGGAAGTCCTGTGCTGGACAACATAAGCAATGTATTGATCAGAACTGAGATATTTCATTGTGTGTTGGAACAAGATCAATTTTATTTTAAAGAACAAAGCTAACCAATTTTCCATTTGTAATGTGAAAGTGCCTCATTTTTAGAACGGAAAGCAATAACCTGGTACTGTGCTGCTCATTTGAGCATAGATAGACCATATGGTCTCTGAGCCCAGGGGGAAAGGAAATCAGAGAACCTTTCAGATAGAAACCACACAGGACAGTGTAAGAACTACCAGTAAGTGCATACTCTTGTGGTTGCTATCACTGTCAGCCAAAGGCCCTGCACAATCTGTGCCTTCTTGTGCAGACTACCAGTAACTACTAATACTACAACTTGACCCCAAATGTTTCAAGTTGGCCTCATGGTGATACTAAACCCATTTTGGGTCGGGAACCCCTTTTGGTGTTTTAAATATTATGTTATAATTTAGCTATTGAAAAATAGCAGATCTACAAGCTCATAGCGCGCTACGAGCTTGTAGGTCTGCTATTTTTGAAAAATCGTGCAAATGTGACACAAATCTTTGAATATATATATTCTTTCAGAATACTTTTTTTTTTAACGTCAGGCCTAAATTTAACAGCCCGCTTTATGTTTTGACCTATAACTGTTGAACAGTATGTCATACAATGAATCTTTACTTTTTGGATCATGATATTACTCGAACATATTATAGACCATTTGTGCCTAACAAAATCTTCTGTCACTTAGCATTTTCTTCAAAACACTCTTTGCTACTACTCAATACTACAGATTTTGTCAAAAACTCAATACCACACATCTATGGAGTCATGTGATGAGCATGTACAGATTTTTACATGCTGCTTGCCTATAATTGTGTTCCAAAGTTGGTGGGTGGAGCCTATTTTTAAATCCTCATGAATCAAGATTCAAATGATTCCAAATGTTAATCATACATTGATTTTTTTAATTTGTTGGGGGGGATTCGAAACGGGGTGTGTTAAAAATATATAGTCCCCTCCTAGCCACTGCCTGGGAGCAATATTAAGCCAGCAGAGGGCACTAGCAAATAGTGTGAACTTCACTCCTTGATCTTTTCTTTGACATTTTAGAATATTTAAGAATATGAATAAGAATATGAAAGAATATTTTAACGCCTCAGTGATTCATAAAATATTTCCTACCAGAATAGTGACATCACATCACATGTAAAACCTATACACAAATAATGTAAAAAACATAATATGTGGAAGTTATGAAGTTGGTGTAATCGATAAAACCGCGAAGGGAACATTGGGAATGCGTTTGTTGTGTTTTTTACTTGTTACTTGCCACCTGAGGGTTCTTTTAGATCTAGAACAATTTCTTCAATGTTTTTAGCCATAGGCTATATTGGCTCAGATATATAGTTTGTCTGATGTAGATGATATACTATTTGTGGGGATTCTAATGGACGTATTGGCAATCATAATGATTATATACCAGACATTGATAATGTATCCCCCAGAAACAATCTAGACCTTTCTGTTAATAAACATGGAGAGGTTTTAATTGAACATTTTGAGAGATGCAAAATGCTGTGTAGTTAATGGGAGAATATCAGGTACTGATCATTTTACCTCAGTCTCCACTATAGTGGAGAGCTGTAGTAGACTACATCATTGTCCCCCATGAAGGGTTAAATAACTGTAATATGTGTGATTTCTGGACCCCAAATTGGTTATTGGAGAGTTTAGGTTCAGATACTATTTCTCTACTGGGAGACAGATGTAAAATGTCTGATCACTCAGTATTGATGTTATTTCAGACTAGATCTATTAAAAAGAAAAAGAGGTGCAAGTACCCAGGAGCCAAAATAATTTATAGAAGAATCCCTGAACGTTTTTTGTCATCTAACGTATGTAATAGTAACTGATTGGAGCTTAATGACCAGTTGAAGTTAAATATGAGTAACCAAGTTCATATGGATGCTGACAAAGTTTGAGTGTTTAATATAGAATTGGATAAATGTGTTAAAAACAGTATTCCAAAAAGAATACATAAACCTTATTGGAATCAAGAGTTACAAACGCTATGGGACCATGAAGAGCAGTAGATAGGAAATTCCTAAAGTGTGAAAATAAAAACTTTAAATATAGTCAAGGGGAATTCGATAAAAGGTTACGTGCAGTGAAGCGCAAGTTTAACCGAGGAATGTCATTATATATTGAGCAATAATAATAATAATAATAATAATAGTAAATAATAATAAACTCATAATAGTCCATAAGCTTATGACAACTTTTGCTATTAACGGAGATACGGGTGAGATGTTGAGACTTTGGAATAGACTTGTTAGTATGTCAGACAACAGACTAACCAAACATAATGTTTAACTGGGACTTTCTAATGGTTACCCCTGGGCCAATGAAGTAAAATCTTTATTCTTCATGAATAATTCATCATTTATTTATTTAAATGGTTTATGCTGTAGCATACATGAAATGCAGAATTATATGTTCCTTTCCTTAAATACTGTATAAAGATAGGTGGGCTGTTGACCTATGGTGCAAACCGAAAGTATTAAAAATAATTGGGGCCCTGGCCCCAATGATGTTATGTTATGTTATGTTATGTTATGTTATGTTATGTTATGTTATGTTATGTTATGTTGTTCTTGTAAAGGCATTTTTGTTTTAGCAGATCTTTTATGCAAGGCTTGGGGGGAAAATGCAGAATGTTCTGTTTGCTTATGCAACACATAAATAAAAGAATAATATAACTATCATAATGACTGTAAATAATCAGTTTAGAGTGTAACCAGAATTTGGATCTGATCTTGTCAATACTATAATTTATATTAATTTAATTTAATTCGTTTGGGTTCAGACATGCATCCATCTAAATATAAACGAAGCAGTCCTGCAATTATAGTGCATCACTGCACCAGATAGGCTAATGACAATTCTCATTGTTTGCCTGGCTTACTCCAAATATACACCACAATCTCTTCTGGATAACAAAAGACCAGCTGACAATTCATTCGACCAGTAACATAAAAATTGTTGGAACATGTACACATATGGAATTTAAACAAACAATGAAAATGGCATTCATCATGACCATTCGACTGTGAAAGCACAATGTGCAATATCCTGCTGATTAGTGAATAGGTCAGACTTAAAATAAAATCTCAAATGGACTGTGATTTTCAAAGTATTTCAATCTGTCTGCCACTCTGCTCTGCTACTCAGCAAACACACAAGACAGATAATCACTTCCACAGGCATCTTGTTGATGAAATCGCAAACATTGGCAGTGAGGACACTCATTGCATCATATGGAAGAAGTATTGCCCTGAAGTTGATAAGGAATAAACATAACACATACTGTGAGCTACAGTATCACAGGTGAATGAAGAAAAACATTTACACAAGCTTGATTTTGTTAGGAGCAGCAATTCTATGATTACATACACTATTTTGAAATGACCGTACCAGACTGTACTGTACCGCACTGTACCTTACTGTACTGTATTGTACCATACTGTACCGTACTGTACTGTACCATAATGTGCCGTACTGTACTGTACCATACTGTGCTGTACTTATCGACATCGCAGTCTCGGAAGGTTCTGCTGTGGCTGCGAAGACCAGCAAGTGTGAGGCAGGCTCGGCCGGTCCCACGTGACATGACTGATGTTGAATGACTTGAGGACGTCCTTGTAGCGTAGCTGAGGGCGTCCAATCGGTCTCTTGCCAGATGACAGTTCCACATAAGGATGTCCTTTGGGATGCGACCATCGTCCATCCGACGGACATGGCCCAGCCAGCGGAGGCGTCGCTGCCTCAGGAGAGAGTACATGCTGGGAAGCTGTGCTCTCTCCAGGACTGCTGTGTTGGTGACCATATCCCTCCAGGTGATGCCCAGTAAACGCCTAAGGCAGCGAAGGTAGAAGCTGTTTAGCCGCCGCTCTTGGTGGGAGTATAGGGTCCAGGTTTCACTACCGTACAGGAGTGTGCTGATGACACAAGCTCTGTACACCTGTACCCTTGTGTGGAGAGTAAGCTTTCCGTTGTCCCAGACTCTCTCAGTGAGCTTTCCGTTGTCCCAGACTCTCTCAGTGAGCTTCCCAAAGATAGAGGCAGCTTTTCCGATGGGGCCACTGATTTCAGCATCGAGCGACAGGTTGTCAGTGATGGTGGACCCAAGGTAGGTGAAGGTGTTTACGGCTTCCAGTGTGTAATTGTTGATGGTGATAGAGGGGGGATCTCCAGTGCCTTGACCCATCGTCTTGGTTTTGTTTATGCTGATGGTCAGGCTGAAGTCCTGACAGGCTTGGGTGAACTGATCCATGAGGGTTTGCAGGTCCTCCTGGGTGTGCGCTACCACTGCTGCGTCGTCAGCAAACAGCATGTCCTGGATGACGTGTGGCCTGACCTTTGTTTTGGCTTTCAGACGGGCAAGGTTGAATAGATTATCATCTGTCTTTGTGTAAAGGTAGACTCCCTCAGTTGCTGTACCGAAAGCTTGGCGCAGGAGGAGGGAAAAGAAGATCCCGAACAGGGTGGTCGCCAACACGCATCCCTGCTTGACACCACAACAGATTCTGAAGGGGTCTGAGGTGGACCCATCAAACTGGATGGTGCCTTGCATGTCAGTGTGAAAGGACTGAAGGATACACAGGAGTTTGGGGGGGCAGCCTATCCGTTCGACCAACTGGAAGAGGCCACTCCTACTCACAAGGTCGAAAGCTTTTGTTAGGTTGATAAACGCCATGTAGAGTGGTTTCCTCTGCTCTCTGCACTTCTTGCATTAAAGTCACCCAGCAGGCAAAGCTGATCTTGTTTGGGGATGTTTTTTACAGTCGCCTCAAGTTCATCGTATAATTTGTCCTTTGTTTCTTGTGAGGCGCTAAGTGTTGGTACGTACACACTCACCAGGTGGACAGGTCCCATGGTAGTGTTCAGGCAGATGGTTAGGATTCTCTCTGAGTCACCTGTGGATGGTACTATTGCACCCAGTAGAGTGTTTTGGACTGCAAAGCCAACTCCATATTCCCTGGTTTCACCAGGAGGGTTCCCCTGCCAGAAAAAGGTGTAGTCTCTTTCTCTCAGTGAGCCTGATGAGAGGAGTCAGGTTTCCTGAAGTGTAGAGATGTCTATCTGACGCTTCAGGAGTTCATTGTTAATAACTGCAGTCTTGCGTGCATCGTTTATGTCTAGCAGGTTGTCATTTAGTCCGGGCGTCATGGTCCTAACGTTCCAGAATCCCAGACATAATGCTGGAGTCTTAACTTTGTTTGCACAGATTTACAGCCCACTTGTCAGGATGAATCCCTTAGCTTCATGCACCCAATGAAGCAGGCAAGCTGTGGCGGGACAGTACCTAATTGGCTGGGGGCTTCCCAGCTTGAGGTGGGCGGTAGCTGTCCAGTGAGATTAATCATCTCTCCCACCGACGGAGGCAGCTCCTGGCGCCCATCTCTACGCCAAACGAGAAAGGGCTTATAACCGGTAACTGCTGACCTCCCGTGTTGTCTTCACTGCACAGTGAAGCTGGAGTTTCCTCTCCAGGGCACAAGATGCCTGAGCAAGATGTATGGAGACCCTGTGTTGCCCAGGCAACAGGGACCCCCTCTCTGCCTCGCTGGCGTGATCCAAAGGAATGGAGAACCAATACATTCGGTGTCAGTTCATCTGCAGGAGTTGCCAGAGCACACTGAACTGCCTAACGGAATCCAAGCCGTGTTTTCTGTCAGGGTTTGCTCAAGGCAGCGGGGGCATAGATGTGGTTGGCGGTAGCCTGAGTCCGCGAGGACGCAATTACCGTGTGGCCACGAGGAGGCACTGTAGGGGTCTTGGTGGTGGAGAGGCTATGTACCAGCAGGAGGAGGCTTACACACTCGGCTCCTCTTTTCACCCCCCGAGGGGGGCTAGCTGGCGGCGGTAGCTGTAAGCAGAGAGTAGCAAGCAGGAGCAGCATGCATCATGCACTAACTACAAGATCGTCCCCCAATTCTATCGCACCACATAGCATCACGCACACACACCCTGTGTGCAAGCACACACACCATACTACCATACTGCCATACTGTGCCGTACTGTACTGTAGCTGACAGTACAGTACAGTACAGTACAGTACAGTACAGTACAGTACAGTACAGTACAGTACAGTACAGTACAGTACAGTACAGTACAGTACAGTACCTAAAATGTGGCCTAAAATGTGATGTAATTTGCATCACTGTGAAATGTAACATGGTATTTGCAAATGCAAACTGTACAGTAATTATGACAGTTGCATGGATGCAACAGTGCGTTATGTGTGGATAGGCATGCAGTAGGTATTGTGCATGGAGACATGTGTGCAAACGGAGTGGTTTGGTAGGAGAAGGCGAACAAAGGCGAACATTTGGGCGCAGGGCTTTCAATTAGTGTGGCAAGATGATAATAAAGTTGTCTCATCTCTTATAATAAAGTGTATTTGCCCCACTTCCTTATCAGACAACTTATCATTGATGATGTGAAAAGTAATATCACAATGAAATGATGATGTTAACAATATTAATAGCAATTAAACACATATGGCATATTTCACAGTAGAGAGTTTAGTGATTCTCGTTCAGTGTGTGTGTTGTAGTAAATATTTAGTAATAGTATATTTGAAATCAAATAATGACAAATCAATTAACACTGTATCCAGAAAACACTTGTTGGAGGCTCAGGCATGGGTCATGTTGGTAACTGTACTAAATAATGGTAACTGTACTAAATAATTTAGTAGAACTAAACTGGTCTCCACAAGATGTTCTTGAAGCAGGTGAAGTGAAGTGAACATCCATCCATCTTCAACCGCTTATCCGTAGTTGGGTCGCGGGGGCAACAGCTCCACCAGAGTGCTCCAGACTTCCCTCTCCAGAGCAACATTAGTGACTTCCTCCTGGGGGATTCCGAGACGTTCCAAGGCCAGAGAGTCGATGTATTTCCTCCAACTGCGCCGTAGTCTGCCCCGGGGTCTCCTCCCAGTGGGACGTGCGTCGAGGACCTCCCTAGGGAGGCGCCCGAGAGGCATCCTAACCAGATGCCTGAACCACCTCAGCTGACTCCTTTCCAGGTGAAGGAGCAGCGGTTCTACTCCGAGTCTCTCTCGTGTGACTGAACTTCTCACGCTATCTCTAAGGAAGATGCCAGCCACCCGTCGAAGAAAACTCATTTCGGCCGCTTGTATTCGCAACCTTATTCTTTCAGTCATGACCCACACTTCATGACAATAGGTGAGATTGCTCGGTAGATAGAGAGCTTTGCCTCTCTGTCTGTGAAGTGAACATCAGGGAGGGAAATAAAGCCCATATGCAATGGTGTAGGAACCACAACACCACCTCCTGCTGAGATGACTCAGGCCAGCAATTGAGTCTAAGTCCTCCCACATTAATATTACATGTGCAGCGCGTGCAGACGGGTGTGCTTGAACTTATGGGAATAAATCTAAAATTATTAATAATAATTAATAAGTATTTTAAATCAGGGAGCCTGACATGAAAGATCTTTATGCCTAGCACACCAATCACTTCTTCTAATTGATCTAATTCCCTACCCTCTTTGGATCCATACTGATCAATTAATCTTTCCCCTAACATCCATTAGTATTTTTGTGAACTGAGGTGTGAAAATACTGGTACAGTAAGTACGCAATAGTTGATTAATGATTATACATTGACGCATGTATTATGCAATTTCTGCATGATGATAGTCCAAAATAATGGTTATAGAGTAATGAGTCCACAGCAGCACTGTATGTTATTGCCCCCCCCCCCCCCTACACACACTATTGCTATTACAATTATATCTCACATTCTTTCATTGATTTATTTCTTCTCTATCTGTATGAACACCTTTGTAGCCGAGGGACGGTTAAATCAGGTAGAAGCAGCCTCTGTCAGAGGGTTCAATAAAGTGTATTTAATGTGATGCTCCTCAGTTGAAAAGAAACACTGAATTGCCTATAATGATGTTGTAGCTATCGTCAACTAATCCTAACTATAGTCTTCTAATCCAAGCAAAAGACGTATAGGTCTGCTCAGAATTCATGGATTATAAACCCACTATATCTATCTATCTATCTATCTATCTATCTATCTATCTATCTATCTATCTATCTATCTATCTATCTATCTATCTATCTATTAATTATATCAATATATCTAATGCAGTGTGTTTAATTAGTCATGTATGGTTGAGATGTTGGTGCCAAATGTATTTTTGCTACAACAGAAGCATAAATGAAAGCACAAACATGCTGTGCTGCCTAATACAATCCTGGGGGAAAACTGTCTGACACCAATCAGGTTCTGTTACTCCCTGCTGTCGAGTCTACTTGTGTCATGCAAGACCAAAAAAGTGTGTGCATGCGTGCATGTGTGAATGCAATACCACACATGCGTCATAAAGGATGATAGTTAGATTTATTTCAGCAGAGGAACAGATACTTCTACATTTAATTTTGAAAGATAACGTTCATTATCCAGGATGGCCAATAGAGCAACCAAGCGAAATTTATATCCTAACTAGAAAAAGTGCCCTTCTGGGCACAGGTCTCCACCAGGAGGATAGGACTGTGTGAGATGTTTGGCAAAATGTTTAATATAAACTCCTTTTTTTGTTAGTTTTCTTCATTTTGTTGAGGAAATGCAGAGCCAGATCACTCATAGCATGAGGATAGAATTCTGGATGAGCAGGACATGTGCACTTTGCAGACTTTTGTACAAAACAGGCCACTCCTGAAAACTTTGGAAGGCAATGTTAGCCAATCAGTGTAGAATCTGAGAAATCCAACAGACTCGTCTTGATCACATGACTACAGAGATCATGTGTACCGATTTGCGTGACATTTGGATGAAATCTGTGCGACTAACATAAGCAATATGTTTTGCAGAAATCGGCCTCATGGTGGCGCTATAACCGGCAGATGTGGAGGGATGCAGGGACAATGTTTTTCCATGGCCTCTAGGGAGTGCACATACATAAGTTGTATACAGATCGATGCAGTTATAGCTAAAAACAGGATTTGAAAAAAAATAGTGTCCTCGGCTTTTGTGTTTGTGGCATTTTGTTCGAAACGGACCAATCATGTGAGCTTTGGAAGTCAATCTTAGCCAATCAGGATGGAAGATGGGAAATGGTGCAGATCCGTGTTGATCACATGACTATGGAAATAGTGTATACCGAATTGTGTGATGTATGGATAAAATGTGTACGAGTAATCTACAGAAATGTGCTTTGCCTAATCCGGCCTCATGGTGGCGCTATAACAGGCCGTTGAGGGGCAGAGGTTCGGCATCCAGGGAGTGTGTGTGCAAAATTTGGCCAAAGGTGGCGGAGATTAGCTGGTAACGGACGGAAGGACGGACACACACACACACGGACAGAGTGCAAAACATAGTCTCTCCCCATGCCTTCGGCCTAGTGGAGACAATTAAGTCAAAGTAGATCAGTTGATTACACAAAATACTCTCAGCTAGAAAAAAAATGAATCATATCAGGGATGTGGTTGATTCCACAGTCAATTAGGGCAAAAGATGTGGGAGCTAGCCAATATTGATTGAGCCGATAAACGTGTTTAACCCCAAGGTGAGTTACTTGCATGTTCAATCTCTATAGATGTTTGCATTTCTAATACAATAATTGGAATTCTAGAAGCAGCATAGTAACTCCCTGTGACCTTTTCATCTGTCAAGACAGAAAAGATTAGTTCACTTGCATGAAGTAGCAAAGGGCCATTGGGACTTGGGGTCATTTAGCCTACCAGTGGAATTTTGTTAACATTTTTAATATACTGTACATGTTTCATGCAGCTCTAAATGACAATTGTTATTATTATTCATATATTGAGAGGTGCTCGGTTCGTGATACATGCATACCGTCTATATAACCACAAACAACAGCTTCGTCAAAGTTATTCTCCACCCTACAACATAACTCTCACTATCCCTGTGATCTTGGTGCATCTAGCATTTACCTTTGCCCTCAAATGAGTTTAATTTCTTAGAAGCACTAACAACTCTAAGCCAATAAAATATATATATCCATATCCTATCACAACATCCATAAAATTCACTTTGACTGTGTTATGAGGTGATGTCACCTGGTTATATTGTTCCTACCTTTTGGACCAACTTGTTCATGTAGTAATAGGGGCCTAGTTCTTGACTAAGCATTCTGTTAGTGTTCTGCATCAGGTTCAATAGCTTTTCCTGTTGACTGTACTTACAGTATGTGACAAAAATTCTAATTCTAGATGAGACATTTTTAATTTATGAGAATTATGTGTATATCTTTATCAACAAACAATACAATACAGAGAGAGATGAAATATCTATAGGACCAGGCCATAATCCCTAATGCAGTATCGATTGGCTCTTTTTGACTGCACGAACCGAAACATTTCCTGGGATCTGGGTTCCATACACTACAACTTGATTTCAATTAAAATAGCCAATCTACATAAGGTCACAGTGCGTGATGAGTTTTTATTGAATTTCCTTAATGACATATAACTCCCTCTTCACAGATTTCCTGGTTAATGGAGATGTACACAAAAGAACACCACATAACTTTATGGGTTCTGAACCATTCTAGAAAGTTCCAGGTTATATAGAAGGTTCTGCGTTACCGGGCCCCTAAGGCTTAGGGGCTCCATACATATGAGACATACTTTATGGGCTGTATTATTTTGTTGAAGCTAAATACACAGACAAACTATGTGGGTTTGCGTGGAAGATGAGAACACATTCATTCATGGGTTTAACATCAAGCTTAATGGACAATGAAATAGGACAACTATTGTTTTGTTAATTCATATCACCCTTATTAGCAGGCTGGATCACAATGCAAATAACGTTAATTTTTTTTATAACATGCATTTTCCTCTGCATGCCTGACTAGTTTCCAATGTCCACATTTCCTCTCGAAGTTTAAAACCAAAAGGACCAGGCACACCAAGAATAGAGAATAGAGAGTATGTTTGTAAAAAAAAGCTATATTTTAGTATATTAGTAATCACATTTTAAGATTAAGATGTCAATTTCATCCAATCAGAAGAGCACCCCACAATTTTATCAATCTATTCATCAAATTTGATAGTGTTCCATTTCACATTTTTGGGCTCATCACTTTAAATTTCAGTTGTTTATCCTGCCACCTGTCCGACTTCTCTCGCCTGTTTGTTAATATTTTAGAAATATTTGACACTTAAATTAACATTTATTTTTTTCACACTTGGATGTCACCCACATATCACTTTGAAATTTGCCCCACTGTACACCAGAGACCACTAGAGTCAGTCGAGCAATTGTTCAGGCAGACTAGAAGAGCTCATGTTTAAACATATCAAAAGCTTTCGCCTCAGGCTCAGGGGAATGACTATGCAGAGAGGAAGAGAAGGTGAGATGCCATAGTTCATTTCCTATGAACAATGTAGTACAGATGAAAGCCTGCACAAAAATGCATTATTTTTCTTTTGATGGGTGATTTCCACATACTTCCAATAATGTTTATTACAGCATGTGGCAATTATAGTGATTCTGCTCTGGATATATTTGCGACAAACATCTGAGAGGACATTTCTCATACTGTAATCGCGTACTATACGTGAATTTCCGTGAGCTAAAATATTTTATATCTTATTTTTGTCAACAACCAGATTGGTTGGCTACGGAGGACTTATGACTACTTCCATTTTGAAATATAGGGTATACTCAGATGAGACAGGAAGTTTGACATATTGGTGTAGCCATAGCATGATTCATCTTGGCATGTTTTCCATGTACCGTTATGAATAAATACAGTATACTGCTTTCCTGTGTGAAGGACACACAAAGTAAGGACCTTCAAAGATCAGGATTGTGTATCAATACAAATGTGTTTTACAACAGACACTGAATGGTTACATACACTTTACATGGTTTAATTCAATTCAATATAACAACGAGAAGTTTACTTTCCAACTACACGTTTTATAGCAGAGATACCAGCAGTGCTACAGTGCTGTTTATTGCCAATCACAACATGAAGTATAACTGTGTCAGATCTATTACAGTGCATACATATATCAACATATCATGGATATATACAGTGAGTGGAGCAACGCTGCATTGACATAGTCCTTTCTGCCTCTTATATTTTATGGCACTGGATTTATGGTTGTTTTGTGACATATTTTATTTAAAAAACCTTCCCTCATACAGCAATATAATATTGGACATAGACCTTGGTGGACAGCATAAAATGTATGTAGTTCTCAAACTCATTCAATTTGAAAGTTTTCTGAAATAGGTCACGTATTTTAGTTGTTAAAAACTGCATTAACGTGATGCAAGTAAATCATTTGAAAACATTAAAAGAAACCGCCTAGGGCAACTTTTAAGGAGCCATTGTATGTACTCTCCATCAGTTGTGTAATAAGCTAGTGTCTCTGGATAATCATTAACCCATTTTGGTTAACAATCCCTTAATTTCTTATGTTAGTTTTAATCAATACGATTAACACAGCACAGTGAATTCTACAGCTCCCTTAAGGTACAGTACATTTCCACTCTCCACTTCTACTTGTCAATACAATCCATGTGGTTCCATTGCTTGTCAGCTTATGTAAAAAGCACATTATAATGGTTAGTATTCAGTCTAATCTCCAAAATACACACGAAAAGTAACATTGCAGATATACAGTGCAGCATCTTCAGATTAGAAAATTGTTGTGTTGGCAGTTACGTTACAACACTGGGAAATGCACAATAGATTGTAATTGAAAGACTGCTTGTGTCTTCAATAGTCTTACAATACTTACACACGTACAACCTTTGCACCATCATTTGGTTATCTACTTCCTCCTCCTACAGATGAAGTCAAACTGAATGGAGGGTGCTGTGCCATGGCAGTTAAGTGTTTACATTCTGCTCCAACTGGACAGTCTAACCAGATTTATAACTCCAGCAATATCAGCCTCGTTTGGCACAAAACAAAGCAGGGATAGAAGCCTCAATGGATGACCACAACCATGGAGGATTAAAGGCCCAATCCTTTTTTTGTCTCACATTTAAAGGTTAGTTGTTCATGCTAATGGATTCTTTGCTCAAAATGGAACCCTTGGTGACCTCTGTGCTGACAACAGAGAGGGGAAAGCTCTCGTACCTCTCTGTCGACCCCCAGCAGCGGCATCGCAGCAGGGTCAACTTGAGTTGCTTCTGGAAGTTGCTGTTGAGGAAGCCGTAGATTATGGGGTTCACGCACGTGGAGGCCATAGCCAAGAGGTGGCAGGCTGAGAAGATGATGTCATGCTGGCAGGACGGGATGGCCTCGTAGTGCCAGTCGAACACTGTGTTGAAGACAGTGAGGGGGAGCCAGAAGATGGCAAACACCACCACAATGGAGACTAACATGGCGGTTATCCTCTTAGATTCCTTGGACTTTTTTTGGTTGGAGTCCCTGGCACGGTCAACCATATTCTTCCTCCTCCTGAGGCGTAGGAAGATGTGTGAGTAGAAGAACATAATGAGAACAAGAGGTAGGACGTATTGAAAGACCAGCAGGAAAGTGGTGTAGACCAGCCGGTTGTTAATCGAGGGCCATTGTTCCATACAAACAAGGTGGTCGTTGACTGGAAAGGGGATGCTCAGGTTTTGGAAAGGCGATTTGAGAACAGTGAATCTCAAAAAAGGTGATGAAATGAAGCAGGCCACCATCCAGGTAATGACTACGGCCACATAGGATTGGGCCACCACAGGTTTCCATCCAGTTGGGTGGATGATAAGTTGGTAGCGTTCCATGGCGATAAGGACAAGGGAAGAAATTGAAACGCTAACGGATATACACTGGACAAAAGGGGTGAGCTTACACAGGGCCTCCCCCAGAATCCAGTGGTCCATCAATGTATAGATAATGGTGACGGGCAGGCACAAAATGCACATGAGGATATCAGAGCAGGCCAGGTTGGCAATGAAGATGTTGGTGACGTTGTGCAGCTCCTTCTGCCGTGTAATGACGATCACAAGGCAGGAGTTACCGACGAGACCCACTGCTATTACCACGCTGTAAGCGATGATCAGGAAAGTAGTGCCAATAACTGAGGGTGGACACTCCTCTGTTAAATACCATGGCATCTCTCTCCATGAGGTCTGGCTGTGGTTGGTGTTTTGGTGCAAATCCATGGTCAGATTAATTACTAATTGTTTTGTTAATGTTTCACACCTAATGTAATTATTTAAAGGCTAATAATAATGGATTTTCTCACAGGTGTCCATCATCATTTACTTTTGCCATTTTTACTGCAGTCTTCATTTGCTGCCTGAAAGCAGAAAAGAAAGGGAGAGCATTAAAAGAAAATCCCTGACAACTGTAGTGAGTGGGGAAAGAAACAGTCAACTTATAACCTTTTAATATATAAAGTCATTTGATAAATTGTAATGTGATTCTTTTAAATGAGACATACATTATATGAAGGTTTGACAACTGTTTACTTGCCAAGTTTCAAGTTTACAAAGCTTGTGACTAGCATTCTATTATTATCTGTTTGGCCTTGAAAGTCTTTAGTATACATTTACAGCTGTGTAAACACAGGAGACAGATTTAACATTACAAACCCCAGAATGATGAATACAATAATTGTGCTAGTATATGCAAATATGATGAGTCTGACAGAAAATGAGAGAGACTCTCATAAATGCTAGCTATAAGAGCAAATTGTGCGTTTATGGAATTCATCAAGAAGCCAACCCAGATGAAGACATTATCATTACAAAGCTGAGATCATTTCCATCACAATAACTGTGTTAATGACTGCTATGCTTCCCAATTAGTCTTCCTCATTGTTTTCTGTCATGCGACAGTGGGAATTTAACGGTTTCTTTCTCTGTGAAAATGATTTTCCTGTGGCATATTCATGATTTTCACTTCAGACAGTAAGTGAAAGTAAGCACCTCCATGTTTATTTAGAGTCTGAGAATGTAAACCGAATCCAAATAGAACTTTAGAGGACACAATTAAAGATTTAGCCAAATGGACATTTACGGGTCACACAAAAATGTACCCATAATTATATGGACCTTTAGGGATCTATTTCACATTGAGTTCAATTGACACCTATTATGTAGCGTTGTACTGCATGTGCTGGGTTGAGTTCAATTAACACCTATTATGTAGGTGTACTGCATGTGCTGGGAAAAATAATTGGCATTTCATTACACTATAACACCATGAACAGTAACCAAGATGGTGCATGCATGAGTCGAGTTTGTGAGCAATGAGCGTTCACTTCTCACCCACACATGCTTCTGTGTTACACTGGCTTCACACACTATATTAGGTTTGTCTTTAAAAGACAATGTTCACTGACATTGTGTATGATTGAAAGCATTCATCATATTGAATTGAGGCTTCTCATCATAAATGTACCATCATGACATCAACTGTCACATTATGCTCATTGCTCATGTATGCTTATAATCTAATGTATTGCATGTAAGCATTACAAATTAATTTATGCCCTATTTTACACTTCATCTTACGAAGGTGGCTGCCTATCTTGCCTATCCAAAACTTCACATCTAACTGCTGTGAGCTTGTAGATTGCTTTTTTTTTTTTTTTTTTTTTTACATTATTGATGTTTATATGATATGTACTCTAGACTTCTCAACAACAGAACCATTCAGGATGTGAATTTAAGATTTCATAGACTTTGGCCAATCATTCTGCAGTCTTAATGATTATTTACGGCTGAGCTTGGGAACTTGAGGTAAATACAACATGACCACATGCAGAATCTCCTCTCTGGCCATCTGCTAAAAAAATGTAAGCTATTAAGTTATGGACGTGATCAAATTCAATCCGTCATTAGGGATAAGTATATGCATTTGTCCGAAATATAGGCTGTGCATCAAATAGGTCTGTATAGCTTATAGTTGAGAGGACAAGAACAACTGTAAAGTCACCGAGGGGAAAAGCGAGCAGGCTAGTTTTCATTTAAAATCAGATGGGTATTGGAAATAAGCTAAATTATTGACGAAACAATCCTACAGAGTCGTCACATTCGCTCATGCACTGCAGGGGGTTAAGGAAAAAGAGATTCACGCAGCCTACCTGAGACTGTATAAAGTGGGAAAGTGTTATCCTTCGACAAACTGCCAGTGCCGGGTGATGATCAGTGGGCTGTTCTCTGCATACAACGAGCCTGACTTAAATTATGCCCGACTAGTTTCTTGACAGGTGGGTTCGCACCCAATAGACGCTCTTTTGGTCTTATAAGCGAGCGCTCCTATACTATAGGCTACAGCCCACCCGACAATATCACTTAACATTTCTAGCAGGTTATCTTTGCCGTCTGTTTCATAAAGAAAGAGCACAATTGCGTGCATATGCTGCATGTCTGAACGGTACAATGTGATGCAAATACTGTAAATGAATAAACCTGGGGCTACAGAAAACACCCTGGCAGTGGCAGGTGGGCAGTCTGCACACACTGAAAATACCCGAGTTATTTAAAAATGTCTTTTAGTTAGTTACTTGTCACACTATAGTAATTTAATTTTTACTTACCAGAATCAATCTTCTCCTCTCTCTTTGAACTTCGAACAATGCTGTGATGATCCAGTGCAGACATCACATAACAGAGTTTTTGCAAGGAGAACGTAGGAGGTGTCCTGCGAGATCAAATTCAAACGATACAGTCTGAGATTCCTCTTAAAGCGACCTGATACCTTAAGCGGACAAGAAGGGATGTAATGAAAACGCATTACATAATAGCCAATTGACTTGGCTTCGCTTGACACGCGCTCGCGCACATGCACATCCGCATGGCATCGTCGGCACAACGGGGGAAACGGAGTGATTTGAAACAATTTAGCTTGCAGTATAGTAGCCTACGTCAGCCAACGGTATTGGGCACTGAAATCCATGATAGCATATTCATTGTTTGAGTGGACATAGATTTAACCATTTTAATTTCATGGTTTTAAACCAAAACCAAAACCATTAAATCAAATTGACACACATTCCATATGATGATATGAAGGTACTGTATAATGCCATATTACACAACATACCAAAATGGCAACAATCCATTGGGTATAAAAGGTGGCCAAAATCACAATGATATGGTTAAGCCTGTGTATTAGCCTATAGGCTATATAGTTTTTTTCCCCTCCCTTCCCAACACGTGTGGAACTATTTTAGTCTTAGTGTAGCCTACAATATTGGAAAAGTGGCCAAGGAGACGAAATTAGAAGGCAGACCCAGCATGCATAGAATCAGCCTGAGAATTTAAATTGTAGCCTGTTTTGCACCAAAAAAGTAGAAAAATATGAACAAACTTTATAGCCTATAAAATTGTGCAATATCATGCCTATCAATTGCTGCTTTTGCAAAAATAATTGGAAACGTTAAAAAGCCATTAGATTTAATAGGACAATTATCATGTAGGGAAAAAAACACTAAGGTTCAGAGACTCTCATTATACATATATATAATCCCTTTATTTTATTTCTGTGCATCTAGTATCAGTGTTACACCAACATTGATGACCTCCAGCAGGTGATGTTTTAATTTTCAAGATTCATCTGATCCAGTAACCGAGAACATTAACCACATTGTTCACCTGCATGACTCAATGGCAGTTGAAATTGCAAAACAATCCCATGGAGTGGAATCATATAGACCTAATAGGTCACTAATTTAGACGTAACTAGTAAAAAATAATGATTTCACTTTTCAATTCAAATTAAATTCAATTTTCCGTGTTGCCAAAATCCAATTTGACCTGTTTTATTTATTTATTTTATACATCATTGTCAAAAATCAACCCACTCTCGTCATCACCATTATCTGAATTAGTAAATGTTTTCATTAAACCCATCACAAGTTACCAATTCTATCAAACAGTTTTCATAAATAAAATCTCTGCCTCTTTTGATTCTGATAGTCAGGGGATATTAATACATTCTGGGAATACGTTTTTTTTTAATGTTTTTTGTGTGGCTTTCGCCTTTATTTTATATTTGTATGGAGGGACAGACAGTAGGCTGGCAGGAAATGGGGGAGAGAGATGGGGGGAAGGCATGCAGTAAAGGCCGTCGGGAGTCAAACCCGCGGCACACTGCCAGACTGGGTTACCAGCCAAGGTGCCTGGACCGCTGAGCCACGGCCCAGGCCAGGGATACATTTCTTACCAATACATTTCTTCATAAATGTATTTGTAAAGGTGTCTATAACACATCTCAAACACACACATCTCAGTTCAGTTTCCCTTGAAGGATCTGCGACAGCTGCTGAAAGTTGGGGTACCATTAACAACCTATATGAAGGATCTGTGACAGCTGCTGAAAGTTGGGCTACCATTAACAACCTATATGCAGGCAAAATTGACAATATGTCATGCTTTAATAGCATATGGGTCAAATCAGGGTGTTTTCATGCTTCTGAATCCATTGCAAGCATTTGTTTTGCATGAAAAACACTCCTTGGGCTATAAACGACCATAGCCACTTGATGGTGATGACTGCATGAAGACCCACTTAAAGCAGAATGAAACAGTCAATTTTGCCTGCATATAGGTTGTTAGTGGTACCCCAACTTTCAGCAGCTGTCACAGATTCCCCTATATGTCTATTTTTGTGAGATGTGTTTGTTACTAGACACCTTTACAAACACATTGGTGAAGAAATGTATTGGTAAGAAATGTATTCTCAGATTGGACATTATTTTGATAATATTCCCCAACTATAATTATTTCAGTTTTGACAATGATTTTTATTTACAGACTTCTAAGTTCTGGCACATGGTAAATGGTAAATGGTGCATTTATATACAGTAGCGCCTTTATCCAAGGCGCTTTACAGATTGTGCACCAAACTATGCTAACCTAAGTATATCCACGAATCGTATTAAATGGTTTAGATTTCGTGACATCCTCTGTATTTTCAAGGGCACCTTGGAAATATTACTTAATGTAAATGGTTATGATGATCCAACCTTGAAGTTTAGTTTGGAATGTAGCCAAGAAAAGTTGCCCTACACATACATGCAGAGTCAAGGACATGTATGTATCACACAAGGACTGGAATGGTTTTAAGAGTTTATTTTGACTGCAGGTCGCATTTACTATGAAATCAGTTGTTTGGTTGGTCACGCACCCATATAGAGACACACAGGGACTACAAATTTCACTAAGTATTAATAATAGTCTTGCAAGATGCTGTTTAGATCATTTTCAACAAATACATAGCATATAAAACGAAATACAACAAATATATGTGCGTATTGAAAACCTCAAGGGATGCAACCGTGACCTATATACCGTGCGACCACTTTGACTTGAGATTTACAATGCTAGCACTTTTCACAAACTGTATATTATAGTACATTGTGGGTTGTATATTGAGATGGCAGGTATGTGACATTCAAAAGGACATACATATGGGACACTTCATTAGAACACAAAAAAAATCGCTACAGCCTCAGTAAAGGACCAGCGAAATGAGGGTATTTTATGATGCCTCTCATAGGGATTGCATTGGCAGCTGCAGTACACCGTTGAAAACGGACCAGAAGTGGGGCCGCAGTCTCATTTGGGGGCGTGAAATTTGTAGTCCCTGTGTGTCTCTATATGGTCATGCCTTGTGACATCACGTGATGTCATCCATATTAAGCCCACATATGGAGATCCCTGATGTCATAATTTTTTTGCCAGCAACTCTACATCTGACCTCAAACCCTTAGATCTCCATATGGAGCTGGCCTGTTTTGACATTCCATATGTTGATCCTTCCCCATCAATCCTTCCTCTTCGATGACTGCTACCTGTCCATTTAAACTCTAGACGGGCAGCCGGCAGCCGGCGAAAACTAGAGTTCTCAACAGGCCCGAACATTATTATTATACCTGGGCCCTCATCAAACCCTGTACACTCAAGACACTGCCCCCGCTGCCACCCTTAGATTAATAGGGTAGCCCTATTAATTCATCTTCACTATTCATGGATTGTCCCACCTGTTTAAGAGCAGGCATGTTGCAAGTGAGGAGGGTTGAGTTTGACTTGAGGCTAGTAGTCAGAGACAACAGCAGGGGAGAAATGCCAGGGCCTTTGTGAATGGTTTAGCCTGTTAGCAGCAGTATTCCTAAGTACCTGTTTGTTGTTTAGTTGTTAAGTCTGGGGGAGCCCGGGATCGAATTGGGAACCTCGCAGTTCCCATCCGGCTACTCTACCCCAGACTCTGAGCCACTGTTCTACCACCTACTCTACCCCTGACTCTGAGCCACTGTTCTACCACCTACTCTACCCCTGACTCTGAGCCACTGTTCTACCGGCTACTCTACCCCTGACTCTGAGCCACTGTTCTACCACCTACTCTACCCCTGACTCTGAGCCACTGTTCTACCACCTACTCTACCCCTGACTCTGAGCCACTGTTCTACCACCTACTCTACCCCTGACTCTGAGCCACTGTTCTACCACCTACTCTACCCCTGACTCTGAGCCACTGTTCTACCACCTACTCTACCCCTGACTCTGAGCCACTGTTGTACCGGCTACTCTACCCCTGACTCTGAGCCACTGTTCTACCACCTACTCTACCCCTGACTCTGAGCCACTGTTCTACCACCTACTCTACCCCTGACTCTGAGCCACTGTTCTACCACCTACTCTACCCCTGACTCTGAGCCACTGTTCTACCGGCTACTCTACCCCTGACTCTGAGCCACTGTTCTACCACCTACTCTACCCCTGACTCTGAGCCACTGTTCTACCACCTACTCTACCCCTGACTCTGAGCCACTGTTCTACCGGCTACTCTACCCCTGACTCTGAGCCACTGTTGTACCGGCTACTCTACCCCTGACTCTGAGCCACTGTTGTACCGGCTACTCTACCCCTGACTCTGAGCCACTGTTGTACAGGCTACTCTACCCCTGACTCTGAGCCACTGCCGCCCATGAAAGTCATATTTGCACGAAGAAGGTATTCGTCAAAAAGGGTATATTGACAAAAAGGAGGAGAAATTATCAGTTTTCTTTTCTATTCTCCTCAATCAAATCCACTTTCAAAAAGCATTGGCATATTTTAACCTCTCTGACCCAGAATTGGCATTATTCATTATTGGCAGTATTAATCAAAGACCCTCCCTTATTCTCATTCAGACATGGGAAAGATTCTTTGGTGCATGCAGACTTTCAGTCTCCTACGGCCACACAAATACAGTCCCTTTCCTATTGGGTAATTATTCATGCATGTGTGCACAGTATAGCAATACTTTCAAGATTTTTTCATTCATTCATCCCCACAGGAAAGAAGTTCAATATCCATAGTGTTATTTACTTGTGCTTCCACATATTGTGGTATAGGCCTACCGGTATATGATTGGTTGTAAAACTTCCAGACAGCTCAAGCAGAGAATCAGTGAATAAGAACTCCATCCAGAGAAATGAGCTTGTGTGGCATATTGCTTTCAAAACGGTTACAAATATGGCAACATGAAAATAGACGAGATGAGAGATGGCTGTGTGCTAGATTGTCAATTTTTCACAAACAAACTCTTCTGACTACAGTGATGTCACCGTTTACTTATCAATCATCCGCCATGATATAGGTGTTGTCACCTTTTTTTGGTGACAGCCGGAATGTAGACAGCACCCGAGTGAGCAGTATGGGTTAGTGCCCCAGCCCTCCGTGAGGAGGAAGCCCAAAAAACCCACGTGAGGCCTTTAGGAGGGCCATTCAAGTCGCAAGCGGAGCCTATGGCACCAATGTTTCCCTGCAGGTGGGGCCTGCAGAATTCACCACTCCCGAATGAAGTGTCTGGTGCTGGGAATCTGGTGCAAAGCACAGGTCCTGGCTGCACCTGGTGAGAGCAGGAGTGAACCTGGTGAGGCGTAGGAGTTGCCCGACCGGGAGTCAACCCACAGAGCCTATAGTCCCTCTACGTGCTGGATGGTTCTACCTCCCAGCACCGGCAGAGTAGTTCTGCAGCAGCGGATTGTGTGGCCCTGGTTTTTCCCTAACGGGACTGATCGAGGGTAGCTACTGGGACATAAATCGGGACTTGACTTGTCTTATTAAAGATTTAAGGAGAAGATTATAGTGTATTTTATCGCACCTACAAAACGGAAACCAGAATAGATTAATCGAAAACACCCAGACCTTTTGTCTGTTGAGTGATATTGTCCTAATACGTGAGGTGAGCTGTGGTTTTTCACTTACTGTTTTCATTTATTTTTAAAGGACCACTTCACCACTTTTCTTCATATAATTGGTCCTCACTATTGATCATTTCTCTCATCTAGGAGGACTGTGGGCAGTTCAGAAACCAGGCCAGGCCCGTCCACCAGGCCAACAGCATGCACACCAAACTAAACCTAAGTTGTTTTGACCCCAATGGTTCACTGGTGACAGGGAGGAACTCCTTATATGGTGATAAGTGAAATCACTGAATATACCTTTAAGGTGTATGAAAGGTTTTATATACGTTTTGTTATTGTATATTTTCCAGGATGCAGAGAACAATGTGCAACATCGGCGTAGGGTCCAAGCTCTAAACTGACTGGGCCACGGCCTGCGTGGCCCAGTCAGTTTAGAGCTTGCCCAGTCTAACTTCGAAGAGAGGGGGCGAAAAAAACAAGAAAAGATACTAGTCTACTTTGGCAGCCCTTGTGCATTTTAGTTAGTAGCAAACCACAGCATGCAAGCCGTCTTTGTTTTAAATGGTCCCCTATTAGCACGTCGGCAAAACCGTTCTCATGCTATCGGCCGGAAATGCATTGACCCCCCCCCCCCCCCCGATGCTAATTTGCCCAGTCAATCATTTAATCCACGCTTAAGCGCCTGATGTGCAAGTAGTGATTTTTGCCTGTGTCTCTATGTCCCACAGAAGAACTATGCAGGCCCGGCCCCATACACACTAAATACTATAACTACTCAAATATTATATTATAAAATACTAATATATAAACACATCACATACACAAATACACCCAAATGACAGAGTTACAGTGTGCCGTGGGGGTCCCCACTCCAAGACTTCCCACCTCACACCTATTCACACCTCAAACAACTTGTTCATGCTACTAACACTGCCCGTACTGCTGTTTATTTCTGACCCCTGTTCAAGTCACTGTACTGTACTCTCAATTTGCTTGTCTAGAGAGAGTTGGGGGGATGGGGGAGTGGGTGGGAGAGGATGAGAAAGCTAACTGTATCTGTACATGTCTGTATTGTCTGTTTGTGTAACTGCACTGTACTGTATGTATGTCCCTGTGTATGGAACCCCCTCTAAAATGAGATGCTGCATCTCAAGGGGCTATCCTTTCAATACAATTCTGAGCAATTCTGGGGAGTCCCCGGAACATCCAGACCCCCAGGAACGCGCCCAGGGGGCCGGCCCGGTTCTGGTTTATTAGAAAAACTAATAAAAATGTCTGTACTTCTGTTCTGTAAAATCATCGTATATACAGTTAATATATGTGTGTGTGTGTGTGTGTGTGTGTGTGTGTGTGTGTGTGTGTGTGTGTGTGGCTGCGCAACAGTGACACTTGGTTGTGAAAACCAACCAAAACCTATTTTCGTGCTCGGACAGACCCAGCCAGGCAGGGACAGACCCAGAGACCCAGGGACACACATAGCTGTCTATAGGAGTGGTTTCACCACTCAACAAGACATGTCCGGCTCACGGACCAACCGGCCCACCCTGAATATTCCTGAAAATGCTGTGCCTGCATGGATAGACCTATTTGGGAATACCGGTATGCTGTAGCCTGGTTTCCAGCCCATAGACCCCGCCCACTCCACTGAGCGCACTGACAGGCTCAGAGTCTGACAATCAGGCTAGGTATGCTGAGTATATCCAAAGGGTGAGGTTTGGGGTGAAGCCAAAGTAAACTTGTCAGGGTAGCACACAAGTAAAGTTCCTGCCCGCCAAACCCTCCACGGTGCATCCAGCTTGGCCGGGAGGGGAGGGTGAACTCTGTCGCTGCACTATAGTTGCACTAGTCCGCCATTCTGGTGAAACTCCTCACTTTCAGGTGAAAAGAAGTAGGGCTGTGTTCTCTGGCCTGTGTGTACCACTGGATTCAAACCGCATAAGAAACCAAGCATGTATACTGCTCAATTGAAGGGGAATCAGGGAGGGCAACTCCTTTACATTCACCCAACCTTTGACCTTCCTCTCCGCACACACAGGACCCAATCCAGTTCATAAAAGACCAGTAATGACTACAGTAATGACTTGATTCAAGGTTGTAAGAAAGAGCTATGGCAATTTCATAATATAGGAATCTAACTAAGAAGGGGTAATATCTGAAGGAGTAATCAAAAATATGTTTGAAGGTTTGGAATTGGCATGCAGGGAGTCTGTGCACAGTTTGGCAGTGACCGGGCCAACAGTGCCGGAGATTAGCTGTACACAGACGGACGGACAGACGGACGGAGTGCAAAACATACTCTCTCCCCATGTCTTCGGCCCGGTGGAGACATTAAGGCATACTCATAAGTCGTCATAAGTCCTTCTCAGTAACCCTGGGATATATTTGGATTGGGGAGAGAGGTCAAGCAGAGTCAAATATTCACGTCAAAATCCAAATATGATTCTGCATATTTTTTCTACTACATTCTAATTCTATTTAATTGTTCAATGTTGACAGATAAATACGTTTACATTGTACTCTATATTTATTCTAAAAGTAGATGTGAAAACATGGGTAATGGATAAACCTTCAAATAAACAACAGAAAGGTTTAAAAGGTGAAATGGTTAAAATGGAAGTGAGGATGATAATCTTTAGTTTCAGGGTTCCATCAACAGGTTTTCACACTCATTTGACTGGGCATTCTTTTTCACCTATGATGCCAAACCATCGGGGATTGCAGGAACATTACTCAAGCTCATTAAGCTGGTGTTTGCACAATTATATCACAGATTGCTGATTACAGTTCAGGCTATATTCATGAAGCAGGTGTCACATTGGCGGTGTCAGTGTGTTGCATAAACTCTCACATTGTCACTGTGGAGTGGAAACCTCTTATGTCCATTATTTTAAAAACATTTTAAAATGGTGAAAACAGTTGATCTGCAAGCTCACAACGCATCGCAGATCTGCTATTTTCATTACTTGTGTGATGAAGTAGTGCTTCATTTACGGGACAAAATTACAAATAAAATGGAAATGTGAGGTTTTTGAGTGGTGCTAAGCACTCCTACACACAGAAATGTGTGTCTGTATGTCTGTATGTATGTATGATTGTATCTACCGGTATGTATGATTGTATGTATGTCTGGGCAGCCTAACACACGTACAGTAGGCTACAAATATTCTTAGATCCCGTGCAGTACAGTACAGTACAGTACTACAAAGAACAGTACAGTACAGTACAGTACTACAAAGAACAGTACAGTACAGTGCAGTACTACAATGTGCCACTGACTTCAGACAGGTCTGATTTTTGTCACTAGTAAAGACCCAGAATGATCCAATTCAGTTATTCTTTTTGGCTAATGTTGTCCCCAGAATATGGATGCTGGGGTTCAAGTGTCTCAAATCATTGCTCCTTATAAGGCCAGTCTCCACTGGATACTTCTTAAATTAGCAATGATTTTGTCTGAGAGGTAACACTTAAACAACCGGTTGCTGCCAATAATAATACAGTAGGTGTTCAATAACAAAAGCGGTTTCAGCTCACCCTGCATAATTATTCTACTATGCAGAGCGAGCTTTAGAATATATGATTCTGCAGAGAAAAAGGAACATTGACAGTGGCTGTGATGTACTGCAGATTAATTGTTTATCTCATTGAGCAACCAGTCAATATCCTCCTGAGACAGGGTTCCTGCTGTACATCTCCCCTGTGCAATCACTACACACACACACACACACACACACACACACACACACACACACACACACACACACACACACACACACACACACACACACACACACACACACACACACAACTGGCTTGTAGAGGCTGGAGGTAAATTTCAGGTAAGACTGAAATAGGCCGTTGATAGTAAAGGTCACTCTAGGTTGTCCTTTAATGCAAACAAATACTGTACATAAAATAGCATGGCACTATTTTATTTTACCCCAAGATAAACCAATAATAATCATAAGGAATTAAGTTAGGGGCTAACTTAGAGTATAGTCAATGCATGATCACACTGAGGTCTCTCTCTCTAGGTCATCCTCAGCCGAGCCCTCCATCATCGCTTCCAGTCATTGATCTCCATACATCTGTCCAGTTCGTCTGTACTTTGCGCTCCTGCATCATTCTTGAGTGTGGAACGTCCTTGTGATCGATGCCTGTGTGTTGGTTGCCACAGCACCAATTTTATGGATGGGAGTAAAGCTTATGAAATATGGAAAAGACAAAATACCTCTTGTAAAACTGAATATTGTTCCCAAATGAGAAAGTCAGTCAGAGGAAACGTCATAACTACATTTTTGAGTTTTTCTTCCATAAATTCGCCTGTGTGTCGTTTGAAAATATGCATTGGACAAAACCTCTTAACTCCATTGGACCCTCAAACTGATTGCTAAAACAGCAAACTCCACCACCTCTCTCCTTCTCATGCAAGTAATTGACAATATATAAAGACAAGTCACAACACCAACTTTGATGAGGCAGTATTGCGTCGTTTAAAAAAATAAATTCTGAAAAATGACAAATTTGGTGGTTTCTTCCTGACAGCAACAAAATCCCTTATACCTACAAACGATGTGAGCACAAGTGGGTACTTGCATTGCACCTCTGGCAGGGTCATCAGCTGGGAGCCACCCTTCACTGATATTTCACTCCTTCCAGCTCAAGGATCTTGTTCTGCCGACACACTGTCTTAAATTATATACATACAGTATGTGTCTGTGGAATGTGTCCCTAGGGACTATGCAAGTCAGCGCCGTCCTCTACCCTCAGTCAAGCATAAAACTGACAGCATACCACAACATCTCAGGGGGGTGGTATAGCAGAAGGGACCGTTCCCTAACCCTGCAACCAAGCCTTCCCACTCCTTGTTCTTTCTCGGTAGCCAGAAGCTCCCTTGTTCTGCCTCCTCCGCCAGGTCTTTGAGGATTAAAAATCACACCTGTGTGAACCGAGTGGTGCAACTCCCCTCTCTCCCCACTCCTCTCTCTCTCTCTCTCTCTCTCTCTCTCTCTCTCTCTCTCTCTCTCTCTCTCTCTCTCTCTCTCATTAGCAGGCACAGCACTATCGTCCAATTTCTTCTCTGTATCGTTCAAATTTCTTCTCTGTATCGTTCCAATTTCTTCTCTGTATCGTTCCAATTTCACGCATGCGCACACCACTCGTGCTCATGACTACACACAGGTACACGGACATTAACACACAGGTACACAGACATTAACACACAGGTACACGGACATTAACACACAGGTACACGGACATTAACACACAGGTACACGGACATTAACACACAGGTACACGGACATTAACACACAGGTACACGGACATTAACACACAGGTACACGGACATTAACACACAGGTACACGGACATTAACACACAGGTACAGACATTAACACACAGGTACACAGACATTAACACACAGGTACACGGACATTAACACACAGGTACACGGACATTAACACACAGGTACACGGACATTAACACACAGGTACACGGACATTAACACACAGGTACACGGACATTGCTGGTTGTAGGAGTGGTTGCACCACTTAAAAACAACAGATAACATGTTCCAAACACTTTTGAAATATTGGCCTAGATTTTGAAGATGCGTTTTACAATGGGGTAATACATAAATTGCCCTCGCTCTGCGCACATTCGTATTATGAAAGGCATATCGGCCCGTGTTGAACGCACACACATATGGCATACGGCGTTCCTGAATATTTTAGCATTGTGGGAGTGTCCATATGTTAATTATTTTCGCTTTGCGCAATTTGCTATTAAGCCCCTTGACCTAAAAACACTCAGCGCATAACGATTAGACGTGGGTCTGACCACCTCATAAACGCAAAAAGCACTGTTTGATTGTACACTTGAGCGGCATGGGAGGCTGCTAGAGTGTTGCCATGTCTGTTTATTATAAGCGGCTTCTTTTTCTGTAAAGTTGCTTGTAAATATTGGTAGTTGTACTATTTGTGGTTGCTTTTCTTGTTTCTAAAGTGGTTATTTGGGCTTTTCTCCTAATGTTGTTTAAACCAGTGATCCTCACACAGCACATTCCCATGTCAAGGATCCCCGGATTAATGCATTTGCCCAACTAAGGACGGCTAATCCAAAAATTAAATAAGAAAATTTCCAAGATTACTTTTGAAAATAGCAGATCTATACCAGCTCACAATACATCACATTCATTCATTAAAACTATGAACTCTGACTGCAGGGGGATATATAATGATCATTATAACAATGTGCAAGAAAATATTTAAAACTTTAAATTTGTGGACAATCAAAATATGTTTTTTTATTTTAATGTGGTGTCATTAAAATTAATCTGGATATGGCAGACTCACTATCTAGAAAATAAAAACATGGCACTTCATTTAAAATAGGTTACAGACCCCTGTTATATGCGCTTCTTTTGGGATTATTTTTATAGACCTATTTAGTTGTTTCTATGGGACATGGCAACAGAGCTCTCTGCTGCGGCAAAGAGAGGCTTTCTTTGGTAAAATGTTGAGATTAGAAACGGCCATAATTCTTACATTTCTCAACCTTTAAAAATAAATAAAAACATCTCCATAATCCTTGGGAAGTTTGCTTTCATACGCTGTATCACACCCGATTCAAGTCTTCTTCAATAAAATGCTACGAGCGAACTCAGCGAAGACCATACCATCGGGGCCACAGCATTACGCAGCACGCATTCAACTCATTCCTTCGTCGTGACTTGAATGAAATAAAATATAATAAACGTTATTTTACTGGTGTTTTTCAATAGAAACAAATAAAGAGCGTGTTTAGGCTACTGTGTGCAAGTGCAACAGTGCATACATGCATGCACTATAGGCTATATTTCTTCCGTGTCGGGATGGTGATTGAGCTCTTCAAGTTCACAGCCCGTTTGTCTTTCATAACAAAACGTTGATATTAGCCTATAAACACTCATGGTTCTCTCATTTCTCAACCGTTTTATTAAATGTAAAAATCTCCATATTCCTTAGGAATCTTGCTTTCATTCGCTGTATGGTACATGGTTCTATCGTTATCGATTTAAACAATATCAAACGAACTTGCATGTTCGGGGGTTAGACGATTCTGGGAACATTACGCATGGATTGCCAATTTGCCAATATGCTGCTATCTACTCGCAGTTCCATTCCGATCTGAAAGGTATAGGTGGGTCTGTTCTTTTGAGGCATAAAGGTGATAGCATGCAGTGTAATAGGAATAATTAACCCAAATGTGACAAAGTCATGTCATGTCTTCTATGGTGCCAGCCTGAAGAAATGTAATACCACGATCCCCAAAGGGCGCATTCCGTATGTGACATCAGCTGACTGGTAAAGAGAATAGTACGGACATGTTGATTGGGTACGTCTCAAACACTCCTTAAACACTCCCATGACTAATTCACGGCCGTTTTGCGCACTCCACGGGGTGTCGAAAGCGCTTCTTACCATGCCCATAATTGTTATATGACATTCCACACGCCCCCACCTCTTAAAACTGTAATATTATATGTAATATTGTTCCACTTGCATAATCGACCCTATTGTCTTATCCTGTCATTTGATATATTTGATGGTTGTTTAATCATGTCTAAACTATTTGCATAGTTCCTGTAACCTAATTCCTATTAAGACAGCACAAACTGTGACTTGATACATAACATATGGCCATATTTGGGATTGGAGTGAAACTCATAATATATGGCCATGTGATATGAGTCTCATATCACATAAGCAAGTGGACTGTGGGTGTATACAGTCCATGTTGGAATATGGTTAATAGTTTTGCGTCACTGGCAGTGTAAATCAATAAATTGTACCCTGGAGTTCAAGATATTTGTAATTCACCAAACTTTAAATTCTAAGCCCAAAGCGTGCTTTTTGTGATTTGTCCTGGAGATTACTCTAATTTCAAAACACATTTTAAATTCCCTGGTGGTCAGTGGTGCTTCCAAACCAATTTGCACCACAGACAATCTTGTAATGGGGTAATTTCTTATTTAGAATTTAGTTTTGGCAGGAAACGGGAGAGAGATGGGGGGATGACATGCGGTAAAGGCCGTGTCGGGTCCGGGAGTCGAACCCGCGGCACACCGCGACTGGATCACCAGTCTGGTGCCCAGACCGTTACGCTACGGCCTGGGCCAGTTTTGGCATTCTTATTGGAATAATATGTGTGTTATGTTGGTCGGTCTTGGAACAATTATCTTTGAGGGATGCTAGCGCCTTCTATATCCAGCTTTTGGTGTCTGTCCACAAACTTTGTCCCAAACATTAAATGTATGTATTTTACGTCATGATAATGTACGATAAGAGCACCCCACACTTCACACGGGGTGATTTTTTTGCATGATTCAACAAAGAATATAGAGAAAAAGAGACATATAGATATAGATACAGCTATCCTACATTGATTATTTATACACACATAGACAAAAATAAAGCTGTCATTGGCCGACAGGTGGTGACAGGGGTAGGTTGCAAAGACATTCCAAAGAATGGGAGAAATTGAACGTACTGAACCAGCAAGAGAAGAGCATAATAATGATGTAACAATAATACCAAGGACAATATTGTCCATTATTGTTTGTAGTGGCAATTGTGGCGCATTGGTTAGTACACAGAGATTGGGTTTAAGTACGTTTGACGTCACACATGAAAATGCTAATTCATACTTTGTCGCAGGACTGTGTTGCTCTATGGCATGCAAATCAGTTATTTTCTTTGAGTGACACGATCATACTGTGAAGACTAAATTAGGATATGTTTGATGTTTCCCTACAGAACTGTGTGTTTAATAATGGTCCCCAACAGGGGGACAAGATTAATCTTGAGATTTCAAGGCCGGAGTGAAACATAACAACACAAAACTACAAAAGGAAAAATACATTTTGACCACCACACACCAAGTTTCTAGTATTTTTGCATTCAGATAATCATGTTTGGATTGGATTGGATTTGGATGTTTGGATTTTTCTTTGAGGCTTACCTCCTTATAGTGCTGAGTCGTGACCAGACAAGTAGTCATTCTTTTAGCAAAATATCAGGGTAATCTTCCTCTCTGTCCCTTACAAGAACCTACTGTAAGTTGAAGTGATCCTTGACACCATCACTGCAACACAGTCCTATAAATCCCCTGGGGCTTTAACACTACGAAGTCTGAAAAAATTTCACTACTACTCAGTCGGCTGAACGGTCAAGGGGACCGTGTTTTTGGTGCGATTTGATTGGCCACTCTCTCCCCCACACGTCCCTCTCCAGCTGGAGAAGACATTGTTCAAGCCTGCATCCCATTTCCAACGAATTAAATCATAATATGTTTCTTAACACATGTTTTCACTCCTAAAATGTATAAAACTAATAATAGGCCTACATGTGAAAAATATATATTTTAACGTTGCCCGTTAGTACTATATTGCAACATGCCTTTTGTTGTTCTTTTTTTTCCTTCCAAAAGAGCAAAGATCACTTGTCTTTTCTTGTGTGTTATCGATGTAATTAATATATGTGACCCCACGCGATGTACAGACTGCTTGACTAGGCATGTAAACATGACATAATTGTATTAATGTTTAAGTGTAATGATGTTATTGACCGGATTGTCCGTAGTCCTCCAGCCGTTAGCTTACAGTTGCTAATATTATAAGCTAACAACATTACTAAAGCCAATGTATTGCATTAAATGCGGCCTGTCCGCGGTAAATTACTTATACAAGTGAGTCGCGTTATATCTACCTAAATTACCAGCCAAAGTACATTCCAAATAAACAATTATTAGCCACGTTATGTTGTTATATCAGTTTAATTAATAAAAACATCGTTCAGAATACGGCCGTTAGCACTGTGAATTCAACATCCGGTGAGGAGAGGATACGGATCGTGTATGTGTTGTGTATGGAAATCAGCGCATACGGATGTACCGGATGTAAGCCTTGCACACTAAATGCACACTAAATAGCCTTGCTAAATAGCCTTGCACACTAAATAGAAAGCCTGCAGCCTGGTGATACAAAAAATAAACTCCACACGTGAAATGCCACTGCATGTTGAGGAGAAACCCCAGCTCAGCTGCTGTTTATAACATCGAGCAGTTATTGAATTCATGAACATTTACATGCTTCCCTGAGAGGGAGAGAGAGAGAGAGAAAAAGGAAAGTTCCACGGATCTGGTCGCTTGCAGAAAAGTTTACAGATAAAGAAGGAGCTGAACTATTTTGACTGACAAAGAGCTGGCGATATTTAGCCTATATGCCAGAATAGGCTGTGGCTGTGCTGTGAAACAAATTCATCCACAGCAGCAGGCCTACATACGTTCCACGTCGCTTGCAGAAAGAACTGTTCTTTTGACTGACAAAACATTTAGCGGTTCGGGAGGTCTATCTGGTTGGAATTATTCCAAACACTTTTTATTTTGTATCGCGCATCGGCAAGCGTTCTCGCTTCATGGAAAGTAAATGTCGGGTCGAGTCTAACCGAGCATTCAATAATAATAATAACAATGATAATCATTGTATTCATATTCCTATTATCTTATCAAAATAATAAACAAATTCCAAGTTAATTAACCATCCAAACGTATATGATTTAATTCGTTGGACATGGAATGCAGGCTTGAACAACAACAACATCTCCAGCTGTCTGTTTGTGTGCTCTTTTTTTTTCCTCCACCTTTTTTCTTTAGATCATAACTCGCTCATTTTTTGCTCATTTAAAAAAATTCAAAATACCATGTAAACTATGGAATTGGGGCTTTCATTTGGTATATAAGGCGCTATATAAGGCGCTCTCTACGAAACGATATCAAGTGAAAAGGAAATGTCGGGGAATCACCATTAACGTCACCATTATCAAGCAGCGCAAACAAAAGACGAGAGGGGGAGAAAGGGTGACGGCGGTCGATTGGGCCGATTATAGTCAGACTGAGTAAGAGATATATGCCTAAAATCATATTTACAAAACGTTTCAAATGGAAAAAAAAACAGAGATGATTTCAATCGAATATTTAGACAAAGTCATGCAAGGGGAACTTTCTCTGGACTCCATGGGCTAAGAAAATAAACGTTGAAATCTCAAATTCGGTCAGAACGGCTGCTCAGACTTCCTAGTGTTAAATAACCCTCGCTGAGAACAAAGGCCACAGTGCCTCTGGTACTCAAGGATGACAAACAACCCCCTGGTTGCACATACTGTATCACATCTGACATTGAAGTCACACTGATGTTCCTTGGTTAAAATGGGACTTTAAAGAACATAAACAGGAGCATGATTCAAGAGCTGCAGGCGTGTGTGTGTGTGTGTGTGTGTGTGTGTGTGTGTGTGTGTCCTGTCCACTTAACATAATCAGATGCTTGGAAGTGTGGCTTGACTTATTTCCGACCGTCAACCCTAGGTTGGAAAATGATCGAAGGTGTCACAGGAAGCATTAAGTGTGTTGTTCAGGTTACAGCTCCTGCTGTAACTCTGGCTCTCCCCGAGTCCCAACTCCTCTGATAATCTCTAGCCCCTTTCGGAACCCTCGGTTAAGATTTTCTGAAATTCGGACGTCGCTTAACACATAGGTTAAGCCCTGGGCCTGAATCGAACAGGGAACCTTGCGGTTCCCATCCAGCCACTCTACCCCTGAGCCACTGCCCCCGGTCTTTTCCTGCCACATGAAGTAGAAATATTCTGAACATTTCCAACAAGACAGACCAGTAAAGCCTTCAGTGTTTTAACACAGAGGATTTTACTGAGTGTGGGAAGTCATAAAATTGTTCCACAACAAATGTACATTGTGGAATGAGCACGTGGGGCCACTGGAAAACAATACCCAGCATTAGTCAAAACAATAGCACTTGAAACAGAAATCAAGAAACCCGGTTTTCAAATATCACAAACTAAAATTAGATGGTAGTTTCCTGTTTTCTTTCTTGCTTGACTACTCAACATACATAATCATATACATTCCACTGGGGAGGCAGAGTGTTTATGTTCTTAAATCCAATGACATTGATCTGTCCTGCAGCTGGTTTGTTGTGGCTCCCATGTGAGCTATGGAAATGTCTTGGCCTTTCCATGGATGTCCCTGGCCTACTATACATCGACCTCAGTCGAGACTGGTAACAGGGAAGAAAGCACAAGGGGAAGACTTGTTGTAACCATTGTGCAGCCATTATGGCAGGGGTGTCCAAACATTTTTCAAAGGGGGCCATATTAGAAAATACCCAAGGGCCAGCTACATCTCCTGACATAATGTACCTTCGTACTATAACAAAGTCACATACATATGCATCGTATTTAAACAATTCAATTTAACTATCATCATCAATATTGTGATGATGATATCAATATTTAATATTAATGGTCTTTTTTTAGGTGTGCTGTGAACAAAAAGTGTAACTCTGCCCTTTATCAGCCATATGTTACGTTACCAAATGTAACCAGATGAGCAAGGTAAAAAGAAAAGTAAATACAAGGAACACTGACAAATTATACTCTCGGAAATGCCCAGGTTAAAAAACTTGAATGTAAAAATGAACCATACTGTTGGGTGGGCCGTTCATCATACAATTCAGGTATAAACCTGAGGGCCGTATAAAATTTGTCTCAGGGCCACATTTGGCCCGCGAGCCGCACTTTGAACACTCCTGCATTAAGGTCATACTGTAAATTTAAAGCAGCAAAGAATGTAATATTCCCAGTTCAACAGTTGCTTGTCTTCTTCTGAATTCCCCTCCGAATATAAACGAAAGCATGAAAATCACAGCAAAGGTAGTATATTTTAATATCAGACAAATATTCTGTGTTGCAAAGTTTTAGATTCATAAAATGATTCATGACCATGGCAATACCAAAGTAGACCTGTCTGAATCCTGACTGATATGGTAGCAAAAATGGAGGAAGAAATCCCCATATTTATCATTAAAAGGGAGAGAATTATGTATTACTCAAACTGCCAGTTTAGACAAAGTGTAAGCTTCATCAAACTGCAGTCCAGGGAGCAGTTCTGCTATAGGATTTTGGTGCAGAGGAGAATTGATCACACAGTTTGTAATCACCAAGCAAGTCGCTGCAAAATTACACCTGCCACACTTATGCCTCAATCTCTGCACACAACGATCACAGTAATCACATCAATCACAAACAACATCAATTTAAGATACTAGAAGTTCGGGCCGCTACGCAGCCCTCACACCTACATCGCACCACCGATCCAAATGATATATGGCCATATGGACATCTCTGTATCCGTCACTCCTTGTCCCTTTTAAGGCCATATATGGAGATCCCTGATGTCAGATGTATCAGTTAGTCCATGTCCCTTTATGAGATAACTTATGCCCATATATGGAGATCTTTGTATCTGTCAGTCTCTTATATGGCCATAATATGGAGTGTGTTGTCTAACCTCAATGTGTCATCATGGCTTCTCCATAGAGATCACTGATGTCACCAGTATAAGTGATGACACATTGTGGTTAGACAACACACTCCATATTTGGGCATAGCTGTATTGGGAACTCCTTATATGGTTATGGCTGACTCCCTCCGCCCCCCGCTAGCCAGCCAGCCGGCCCGCCATTCCGTGCTTCCTTAAGACAATCTTAATATAGGAGGGATGGGATACTGGTTCAAACCTGTTGATTCATCCTGATTATACAGATCCCGTAGGGACAGTCTCAAAATCTTCACATCACTGTTTTTCTTCTTCTTCCCCCAAGTAGATTTTAAGAACGTATGCCTCCAATGCCTATCAATGTAACCGACTAAACTAGTACGATTTCCTTACCTTGTTCTGCCACACCATAGGGCTCAGATGTCCCGGACCCACAGTAATCAACTGCATTGTCCATGCAGGTCCTTCAGGTGCAGTATTCAGGAGCTATGGTGAGAAGCAGAGGTTGTAACACTAACTTTTTGACATCTCACTGCAGCAGCAAATTGTTATTATAGTGTGCCCTCCTGTCATGTGTGTTTGTGTGTCCGGGGCTGGACGGATCACCAACTTTTCATAGTTTGTACTTCATTTTTATTTATTTTATAATGGAAGTGAAAGGCGAATCGATAATTAATTGGAGTCATTAGCCAACAGTATACCGAGGCTACTTATAATTGTAGGGTTAGATTTTAAAAAAAGTGCAAATGCACAGATTCTATCCATCTGTCCATGGTAAAGATAGAGACTTTACCTTTCCCACTTTACCTTTATAGCCTCACTTGTTCAATTATGATTCTCATTCTCATGTTTACATATTCATTATTTTCTGTTTACCATACTACTCATTTAATGCGGCAGCATATTCACCATTTCCATATATTACTATTAGGCAACAAAGTCTTATGCCTGATAGGCTAAGAGAGATGCCTGAAGGTCTTTGACATTGCTTAAAGCTGCTACAGTATAAGCAATAATATCTCTGAAAAGGCATATCATGGAGACATTGTATCGTCTTGACAATATTTATCACCATATCGCCCACACCTGATTAAAATGTTACTCTATTATTGATTATGCCTATAATATAATTGTGACACTGTATTCTGTAGGCTATATTGCAGTTTGTATGGTTACTGCTGTACTGGAATGTATGTTGCCTCGTCTTTTTGGACTGAAATAACCTGTAGCCTACAACAACAGGGCGTCATGCTGGAGTAAAGTTCCTGTAGTGCCCACCACGGGTTTGAATTGAATCCTCTGCTATGCGGCCCAGTAATTCACTGATCTACACTGAGGATTTTGCTGCGCACATACTGCCTCACTCACAGGATTGAGGTCTCTCACTGTCCATTTCAATGTTCGGAGAAGAGTGGCCTCTTGAATTATTTGGAGAGAAAGATTAAGTGCTCATGACTAATGACACTGATACAATTTAAAATATCCTGTACGCCAAAGCACTGAGCCAAGAGGAATTAAATTATACGAGAAAGAACCTTGTAATTCCATTCACTAGACCTACTCTGGAATGATGCAAGTTGGAAATGGCACCTGGTTATGCAATACCTGTTGTTCTCGGTTGCCATCGTACCATTTCCCATCTTCTATCTGTGTCCCTTTTATACCCATATATGGAGTCCAGCCTGTCCAGGTCAGTCTATGACACCAGTACTATGACATTGATGACATCAGGGTACTCCATTAGGCCTATACAAGCCCCCAGTAAGGCTATCCAACGTTGAAGCTGCCACTACCTACTGGCGAAATGTGGAATTGCAGCACCTTCATGGAGGTGGACGGACGTTCATGACGTCACATGCGTAAGCCCGGTCCGGGGCTAGGCTAGGCTAAACTTCCACTCGCTCACCATATATATAATTATACTTCCGGCAGTCTTCCGGGTGCTTCAAAACGCCACTGAGCAACTTCCACTGAAATGAATAGCGGGGGGCGGGGCTAACACTCCGGTTCGGTCTCTATCCTTTTATTACACTATCCTTTTATTACACTATGGTGATTTTTGGTTTTATCAATATTTTTCAATATCTGTCACCCACTTGGGTCGTCGCCAATGCGCGCTAACGACGCACTTACATACTCACGAACAGACGGGACAGATGGACAGAGATTTCACACAATTATAGTTGCAGAATAATTGTCTCCACCAGGCCGAAGGCATGGGGGGAGAGTATGTTTTGCACTCCGTCCGTGTGTGTCCGTACTTCCGTCCGTCCTTCCGTCCGTCCGTTATCAGCTAATCTCCGGCACCGTTGGCCCGATCCATGCCAAACTTTGCACACACACTCCCTGGATGCCAACGACGAACCTAACGGCCTGTTATAGCGCCACCATGAGGCTGATTTAGGCAAAACACATTTCTGTAGATTACTCGTACACATTTTATCCATACATCACACAATTCGGTATACACTATCTCCATAGTCATGTGATCAACACGGAGCAGCACCATTTCCCATCTTCCATCCTGATTGGCTAAGATTGGCTTCCAAAGCTCACACGATTGGTCCGTTTAGAAAAAATGACACAAATCACAAACAGTGTGCAATTTCCGTGAAATTATACACGTACATTTCCACTAGGCCGAGGACGACATGCCACAAATTTTCCCCCAAAATCAGCCTGACGGTGGCGCTATAACAGGCCAATTCCTGTTTTTAGCTATAACTGCATCGATCTGTATACAACTTATGTATGTGCACTCCCTAGAGGCCATGGAAAAACATTGTCCCTGCATCCCTCCACATCTGCCGGTTATAGCGCCACCATGAGGCCGATTTCTGTAAAACACATTGCTTATGTTAGTCGCACAGATTTCATCCAAATCTCACGCAAATCGGTCCACATGATTTCTGTAGTCATGTGATCAAGACGAGTCTGTTGGATTTCTCAGATTCTACACTGATTGGCATACACACTATCTCTATAGTCATGTGTACAAGACGGATCTGTCCGATATATCATTTTCCATCCTAATTGGCTAACATTGGCTTTCAACGTTTGCAGGATTGCAATCCGTGAATTACGCCATTTAGGAGCTAGCTTCCACTATCCGTAAACGGTATCTTGCGGCCACGCAACCCACTTCATTTTGCCGACTCCTATATTTGCGGGTGGAGGTGTGTTCGTGGGCTTGTTGCTGCGCTTTCCTTGAAATTGCTATCTTGCCCACACAGGTTTAGGGTAGCGGAAATCGCCTCCTCAAACCACCCACAATGTGAATTCCATTTGATAGAAGAAGGCACTCCTGAGTTGGAGCTGCCTCGACGCACAATTCTGCAGAACATTCACAGCTCAGAGGTCTCATTCTGTCTTAATTCTCCACAAAATCTCTGTGATCGTAACTTTACTATAATATAATAATGTGTTTTGATTGTGTGTCAGCTCATTGTGATTATATAATTGTCGATTCAAAGAAGTTATTTGATTTGTGCCGTTCATTGTGCGCAATTCCATTTGCTCATTCAGTTTCATCCACCCATTGCAGAGCAAGTATTTAATGGATTACAATATAAAATTCTCCATAATCAGAAACACGTACAATCGTAGAGGATACTTGTGTCAACCAAATGTGGTTTTATTTTATTTTTTCTTAAAAAAAATTATCCCACGATTTTGCAACCCATTTTTTCACCCAGTGTCAATTATCGAATTTAATCCTGGGTGCTACACTTTTTATTCAAAGGCAATTAAAGGCTAGATAGTTAGGAAGCAAACGGTGTCATTTCCAATGTTATTTACCACCTCAGTTCAGTGCAAGTCTGTTTAATTAATCCGTGAGGGCACAACATTCACTGGTCCTGGGGGGGGGGGGGGGGGGGGGGGGCTGTGTTGGTCGCGGAGTGTATGATAAATAGAGGAGCAACTGGACAGGAAACACATAACAACCCTCTGTATCAAATATAAAGGCACTTCCATGGGCCATAGTGTAAGACAAGATATCCCTGGGGACAGTGGGGGTAATGGATAATGGATTGTGCAGACTTCTCTTAAAGGCAATGGCATGTGGCACGGTGATTGGTTTCATTATTGTAACCAAACCAAACCACACCTATGCATAATGTAATGGGTAGCGGAGGTGTTTCAGGGATTTAGGCTGGGGTACAAGATAGCATTTTTTACGGAGGAACACAATGCTAAATCCCCAAATTACGGATTTAGTGCCTCTGATGCAAGATAGGTCCTAGGCCTGATAGCGGTTGTTTAGGTACAGCCTATCTTGTTATGGTTCAGCTTGTCCTTGGAGCAGACTACAGTAGTATAACCTATGGTTTAAGACCTGTGATCTTTGGCAGAACTACCGTACCACCGACCTGAGTGTTATTGTACTTCTTCCCATAACATCATTTACAAATTGTAGCTACATTAAAGGATAACCATCACCGCCTAGAATATTGAAATACTGCAATACTCCTATTGCCACAACAATTACTGATTGATCCAGAATTCCACGACAATGTAGACTGGACAGGGGTAGATTATTACAAACTGTGTCAGGAAATTATGTTCAAATGCAAGTCTGCTCCAAAGATGAATGCAATTTTAAAATTCAAGCAATATGGACTCCTCAGCGTCATGACAGGATCCTATCTCTGAGTTTGTGCAGAGCTCTGACTTCATGTGGATAAACAGTTTGTTTTGTTAGAGGCCTATCTAATATTTAAAGAACAGTCATCTGTTGCTCTTTGCAAACTTTGTAAATTTAAGATAAAATGGGAGATGGCTAAAGCCAGATGTCTACTGATCAAATATTTGGCAATTCCAAATGTAATATCGGTTGAGGTGAAATTGTTTGTACTTGTGCACTCATGCAAGTTGTATCTTACTTTTATATCATAAATTACACAGTCAGAGCAGCTTCTATGGATACAGCAGCTTTATCACGCAGAACACTATAGTAAATCTAGGTGTTCAGATACTGTGGCATTCTTTTTGTGAAAAAGATGAAACCCTTTTACTTCTATAGGCCTATAGTAGAGCATTAACAATATGTTATGTTATGTGTGTGTGTGTGTGTGTGTGTGTGTGTGTGTGTGTGTGTGTGTGTGTGTGTGTGTGTGTGTGTGTGTGTCCATTAACTTTTACACTTGTTTCTGGGACCTTTCAATGCAACAGTGTAGTTGTAAACAGAGCAATAGAAAACGTACAGGCCTATTTGACCTTTAAGCTTCCTTTTCAAACCGTAAGGCCTCAAACAGAAAGGCCACAAAAATAACTCAGAAACCTATCATCAAATCGAAAACAGAGACCCAGACAACCTGATAGATAATTTCTATCTGTTTATATTTTATGCTTGATTGACCATTTCCTTTGACCTTTTGACCCTTTTAATCTGGTTGCCCCTGTGACTTCACGCTGTCTTTTGGCGCTTAGTTAGTGTTGTACAGTCTCTGTCTCCCTACATGAATTTGACCTCGCATGGCTATCTTATCAGCCGGGTGCCATAGCAACCGGGCCGGCACCCCCTTCCCTGACAAATTTATCCTTTAAGGCCTAGATAGACCTCTGTGTTTTGTATTTTTCCATTCCAGTACTTTTCCATACTTTGAGTTCGATACTCCTCGGTCGTGCCACGTCGGCTTTGTACCATCCTCCATTTTGATTGTTAAAGTATATATACCGGATTCCATTTTGGAAGACGGTAGAGAGAACCCAACCATTCTACTAGACCCCACGGGGTCTAGGCTCTGTATTTGATTATTATTGCTGTGTTTGTGAATCCATGTTCTATTTCTCTCTGAAACGATGATATAAAACGACTAAAAACCTCCCTCTGAAATGGACGTCTCTCTTTCTGGTGAAATAAGGTAATCTTTTGGTGATGGGGTAATCCTTCCTGTTCATATTAGCTATTTACTTAAAGTATTTTGGTAAAAGCTAAAGTTAAGTATAAGTATTGTAATGGGATTACTCCTAAAAGTAAATGTATTGTGAGCCTTCCGGAGCATTTTGGTTCTGTTCCGGAGCAGCTCGCAGCTTCTAGCCTTTTGCTAAACGAAGCTATTATCTTTAGATTCAGTTACAGGGGCTTACAGTCCCCCCTGTCATTTTTTATCATGATGGGATAAATTACCCATCAACTTGGTCCTGTTCGAGTCTCCTTTGAAGTGCGTAAGTCTAATTTATTTAATTAGCTGCTACCGAAAAGGCAAAAAGAATCACATAAGGAAAAAAATGTTCCTTCTTCCTTTTTTTTCCCCGAGAGCTCCGCTGATTTATCTTCAGAGGGGGTGGTTTTTGCTCGTTATTATCGCTTCAGGAACATTGGATTATCCTTTTGGACACTACCAGCTATGGGGTTCGTGAATGCCTTCACGAACTGGACCCGTGGACCACGCGTGTCCATAAGTCCGCACCATAAATCTGCTTCCTGAGATCTCCTGCGCTATTCTTGAGTTAAGTAATCTATTTGTTTTTGTGTTAAACTGTTATTATTGTTTAAAAGAAGTAGGACAGCTTCAGCGTTTATCTTATTTCTTTGAAAAATAATTATTCAGTGATTTGTGTGTGTCATTAGGGGGGGGAGGCAGTTTCTGTGGACGCATGGTACTGTCTCTCGCTATCTCTCTCTCTGTGTGTGGGTGTGTGTGTGTGTGTGTGGGGAGGGGGGGGGGACCTCTCTGTTCTTCCATTCTCCCTCTCCCTGCCTGTGTGAAAAAGTTTCCTGTTTGGAGTCATTCTCTGTGCCTGTGTGTGTGTGTGTGTGAGGGGGGGGGGTGATCTTTCCTCCATGCTCTCTCTCTGTCTGTCTGGAAACGTGTCTGTTACGAGGTTTCCATTGTGAACGCCTGCTCTGGGTTTCTGTTTTCTCATGTTGCTAATCAATGTTCATTATAGAGGTCGAATTTCCGATATCTTGCCCGCATTTTACTGGAACATAGCTTTTCTGAAGTATGTGAGTAGAAGGCAATAAATTTATCGTTTTTCTACCTTTTCAAGATCTCGTTTCTGCCTTGAGTGTACACGAGGAGAGAGATGTAGATTTTGAATCATGAACATTCTTAGTCAAGTTGATAGTCAAATTAGTTAAATATTCATCATTTTGGCATTCCCCGTTTGCCATACATAGTATCATAATAATCTCTGTGTTTCCTGAGCTTTTTGCGACGAATAGCTATACGTCGGTGGAAGGTTTTCAGGATATTTTTCTAGTGACTCTTCACTATTTTTCTAGTATATGCAACAATTTAGATTTAATACAGTGTACCACTAGTGTCTCAGATTAGTGTGCCAACCTCTGGAGCGGACGTGACTGCCGCTATTTGTTGTAAAGGTGATTTGTCTGTGTGCGGCAGTAGTCAAGCCACGGGCACATAGCGAGTCATCGTAATGTTTCGAGGCGTCAGTGGTTTGAAACATAACATGTGTAGTTTAGGATTCAACGGTCGCAGACCTCTCTATCTAATTCCATCTCTCTCTTATCCTTTTTGAAATCACGAGTATTGATCGAAGCAGAAGACAGACACATGTTTGGTGGGTAAAATAGATCTCTTAGATACGGAGAAACTTGGGGGTCTACCGACAAATAATGATCTAGCTATCACTCTCTCTCTCTGACTACAAGAAACAATCTCTCTCTAACTCTCTGTACCATGTGTTGCCAACGTAGGCCCACATGTTTGTCGAAGTTGAAAATTTGAAATATACATACTTTTTCTCTCTATCTAGATCTGTCTGTTTGATACATGTTATTTTTGTTTAGAACCAGTTTTGTTCATTTATTATTCTCCTGCCACTCGCCTGATAATAAACTGTGATATACGTATATTAAGATCAACACCTGTTGTTCTAAAGATGCTCTCCCTCCATAAAAGTTCAGTGATATAGATTGTGGCGGGTTAAGAGTGAGGTGAATAGATATATAATGTGGTTTTTCATGTCATTCACCAGTTTGTACTTTGTTTTTGTTCTGTTATCTACAGATAAAGGACTGCTGCAGGTGGGAGTCGGTCGGTGGACAGGCCGAGAATTTCGAAGCCCACAACTAGGAGGGAGAGTCCTCTTTGCGTGGAGGTCTCGGAAAAGTGTTTGTGGTTGATTGTGGACTTCGAAATTCCATTCTTGTATACAAGGTTTGGCCCCAGACCCGACCCCCCAGCAGATCCGTCTAAATTCACTGGTTAGGCCCAACCCCAGAACAGTCTAACTAGTTGCCCATAGATTTCCCATTTGGAACAAATTTATTAAATTTTTTGTTTTCATGTTTATGTTGTTGTTGTTATTTTTTTCCTTTCCTGTTTGCTGATTTACGCTTTCCAAGCTACGTTTAATCACCTCCAATTGTATTACATTATTGTTGATTTCATTTGATTTTATAAAACGGTTTTAGTCATTTCATATTTCCCCTAAATTGTCAATATAGGAACATTTCCTTCTACATTTTATTTTTTTGGTTTTTATCATCATGAGTTTAATTGGACTAGGCATTAATCTCCCCGGAATCACTTGATTCTATATTTTGACCTTTTTATGGTACTTAAGGGACTCCCAAAGACATTGTTGCGACATCGCGCTGGAGCGCATGCAGAATACCCCGTTTCCCCTCTCCAGGTCTGTTTGCAGAGATCGAGTGTATCTGTGAACCTGTCATTAGGGGGGGGGGAGGGGCGAAGAATCGGCTCCGACAAACGAGCCAAAAGAACTCTCGCAGATTCAGTTCTGACAACGAACTGATGACGAGCCAAAAGAAGAACTGCTCTAAAAATGAACATTCATGTGGTCAAATGACACATCTCGCCGGCCAGGTAGGCTGCAACGGTTTGCTGGGGTGGGTGCCACTCCCGAAGATCATCTCCATCATCATCATCAAAAGAAAAAAGCCATTTTTTCTCTTTCCCACAGTACCCTCTAATTAAGGATTTTATGCCTAGTAAAGTTGAAATCATTGTGTTTTTTTATTTTTTATTTTTCATTGCCATTCTGTTCCATTTTATCCATAGTATAAAGTAAAGTTTCCCCTGAGGTTTTGATTTTGTCAAAGGTCATATGATCATTCGCGCATAAAATGCGATGGGTTTGATAGATAATTTCTATCTGTTTATATTTTATGCTTGATTGACCATTTCCTTTGACCTTTTGACCCTTTTAATCTGGTTGCCCCTGTGACTTCACGCTGTCTTTTGGCGCTTAGTTAGTGTTGTACAGTCTCTGTCTCCCTACATGAATTTGACCTCGCATGGCTATCTTATCAGCCGGGTGCCATAGCAACCGGGCCGGCACCCCCTTCCCTGACAAATTTATCCTTTAAGGCCTAGATAGACCTCTGTGTTTTGTATTTTTCCATTCCAGTACTTTTCCATACTTTGAGTTCGATACTCCTCGGTCGTGCCACGTCGGCTTTGTACCATCCTCCATTTTGATTGTTAAAGTATATATACCGGATTCCATTTTGGAAGACGGTAGAGAGAACCCAACCATTCTACTAGACCCCACGGGGTCTAGGCTCTGTATTTGATTATTATTGCTGTGTTTGTGAATCCATGTTCTATTTCTCTCTGAAACGATGATATAAAACGACTAAAAACCTCCCTCTGAAATGGACGTCTCTCTTTCTGGTGAAATAAGGTAATCTTTTGGTGATGGGGTAATCCTTCCTGTTCATATTAGCTATTTACTTAAAGTATTTTGGTAAAAGCTAAAGTTAAGTATAAGTATTGTAATGGGATTACTCCTAAAAGTAAATGTATTGTGAGCCTTCCGGAGCATTTTGGTTCTGTTCCGGAGCAGCTCGCAGCTTCTAGCCTTTTGCTAAACGAAGCTATTATCTTTAGATTCAGTTACAGGGGCTTACAGTCCCCCCTGTCATTTTTTATCATGATGGGATAAATTACCCATCACAACCACAACTCACTTTTTCAATATAGTGAATCATTAAAACAGTATAAACACTGAAATGCCAAATTTTTGTTTGTCTCTAAACCAAATAAGGGCCCCTACAACAACAGTATCTCATCTCCACGAATAGTCCCAAACCGGGGCCTAGACAGTGAGCCCAACTAAGACAAAAATGATAACATTCCAATCCAGCCAGCACCACAAATAAATAAATATAACTCTATGCTTGGTACCCCCAAGACGTCAAACATGGCTGAGTATAAAGGATAGAGGGCGGACTGCCCCGCCCCCTACTGTTCATTTCGATTGAAGTCGCTCAGTGGCGTTTTGAAGCACCCAGAAGAACGGTCTACTTCCGCATTTTTTCGATTTGGGAAATGTGGAATGTTAAACCTGAGCTGCACAGGGTTTCCTCATGCTAAATGCACAGGCCCGCCTGCATTCTCAGCTATCACTAGTAGGGCTCAGCGCTTCAATGCTGGCCAGCCTTACTGGGGGCTTGGTACCAAGACTTGCATAGTGCCAAGTCAACTGAAGCAGACTTCGCAACGTTCAGCACAGGTTCAAGGTCCACGGTTCAAATAGACTCCAACAGATGGAACCAAATGGACCCTTACGGATGTGTAACTGTTAGAGTGTACAAATGAAACCAAATGCTTTACAGGTCCCTCAGAGTTATGGGGTCCTTGAAATTAAGAGGTTTGAGAACCACTGTGCTGTAGCCTACTAAATGGAACAGAGCCATATAAAAACCTAGATGCCTCATTCGCCGCAGTTCATTTGAGCGACCTGTATCGCACACACGGGTAGGCGGAAGTCAAACGTAAGTGCAGAAGGCACGCTGCCACTCAAAGTGACTACTGGCCATTGGCCAATCACAAATATTTTCCGGGACTTGTCAATTTCATTCAAAGGAGCTTTATTTGCATGAGAAAACAGACATTTACATTGCCTCTGATTGGCCTAGCGAACGTCCCCTTCTGTGACGCGTGTGGAAGCTTTGCAAGCTTTCGTCCACTTTCGTCAGAGAAGCTTGCCTTCCCTTACCCCAGAGCCGAAGGAGGCATCTAGCTGTC